>NC_140013.1:1975000-2477909 GCF_964263955.1 Coregonus lavaretus | reverse complement strand
GTCATTTTGTTGCTGTTTAAGGCACAGCATTCATTGTTTCACTGGCTGTGCTTTTAATGTGAGCTATATAATTATCTATAATTTAATCACATCTCTTCCTAAAACCTGACATCCTTTTATACAAGCCATTATGCAATGAATCACGAGAGAGAGAGAGAAGAGAGAGGAGAGTGTTGAGAGAGAGAGAGAGGAGAGAGAGAGAGAGAGAGAGAGAGAGAGAGAGAGAGAGAGAGAGAGAGAGAGAGAGGAGAGAGAGAGAGAGAGAGAGAGAGAGAGAGAGAGAGAGAGAGAGAGAGAGAGAGAGAGAGAGAGAGAAGAGAGAGAGAGAGAGAGAGAGAGAGAGAGAGAGAGAGAGAGAGAGAGAGAGAGAGAGAGAGAGAGAGAGAGAGAGAGAGAGAGAGAGAGAGAGAGAGAGAGAGAGAGAGAGAGAGAGAGAGAGAGAGAGAGAGAGAGAGAGAGAGAGAGAGAGAGAGAGAGAGAGAGAGAGAGAGAGAGGAGAGAGAGAGAGAGAGAGAGAGAGAGAGAGCCTTTGCGACAACTGTTTCTGGTTTTGAGGCTTGGGCATCTGGTGACTGAAGTTCATCTGTCTAATCCCCTGCAAGGAGAGAGAAAAGCAATAATATTACAATGCTGTATTCATTTCATTTAATATACTGTATATTCCTGTTTGAAATGCATTTATATAATTATATTGGACATGTTATCCTTTATCACATGCCAGTATTTGTTTTGTATCCAATTTAGCTTACATTAGGTTGAAGTAGCCTAGGCCTTCTAATCTAGTTAGATTGCATCATATCACCTTTCAATATTAGTTATCAACGAATATAAAACCATGTTGTCTTGAACATCAATGTAATTTAATAATATGTACAGGTGTGATAGTTTTATGAATTAATCACAATGCAAGCCTACTCATTAGAAAAAAACATTAGCAGCTCTAATATATATTATCTTCACATGGAAACACCACTATTCTGGCTATTAATCATTCTCAAACAGTTAGTAAAATAGCTTATTTAGCTATCTAAAAAAATCGTAGCCTGTATGATATCATGCATGCAAGCTTACCTGTCATGTCCACAACGATGCAGCAGCAGACCAAGCAAAATGTGAGAGGAGGACCCTATACCATAGAATAATTATTCTGGTCGGTGTCAACTTCATTCATTAAGAGGTACTGATTATTTGTGTCAGATATTTCCATTTTGGGACAGTTGTTCAAGGAATTGCTAGCACTAGTTGCTCACGCTGCTACAGTGGGTACAATGTGGCCACAAACGTCTTGCGCTCGGTGGAATGTGAATGCGTCATCACGTGATGCTTCCTTCAAAACCTGTCCCAAATGGTAGTAACCTACTGGAAAGGTGTTACCTACTAAGGTAAGTGCCTTTGGAGGCAGGTAGGCAGCAGGAAGCTGCATTTGGATTGGTTAAATAATAAGAGTAGGCTACACCAACATTAGATTGAAAATATGGAGAGTGGTACTCAGTAATGTATGTATTGGATTTTCCCCAAACATGACACTTAATTGTTAATTGCTTTGCAATTTTTTTTTGCATTATTACTTTAGTGCCTTGTTGCAAACAGGATGGATGTTTTTGAATCGTTTTATTCTGTACAAGCTTCCTTCTTTTCACTCTGTCAATTAGGTTAGCATTGTGGAGTAACTACAATGTTGTTGATCCAGCCTTCTCCTATCACAGCCGTTAAACTCTGTACCTGTTTTAAAGTCACCATTGGCCTCATGGTGAAATTCCTGAGTCGTTTCCTTCCAGCTGAGTTAGAAAGGACGCCTGGGTCTTTGTAGTAAGTATGTGTATTAATACACCATCCAACGTGTAATTACAAACTTTACAATGCTCAAATGGATATTCAATGTCTGCTTTAAAAAATAAATAAAACATCTACCAATATGTGCCCTACTTTGCGAGGCATTGTAAAACCTCCCTGGTCTTTGTGGTTGAATCTGTGTTTGAAATTCACTGCTCGACTGAGGGACCTTATAGATAATTGTATGTGTGGGGTACAGAGATGAGGTAGTCATTCAAAAATTATGTTACACACTATTATTGCACACAGAGTGAGTCCATGCAACTTATTATATGACTTGTTAAGCAAATGTTTACTCCTTAACTTATTTAGGCATGCCACAACAAAGGGTTGAATGCTCAAGACATTTCAGCTTTTCAATTTTAATTAATTTGTAAACATTTTCAAAAACATAATTCCACTTTGACATGGGGTATTGTGTGTAGGCAGGTGACAGAAACATCTCAATTTAATCAATTTTAAATTCAGGTTGTAACACAACAAAAAGGCAATGGGTGTGAATACTTTCTGAAGGCACTATATACAGTACATTCGGAAAATATTCAGACCTCATTTTGTTGTGTTACAGCCTGAATTTAACATGGATTAAATTGACATTTTTTTTGTCACCTGTATTTGGGGAGTTTTGGGGAGTTTCTCCCATTCTTCTCTGCAGATCCTCTCAGGCTCTGTCAGGTTGGATGGGGAGCGTCACTGCACAGCCATTTTCAGGTCTCTCCAGAGATGTTAGATCGGGTTCAAGTCCGGGCTCTGGCTGGGCCACTCAAGGACATTCATAGACTTGTCCCGAAGCCACTCCTGCGTTGTCTTGGCTTTGTGCTTAGGGTCGTTGACCTGTTAAAAGGTGAACCTTCGCCCCACTCTGAGGTCCTGAGCGCTCTGGAGCAGGTTTTCATCAAGAATCTCTCTGTACTTTGCTCCGTACATCTTTCCCTCAATCCTCACTAGTCTCCCAGTCCCTGTCTCTGAAACATGAATAAAAATAAATAAAACATGTATATACACTACCAGTCAAAAGTTTGGACACACCTACTCATTCAAGTCTTTTTCTTTATTTTTACTATTTATTTTACATTGTAGAAACATAGTGAAGACATCAAAACTATGAAATAACACAGATGGAATCATTTAGTAACCAAAAAATGTATTTTGTATTTGAGATTCTTCAAATAGCCACCCCTTTGCCTTGATGACAACTTTGCACACGCTTGGCATTCTCTCAACCAGCTTCATGAGGTAGTCACCTGGAATGCATTTCAATTAACAGGTTTGCCTTCTTAAAAGTTAATTTATGGAATTTATTTCCTTCTTATTGTGTTTGAGACAATCAGTTGTGTTTTGACAAGGTAGGGGTGGTATACAGATGATAGCCCTATTTGGTAAAAGACCAAGCCCATATTATGTCAAGAACAGCTCAAATAAGCAAAGAGAAACGACAGTCCATCATTACTTTAAGACATGAAGGTCAGTCAAACCGGAACATTTTAAGAACTTTGAAAGTTTCTTCAAGTGCAGTCGCAAAAACCATCAAGCGCTAGGATGAAACTGGCTCTCATGAGGACCGCCACAGGAATGGAAGACCCAGAGTTACCTCTGCTGCAGAGGATAAGTTCATTAGAGTTATCAGCCTCAGAAATTGCAGAACAAATAAATGTTTCACAGAGTTCAAGTCACAGACACATCTCAACATCAACTGTTCAGAGGGGACTGTGTGAATCAGGTCTTCATGGTCGAATTACTGCAAAGAAACCAACTACTAAAGGACACCAATAAGAAGAAGAGACCTGCTTATACAAAGAAACACGAGCAATGTACATTAGACCGGTGGAAATCTGTCCTTTGGTCTGGAGTCCAAATTTGAGATTTTTGGTTCCAACCACCGTGTCTTTGTGAGACGCTTTGCTGGTGACACTGTCTGGAATTTATTTAGAATTAAAGGCACACTTAACCAGCATGGCTACCACAGCATTCTGCAGCGATATGCCATCCCATCTGGTTTGGGCTTAGTGGGACTATAATTTGTTTTTCAATAGGACACTGAGTGTGCAAAGCTGATATCAAGTCAATGGGTGTCTATTTGAAGAATCTCAAATATAAAATATATTTAGATTTTTTTAAACACTTTTTTGGTTACTAAATGATTCCATATGTGTTATTTCATAGTTTTGATGTCTTCACTGTTATTCTATTACGGTAGTTCACAATGCTCTAGCAAGCCGTGAGAATACTTGATGATACTTTATGGTATGAGGTCGATTGGTTTGCAGAGCTTTCCCCAAACCATAGCCCCCTAGGTACGGTACTGCATTGTATAGCCTACAAACACACCTTCCAGCTGCCCCCTGGCAGCGATTCTAAATATTCAACATTTATTCAAAACCTCTAGCTGCAGGATTATTCTCCTCCGGTGACGAAATGGGTCAAATTAAGATCTGACATCTGTAGAGAGCACCACCATGCTCAGAGAGTTTGTCAGCGGCCGTGTGCTCATGATGTAATGCCCAGTGTGCTTGTGCTAGCCTGTTGTTTGCCGAGTCACATGTAGCGTCCCAGTCCAAGCCCCTGATACAGAGCCCAGAGTGACTGGCCACACTGGCTGCTTTCTTCAGCTCCCCATCTACTGCTGAAAGCATACAACATGAGACCCATTCAATCAAAAGAGATAAATGCGGGAGAAGTCATTTCAGTGAACACTCTCATCTTTCATTCAGGCTAACAGTCTTCATGTTTAATTTAACAGCCATTAGGCTTAATCAAAACTTGGTTGTGTTCGGTACTTTGCTGAAAGCACATCCTTATTTTTGGTTGGGAGTTTCCATTTTCCATGTGATGAGCCATCGCTTGCGAGCATTGTTGTTACGTCCCAAATTCTCTGCATTACATTAACTAGACAACAGACCATTGGCCGAACACACGAGTTAACGGCAATAAACGAAAAGTACCTTGATATATAGCCGCGGGAAGTAGGGCACCCCCTAAAAAATCGGAATTGAAACAAAATATTAATAAAACATTTTTTTTTTTTTATCACAAAAGTAGTGCACTGGGCCTTTACTAGTATTAGCGGACCGATATAGATATCTGTAGCGCGGGCAAAACATTTTTTCAGTATCTCTGCTTTGGCAAAAAAGGTAGTTGTATAATTAAGAACAGTATCTTGCAGGATTCAATACTTGGAATTGTAAGAGTTGTTGCCAGTCCCTTTCTCTGAGATTGTCATTCTAATGGGATCCAGAAAGAACAAAACCCTGTCCTCAAACATTTACATCAAAAGGTGCAAAGTTATAGGCAAAGACACAAAACATCCACATCAAATTAAATATTTGTCTTGATCAAATAACATGGAAAACAACAACTTTTTGTGCAGTATTAATTTATCATCCTTACAAACCACTAATTGTAAATGTGCATTACTGTATTGTACATAGGCTGGTCATTTAGGTTTGTACCTGTAGACCTTCGATCACCATGAAGAAAAGCAATGCACAATACAGTAATTGAGTACATTGAGACATCAAGTGGTTTGTGATTATGTGATGTGGCTCAGTTGGTAGAGCATGGCGCTTGCAATGCCAGGGTTGTGGGTTTCGATTGCACTACTGTAAGTTGCTCTGGATAAGAGTTTCTACTAAAATGGAAAAGGAATGAATAGACCATTAAAGTTTTCACATAGAAATAAGTTGCATTTGCTAAATATTTTTTCACAAAAGTAGTGCACTGGGCCTTTACCAGTCCTGTATTAGTGGACTGATATAGACATCTTCAGTGTAGGCAAAAATAAAATCAGCACCCCCACCCCCAAACTACTTCCAACAGTTATGCCTTGATAGTATTTATTACATTTTCACTGCACCTTGTATGATCATGGCACTCTTGCTAGATCTCAGGATGATGTTAAATTGTCTGCAGATTTTGTGACTGTTCTGTGTAATGCAATTTTAAGAAAAAACACAAATACTTGCATATAGCGTGAGTATATATGGAGATTCTTAAACCGCTTTTATGGCCCTCCGTGGTTCTACAAATCTATAGGACTGTCCACTTGCTGAGAGGATAGGAGTTAAAGAGAAGACTGTGGTTAGCTAACTTTAGCTTTCGCTATACCGCACTAGGCTAATTTTGCTTTAGTTGGCTGGCTGAGCCTGACAGAGACCGCTGTTTACACTCTGCTGCTCTGCTCTGTGCCTCATACACTGGTGGGAGGGAGGGAGGTGAGAGGGAAGAGGGGAGGTGAAAGGGGAGGGCTGACGTGTCAGTATAGTGTGTACCCCAGGATAAATATAGTCACACAACTATGCCACCGTAGCATGTTAGCCCTCGTCATTCCAATGGGCCGCGGCTAAGAATTCCTGCCTGACCTTCACTCTTGGAAGGCACTGGTTGATCACAAGGCAGCACACAGCCACAGAGGCAGGCTGGAACTGACTAGGAGAGATAGAAAGAGCAAGAGGGAGAGATTTGTGTGGATCAGCAAACACAACCCAGCCTTTTAAACACACCTGTCTCTACAGACCTGCTCTGGGTCAGTTCACCATGGAGCGTACACCCAGGAGCACAGAGAGACAATCGACAGAGCCCAGGGACAGACAAACAGAAGGATGTTAGAGGATTTGTAGTGTATTTGTCAGACTTTTACAACCCTGGATACCTTCCCTCCCTTCCCCACCATGGACGGCACGGCCGTGTGCTGGAGCAAGGCTAGTGTCATCAGCTTCATCAAGGGCTTGGGTAGGTGCTGGGCTGGGCTGGGTAGGTGTTGGGCTGGACTGGGCTGGTTAGGTGCTGAGCTAGCCTGAACTGGGTAGGTGCTGGATAGGTGCTGGGCAGGGGCTGGGTAGGTGCTTGGCTCCGCTTAGTAGGTGCTGAACTGAATAGGTGCTGGGTTGGGTAATTGCTGGGCTGGGCTGGGTAGGGCGCACGCTGGGTAGGTGCTGGGCTGTAGGGGCCTGGGAAGGGGCTGAGCTCAGTTGGGCTGGATAGGGGTATGGGAAGGTGTTGGGATGGGTTGGGCACGGTCCAGGGTAGGTGCTTGGTTGTGATGGCTAGAGCCCACCGTACGGCAGTTGGTTTTGGAGGGCATGAGGATGAGAGTGTGCTGTAAGCCGTGCCAGATAGGCACACATGCTGGGCATTCCTGGCAGATAAAAAGGAGATATCAGAATGCTCCATGTGGTTGAGTGAAGCAGAGGCATGGACGACATGTCTACTGTTGCCAGCCCCACTCTCTGGCTCCTTCCGACATGTCGTTTGCTGCAATACTGTAACATAATTTTCCACTATCTAACTGTGAACTGAGAAATATATAGGAATGCTGTATGGTTGTCAAAACTAATTTGATGCTATGTCGCTGTTTTTGCTATTTTCAAACTTTTTTATGCAAGGATTCAATCTTAGTTCAGTGTCCATTTAAAAAATGTATGCACTCACTGTACTGTAAGTTTCTTTAGATAATGCATTGACTTCAACTGTCGATACTGAGAAATTGTTGTTTGAAGAGAAGCTTGTCTACTTAATCATACTACAGTTTGTAAGGGTTGGTGTGAGGTGTGACCCAGGTGGGGTGCAGGATAGACAGTAGGAAGTAGGCAGAGATGGTGAAACAAGGATTTTTACTGATGGTCCCAAAACCAGGATACAAAATAACAGACTTGTCACGAAAAATAAAGGAGGAGCAAATTGGTCTCCAAAAACAGGCTGACAGCAAACATACGAAATACTAACTATGACTGAAAACAACAATGAAACAGGGAGAACACTTCTCAAGTACCTGTACATACGTCTCGTGATCAGACACGGATTAGTACTGTTTGCATTGAGAACTAGTAGAGAAAACAGAGCAAGAGAACACAGGGAAGTGAGGTCATAAATACACAGGTGAACAGGTAGACAGAGGTGACACCAATAAGATAATGATTAGTCCAGACTGTGAGTGAGGAGGTGCCTAAGGTTGTCGGAGGATGACACCTAGTGGATCGCTCTAGAACTGCGACCCCCTCCTGTAACATTGCCCCCCACCCCGACGAACGGCTCCTGCCGTTCACCTCTGCGCCTCCTGGTGGAGGCAACGGAATGTTGTTATCAGCCCTGGGTCCAGAATGTCCCTCCTGGGCACCCAGGACCTCTCCTCCGGCCCATAACTCTCCCAGCCCTCCCCATCCGCCGGCAGTCCAGGATCCGGTCTGATGAGGCGCAGCGGGGGAACAGGACGAGGAGGGGGAGCCAGGGGAAAGGTGGCGACGGGCTTGAGGAGGGACACATGGAACGTGGGATGCACCCAAATGGTGGGGGGAAGTTGCAGGTAGTAGGCCACTGGGATGACTCGTCGGACCACTCTGAAAGGCCTGACGAACTGGGGGGACAGCTTCCTGGACTCCACACAGAGGGGAAGACCCCGCGTGGAGAGCCACACCCTCTGTCCTGGGCGAAAAACCGGAGACAGGCCGGTGGACGAGCAGAGAAGGATGTTGTGGTCGTACTCTGCCCACACAAGTCGCTGACTCCACGTAGCTGGGTTGCTGGACCATAGCACCTCAGCACCCCCTCCAGATCCTGGTTGATGCGCTCCGTCAGCCCGTTCGACTGGGGATGGAAGCCAGAAGACAAGCTGACGGAGGCACCACCAACGTGCTGCACCACCAACATAGCCGTCTCCCGGGCCGACGGGAGTTTGAGAAGGGGAATGAAGTGGGCAGCCTTTGAAAACCGGTCCACAATGACCAGGATGACTGTGTATCCATCAGAGTGGGGTAGGGCGGAAATGAAATCCAGCGAGATGTGAGCCAGGGGCGCTTAGGGATAGGCAGGGGTCGGAGCAGCCCTGCCGTGGGCTGACGTGAGCTCTTCGTGCGTGCGCACACTGGGCAAGCAGCCACGAAGGCGCGCATATTCCCTTCAGCTGATGGCCACCAGAACCTCCTACGCAGGAACTCCAATGTCCTGGCGCATCCCGGATGGCTGGTGAGGTCGGACACTTGCGCCCACTGAAGCAGTCGCGAGCGCGCAGCCTTGGGTATGTACATCCTCCCCGATGGACCTCTGCCCGGATCGGGCTCCCGCTGTAGTGCTGCTCTGACCTGCCTATCGATTCCCCACGAAACTGGGGCAGCAATCAGGGCGTTGCTGACAATGGGGTCGTCTCTCTCCACCAGGTCCATGGGGTCAAACTGCCAGGAGAGCGCGTCAGGCTTGGTGTTCTTCGTCCCCGGACGGTATGAGATCGTGAACCGAAACCTGGTGAAGAACAACGCCCACCTGGCCTGGCGCGAGTTGAGCCTCCTGGCCCCCTGAATGTAGGCTAAGTTCTTATGGTCAGTCCATATGACGAATGGATGAGCGGCCCCCTATAGCCAATGCCTCCACTCCCCCAGGGCGAGCTTGAATGCTAGCAGCTCACGATTCCCCACGTCGTAATTCCGCTCCGCCGGGGACAGCAGACGGGAGAAAAACGCGCGTGAGTCTTACCGTCCGTGAGGAACCGCTGGGACAGGATTGCTCCCACCGCAACATCTGAAGCATCCACCTCCACAATGAATGGCAGGGACGGATCAGGATGCCCTAGGACCGGGGCCGATGTAAAGCGCTGCTTAAGCGCATCAAATGCATTCCCCGCTTCCGGGGTCCAGGCGAAGGAGCACATGCTTGTCTGGGTGAGGGCTGTCAGGGGAGCGGCTAGGGAGCAAAACTTGCGAATAAATCGCCTATAAAAATTAGAGAACCCTAAAAACTGTTGTAGTTGCTTGAGGGATGAGGGCTGGGGCCAATCCAGTACCGCGCTGACCTTGGCTGGGTCCATCTTTAGGTCCATCTGGGTGACGATGAACCCCAGGAAGGAGACTGTCTCTGTGTGGAACACAGGACCTGCCGAACGTGCTGCTTGTGTTCACTCATGTCCTTTGAAAATACACGAAGACGCTGTAGTCGAGGAGGTCCCCGAGCACATCATTGACCAACGCCTGGAACACCGCAGGCTCGTTGGCTAGACCGATCGGCATGACTTGGTACTCGTAATGCCCACTGGGTGTGTTAAAAGCCGTCTTCCACTCATCCCCTTCCCGAATCCTCACCAGGTTGTAGGCATTTCGTAAGTCAGCTTGGTGAAGACTCAAAAGCCGTCGTCATCAGGGGGAGTGGGTAGCGGTTCTTAACCTTGTTGGCAATCACTGAGGTCAGACGTTTCTTGTAGTTGGCCACCAGGTTTGCACACATCTCAGGAAGGATTTTGTCCCACTCCTCTTTGCAGATCTTCTCCAAGTCATTAAGGTTTCGAGGCTGACGTTTGGGAACTCGAACCTTCAGCTCCCTCCACAGATTTTCTATGGGATTAGGGTCTGGAGACTGGCCAGGCCACTCCAGGACCTTAATGTGCTTCTTCTTGAGCCACTCCTTTGTTGCCTTGGCCATGTGTTTTGGGTCATTGTCATGCTGGAATACCCATCCACGACCCATTTTCAATGCCCTGACTGAGGGAAGGAGGTTCTCACCCAATATTTGACAGTACATGGCCCCGTCCATCGGTCCTTTGATGCGGTGAAGTTATCCTGTCCCCTTAGCAGAAAAATACACCCAAAGCATAATGCTAATCCAGGCACTTGTCATCTCCCGTCTGGATTACTGCAACTCGCTGTTGGCTGGGCTCCCTGCCTGTGCCATTAAACCCCTACAACTCATCCAGAATGCCGCTGCCCGTCTGGTGTTCAACCTTCCCAAGTTCTCTCACGTCACCCCGCTCCTTCGCACACTCCACTGGCTTCCAGTTGAAGCTCGCAGCTGTTACAAGACCATGGTGCTTGCCTATGGAGCTGTGAGGGGAACGGCACCTCCGTACCTTCAGGCTCTGATCAGTCCCTACACCCAAACGAGGGCATTGCGTTCATCCACCTCTGGCCTGCTAGCTCCCCTTCCTCTGCGGAAGCATAGTTCCCGCTCAGCCCAGTCAAAACTGTTCGCTGCTCTGGCACCCCAATGGTGGAACAAGCTCCCTCACGGCGCCAGGACGGCGGAGTCGCTCACCACCTTCCGGAGACATTTGAAACCCCACCTCTTTAAGGAGTACCTGGGATAGGATAAAGTAATCCTTCTACCCCCCCTAAAAAAAAAAAAAAAAAAAAAAAAAAAAAAAAAAAAAAAAAAAAAAAAAAAAAATGGTAAAGTGGTTATCCCACTGGCTATAGGGTGAATGCACCAATTTGTAAGTCGCTCTGGATAAGAGCGTCTGCTAAATGACGTAAATGTAAATGTAAATGTTAACCGTGATGTCGTTGAGCACCCGGTAATCAATGCACGGCCGCTGCCCACCGTCCTTTTTCCCCACGAAGAAGAAGCCTGCGCCCGCGGGACTATCTGTTGTTCCATGTAGTGAATCTATTGTTCAATGTGTTTGTATGGGCTAGTGGCAGTAAGGCCAAAAATAAAAAAAATTATACTTCAAGAGGTCTTAAAATTCTAAATCAAATAGCAAAATGAACGTTGGTATGACCTTCTTCAAACAATTCCATATAGCTTAGTAGAACCCTATGTAGCCTACAGTAGCCCATGTTCTTCTCAGTGTGTATAGGTTATTATCATCCTGCTGTGCCTTCAAAATTAGTTTGTGTCATAGGAGATGGAAAGGAGTTTGATTAAGTTAGGTCGTACGTGTACTTGTAAACACAAATCTGCATCCCAATTCTCTAACCTTCTAAGTGTGCACCTGTTCACTTCCCTTCTTGGATTTTATAAAGGAAATTACTCATATAAGATGTAGTGTAGGCCACGCTTACACCAATCCAATGCTTTTAAATCAATGGGAGGAGTGCACACTTTAGGAAAAAGTGATCCGAATTGGCACGCAGAGAATGTCTTTCTCCCTTGGCAGACAGATTGCGCGTAGCTACGAAGTATGTCTGCAGAAATTGTAGTAGTTGTGTTGTTTCCACAGACGCCAACTGTAGGAATATGGATGCCCAGTCTGTAGTGAGAAAAACAGGCTGAAGTCACAGTGTCATGCATATCAGACTAAGTTCAAATACTATTTGAAATCTTTCAAATATTTTGAGTGCTTGGATTAGCCTGCCTTTTCTATTGGTTCCATTGGAACAGGCAAGCTCAACCAAGCACAAATATGGTATTTGAAATTATTTCAAATAGCATTTGAACCCAGGTCTGGTGCATATAGAGTCTATTATGTAATATTCAGCTAGTACCATTCAACAGATACAACTGTGAGTGCTGAGACATTTATGTTTATGTAGTACTCTTGTGTGGAGGTGTGCCATGCACCAAGCGAACTGAAGGTGTTTTTCAAACATAGATCACCTTGGAATTTTACCTCTGCTGAACTCACAACACTGAAGATGATTTAATGCATGTTTTTGTCCCATGTTTATCTTTCTGTAGCTTGGTAACTAAAACATCCATGAAAGACGGGATGGTTTGTTCTGCATACTGTTTTATGAATCATCAAAGAAATGTAACAGGTCTTATATACAGTAAAAATAGTGAGTCTCAAAACACTGTGATTGTGTAATGAAACCATGAAAAGTAGTGCACCTAAGCTGAGATCTGGTGTTTGGCGGATGTTCGAATGTAAACCTAATGTTAGTGTTTTGAAACAGAAATGTAGTACTCTGAAACACCCAAAGTGATTCTAAAAACACTTTTTGGGGTTTCTGTGAACATAAAAGACAGCATCAAAACACAAAAACTGTGTTTCTGATACAATACATTTATTATTATTATATTATTTAGAAATGCAAATGGTTTATAGCCTAAATATTGATTGATGATAAGGGCACATGAAGAATATGTTTTGTACAATCTATTTTTGTAATGCTTTATTTTGACACATTAGAAACAGGAGGGACAGTAAGATTGTACATTTCATAGACATTTTACCCACTCAACCACACAGCCACACTGTAATAAATTATTCTGAGGTGAATTGAAATGGACAAAAAACAACAACCAGCATATACTTAATAAAGATTTATGTAAATCGTGCAGAGCATGTGGTCTAGTGGTAACGCAACCAGCTTAGACAGGTCACCTCTCTCCCCACCGAAGACCAGGGTTAAATTCCCCGCCCCAACCCTCCAATCTGTTTCTCCCACCTAACTGTATCCCCTCTGTCATTTCATAACTGTGTCAATAAAGTGTCAAAATACACCCAAAATATCTTACAACGTATGCAAGTCATTTCAATGATTTGTTAATTTAATTTAACCAAAATAATGTTAATCCAGCTTAATATGTTGCTCAAAATGTAAGTATCTTTCATGAGGATAACCAAAGAGAGAGACAATAGTGATTGAACTCATTGGCCATCTTTGGTTTTAATCTCCGTAGTGAGGACGAAATGGAGAAAAAGTTGGTGAAGCAATGGCTGTGCTGGAATGCAAACAATATGGTTAATCCTTCGAGAACACAAACTCTCGCATCTTTTACAGCAAAAAGCAAGGGAGTCCGGGGGATGACTGGAGGAGCAATGGCGGAAGTGGAAGCATTGTGTGATTCTCTTGGCGCGAGTACAGTTGGTGTGAATGAGTTGAGTAAAAAGGGCTAAAGTTGGAAATGAACAGCAGTTTATGGTTGGAGTGCGATTCAAGAGCAAGGATGTTTTTTTGGGTGACCCGTTTGCGGAAAGTGGAACATATTATGAGTAAATATGGAATGGTGGATCACAGAAGTAAATTGAATGTGACAAGAGTGAGGATGAATTAACTGCGGTGGCAGGTGCAGTGATGACCGCCGCGAAGAAGCTGAGTGCAGAGGGAAGCAGTGTGGTGAGGAAGGTTGGCGTCGAGTGCAAAAAGAGGGATACGTAGGTTAGAAATGGAACCTGACAAGAGTGAGGATGAAGTACCTGCAGGGGCAGGTGCGGTGAGGACCGCCGAGTTTGAGCCTTGTCCCGATGATGACAAGAATGATTCTTACCCAGTGGGAGTGAGATTTATTGGAAAGAATGGATCCTTGTATTCTGGCTAATCCATATGTGATGTCAGGTTGGGTGGAGAAGACTGTTGAGTCGGTGAAAGTAACTCAAAGTCGACTCATGATGATGTATTGTGTTTTTTCCATCCAGAGGGAGCGGGTGCTCCGGACCACGTGACTAGGGACAAGAACTGTGACTTGCTTTGCTCATCGGAGCAGGGCGCCTTTGAAAGGAGTGATAACGGGGGTGGCATTAAGTGTTTGGGAGGATCAGCTGAAATGGAAGATTCCTGGTTTGGAGCGCCGTTTGGTGCGACGCAGACCCGGTGGAGAGCGTGGTGAAACGGAGAAGACATTGTCTGTCCTGCAGAGTTTTTGATGCAGAGTCTTTGCCCGACAAGGTCAAGTTAGGATGTGTCAGTTATTCCGTGAGAGCTTTTGTTCTGAAAATATTACGCTGTTTTAGGTGCCAAGCTTATGGTCATGTTGCAGCAGTGTGTAGGAGGGAGATTCCTAGATGTGAGAAGTGTGCAGGAGGGCATGAGACAAAGGAATGTGTAGTATCGGTAAAGAAAGTTGTGTGTGTTAGCTGTAGGGGTGCCCATGGGCTGGAGATCGGTGTCCAGTGAGAGAAAGGCAAGTTGATGTTGCCAGGGTCAGAGTAGTACAGAAAGTGTTGTATGCTGAAGCAGTGAAGAGAGTGGTAGAGGAGAATGGGTACAGGGTGAGGGATCCTGAGAGGATTCCTGTGAGTAAGCAGAGACCAATAGAGAGTGATAGGAATAATATGTGCTTCAGTAAGATGGGTTTCGTAGCATTCATAGCCATGTTTGTCAACTGTATTGCAGAAATGGAACGTAAGTCAAAGGAAAGAGAGGTTGTGGTGGCAGTTGCAGAGAAGTACTTTGGATTGCGAGGTTTTACTGCAGAAGAGTTGCAAGGGGTGTTGAGTGGTAATGTTTTGTCCTCCCAGACCATTGGCCTGGAGTAAGATTAGATAGGGTTAAATAGTGGAATGGGGTGGTGTAATGGATTAGGTGTAGTCTGCCATTAAACCTAGAAGAAGAAGAAGAAGAAGATTGTCAATGGAAGAGGCAAGTGCAGAATCCTCAGTTCTTGCAGGTCAACCACTACTGGTGGTTTGAACGCTGTGCTTGACAATGCCTGCAAAAATGGTATATAATGGCAAATGATCAAATACATAAAACAATGTTAAACATTAAAATACTTCAGATAAAGTGATCTAATTCTGCACTTGAAAGGATTCAAAACATAATAATGGGGTTTAGAAGCTTTAGAGAGAGGAAACGACACCACAAGAGAAGGTATCTAATTCTGCACTAAACAGGGCTCGAATCACCAAAATAGTGTTTTCAACCTTTTCTGTTAATGCTCCCAGTCCCTGTTCCAACACCATGTAATGTTTCAAAACATTTCACGATGATGTGTTACAATATTTAAGGTTAAGGTTTCGTCTCCTTCAAGTTGGCAGCAGCTCAGTTGCCACTAGTTTTGGTGTTACAAAGCACTTAATTTTAACAGTGTAATGCATGTTTCTGAGGGTGTATTCTGGGGTTGAAATCGTACTTTATCTAAGAGTGAGAGTGTTACAAAGTAGCAATAGCACATTGAGGTCAACGTTGGGGTCAAGGTTGAGATAATGTTGTTTGGTGATTTTGTGTTTGCTGGGAGTCCTCATCGGCCTGAGGCCATGGAGAAGGCTTTTGTTGCCAACAAGAGAGTCTGGGATTTGATATGTGACTCTGATCTGCTTTAATGGCCCCTGATACTCACAGTAAAGACTGTGCAGTAAGGCTGCCACTGATGACCTGCTAGCTGTCCACTCTTATCTATCACACACACAGCCACACATATACACGCACACACACACACACAGTGCTGCAACTGAGAGAAGATGAGACAGCCAAATGTGTACAGTTTTGCTGTTACAGAGTATCCCTGTCCTGAATATTTTACACAGAAGATTTACCCCAGTTCACTGAGCTAGAAGTACAATTCTGGGTTGAGGCAATCCATGCTAAGTGAACATTTCACACCCCTATTAGGCGTTAGCACATGGCTCTTTGGCTATTTATAGCAACATTCTCTGTTTATGTGGAGTTGAAATGAAACGGTGAAACTGTGAGGTAAAGTCTAACTAACTAACTTGCCAGTTGCTTAGGTGTTTTATGGGCCGGGCCACGCCGTCAGTGATTAAACTCAGGCCTGCATCACAGCGTTGGCTGAATGATAGTCACATGCAAGGGATTTATTTCCTCAAAGGGCAATGACATCTTGAACAGAAGATGAAAACACCAGCTGCTAGCAGCTAGCCATGGTGTTTTCATTTTCCTAGCCAGCAACAGATAAGCTCAGATCAGCTGGCTAATGCAGTGGAGCATTAGGAGGGAAATGCTCCAGCTTGTTCTCCTCTACTCTACTATCTGGTGGAGGACTTTCCTCCATATCGGGAACTTTAAATAAAAGCACTTTTCAAAACCAGAAAGTGAAGGCACGGAATCAAACATTAAATGCTGCAGCAAATCCATGACTTGTCTTCCCACTAAATAATTGAACAACATGAAACATCTAAGAAGCCAGGCCTGGTATTTCTAGTGGATTTTGAAAAGGCCTTTGATAAAGTAAGACTGGATTTTATTTATAAATGCCTGGATTTTTCAATTTCAGTTAGTCTCTTATAAAAGGGGTAAAAGTAATGGATAGCAACCCCAGGTGTAAAATAGTAAATAGCGGCTACTTCTCAGAGAGTTTGAATTGTCAAGAGGAGTTAAACAAGGGTGTCCGCTATCACCATATCTATTCGTTAGGGCCATCGAAATGCTAGCTATTAAAATTAGATCAAATAACAACATTAGAGGATTAGAAATCCAAGGCTTGAAAACAAAGGTGTCCATGTATGCCGATGACTCGTTTTACTTTTATTTTACATTTTTTTAGTCATTTAGCAGACGCTCTTATCCAGAGCGACTTACAGTTAGTGAGTGCATACATCATTTTTTTTTTTTTCATACTGGCCCCCCGTGGGAATCGAACCCACAACACTGGTGTTGCAAACGCCATGCTCTACCAACTGAGTTACATCCCTTTATATTACGTCCACAAGCTAGAGCCCTGCAATGTCTCATTGAAGTTCCAGATAACTTTTCTGGACTCTCTGGACTAAAACATAAGTATGATAAGTGTACAATATTACATATTGGATCTTTTAAAAATACAACTTTTACATTACCCTGCAGTTTACCTATAAAATGGGCTGACGTTGAAGTAGACATACTTGGTATTCATATCATAAAATATATAAATGAGCTCTCCACAATGAATTTCAATAGAAAACTAGTATAAATAGACAATATCCTGCAACCATGGAGAGGTTAATACCTGTCTATTTATGGAAAAATTACACTCATTAACTCCTTAGTCATATCTCAGTTTACTCACTTATGGCGCTGCCTTTGTTTTTCAAATCATATGAGCAATTTTTTTTTAGCTTTATCTGGGATGCTAAACCAGACAAGATAAAGCGTGCCTATCTATATAATGAATATGAATTGGGTGGGTTGAGATTATTAAATATAAAAGCACCAAACCTCTTTCTAAAAGCATCACTTATTCAAAAGTTTTACTTGAACCCTAAATGGTTCTCAAGTAGATTTCTAAGAAAAGCTGTTTAAAATTTGCCTTTTTGCCTTTGTGCAGATTGCCATGTCTCATTTTTGATTAATTGAAAATGAAACTTTTTTCAAAGTATCTCTCTTTTTCAAACAAGCATTGCAGAGCTGGTTACAATTTCAATTTCATCCCTCTGAAAAGACAGAACAAATATTACAACAAATATTATGGTTGAACTCAAATGTTCTGGTTGATAAAAGACCTGTATTTATGGAAAATATGTTTGAAAAGGGTATTTTGTTTTTAAATTATATTGTAAATTGAAATGGTAGAGTTATGTCTTTCATGGAGTTATCAGAATTGTATGGGAGGTCTGCTCAATCCAGGATTACATCCAATTGATTACAGCATTACCCCAAAAATGGAGGAGGCAGGTGGCAGCGGGAGGAGGTAGGGAACTGGTCTGTCTGCCCAATATAAAGGATCAACATTGGCGGAGGAATAAAAATAGCATAAATAGGAAAGTATACCAGTTTCATTTGAGGACCAGGATGTTGACAGCTGTGCCATACAGATTGCAAAATAGTTGGAAAGAGATTTTCGATGTACCGATTCCATGGTGTTTTTCCACTTTGTGCTTTTCAGCTAAAATTCTTGTACAGAATTCTTGTCACCAACAACATGTTGAATATTTGAGGCATACAATCATCGCAGCTCTGCAGTAATGTAATTACTTTATTTTATTATGATTTTTGTTTTCTCGGGGGGGGGGGGGGGGGTTTGGGTATTTTTTTTTTTTTTAAGTTAACAAAACATCCTGATACAACCAGTATACAACCTGACTATAATGTCCTAAACGACGGAGTACACTACTAGCAACAGTATGTTGCTGCTCTTACACAATGACAGGCAGAATATGTCAAATGTACATTGTTTCCTAACTCTACCTGTGCGTTTTGTGTCCCCAGCGTCTCCAGTGGGAACCGGATACAGTAAGCCGCCCATCCCTCCAGTGCTGAGTCCCCAAGGAGACAAGGGTCCTCCAGCCATGATGCCCATTAGCATCGACCCGGAGAGCCGGCCGGGGGAGTATGTCCTCAAGAGCCTGTTCGTAAATTTCACCACGCTGTCCGAGCGCAAGATACGCATCATCATGGCCGAGTCACTGGTGAGTCAGCAAGTTTTCCCTGTATGTCTGTCTGTCTGTTTGTCTGTCCATCCGTCCATCTGTCTCTCCGTGTCTGTCTTTTCCCATCCACTGGGTTCCTATATCTGGGCATTTGGATTGGCAAGGATTTACCGTTTAAAAAAGATACTGATAAGCTAGTTAAAAAGCTAAGATTTAGAAATAGATCTTGCCTCTCCCTAAACAGCAGGAAGCAGATTGTACAGTCAACTTTCCTGCCAGTTCTTGACTATAGTGACACCATTTACCAGAATGCAGCAGCCACTACTCTTAAACCTTTGGACGTTGTCTACCATAGTTCCCTTCGCATTATCACAGGTCACAGTTGTAATACTCATCACTGCATCCTGTATCAAAAAGTTGGCTGGTCCTCATTTAAGTCCCGTAGATCACTTCACTAATCCCCTTTTGTTTACAAAGCTCTACTACACAAGCTTCCGATTTACGTAACTTTGTTGTTGAAGTATAAAAACATGAGTTACCAAACCTGTTCCTCGGGTCTCCGCTTTTAGTTTTAATGCACCTCACTGCACCATTACAATTGGATGTTCTGGTGCTGCTAGGGCAATTTAAAGTGTTGATTGTGGACCTAGAAGAATGTAACTGCTAAATTTGTGTTGTGCTGTATTTTTATTTTACATTGTATTGATTGCTGTTTTGTTTTATTTTGTATTTGATTATTGTGTTGCTGTGATCAGGGCACCCTTGTGAATGAGACCCTGGTTACAATGGGTTTGCCCTGAATAAATAAAGAATAAAAATAAATATAGCAGAGCAGTTTCATAATCCAGGGAGTTCCTGGGTGGCAATGGGGGAAGTGAGGTCATGACCCTATGTCAGAGGAAGGTCAAGGGCCAAGCCTGGAGATGTAGAGACTGTTGGATGCTGGGTAGCAAACTGACTGGTTTTAGGGTAATATTGATTTAGATTGTTCAATCATATACAGTGAGGGAAAATATTATTTGATCCCCTGCTAATTTTGTACGTTTGCCCACTGACAAAGAAATGATCAGTCTATAATTTTAATGGTAGGTTTATTTGAACAATGAGAGACAGAATAACAACAAAAAAGTCCAGAAAAACGCATGTCAAAAATGTTATACATTTATTTGCATTTTAATGAGGGAAATAAGTATTTGACCCCCTCTCAATCAGAAAGATTTCTGGCTCCCACCCTTAAAGGGAGTGCTCCTAATCTCAGTTTGTTACCTGTATAAAAGACACCTGTCCACAGAAGCAATCAATCAATCAGATTCCAAACTCTCCACCATGGCCAAGACCAAACAACTCTCCAAGGATGTCAGGGACAATATTGTAGACCTACACAAGGCTGGAATGGGCTACAAGACCATCGCCAAGCAGCTTGGTGAGAAGGTGACAACAGTTGGTGCGATTATTGGCAAATGGAAGAAACACAAAAGTTGCAATGATCATGAGAACGGTGAGGAATCAGCCCAGAACTACACAGGAGGATCTTGTCAATGATCTCTAGGCAGCCGGGACCATAGTCACCAAGAAAACAATTGGTAAAACACTATGCCGTGAAGGACTGAAATCCTGCAGCGCCCGCAAGATCCCCCTGCTCAAGAAAGCACATATACAGGCCCGTCTGAAGTTTGCCAATGAACATCTGAATGATTCAGAGGAGAACTGGGTGAAAGTGTTGTGGTCAGATGAGACCAAAATTGAGCTCTTTGGGGGTGTTTTTCTGCTAAGGGGACAAGACAACTTCACCGCATCAAAGGGACGATGGACGGGGCCATGTACCGTCAAATCTTGGGTGAGAACCTCCTTCCTTCAGCCAGGGCATTGAAAATGGGTCGTGGATAGGTATTCCATCATGACAATTACCCAAAACACACGGCCAAGGCAACAAAGGAGTGGCTCAAGAAGAAGCACATTAAGGTCCTGGAGTGGCCTAGCCAGTCTCCAGACCTTAATCCCATAGAAAATCTGTGGAGGGAGCTGAAGGTTCGAGTTGCCAAACGTCAGGCTCGAAACCTTAATGACTTGGAGAAGATCTGCAAAGAGGAGTGGGACAAAATCCCTCCTGAGATGTGTGAAAACTTGGTGGCCAACTACAAGAAACGTCTGACCTCTGATTGCCAACAAGGGTTTTGCCACCAAGTACTAAGTAATGTTTTGCAGAGGGGTCAAATACTTATTTCCCTCATTAAAATGCAAATCAATTCATAAAAATTTTTACATGCGTTTTTCTGGATTTTTTTGTTGTTATTATGTCTCTCACTCTTCAAATAAACCTACCATTAAAATTATAGACTGATCATGTCTTTTTCAGTGGGCAAACATACAAAATCAGCAGGGGATAAAATACTTTTTTCCCCTCACTGTACGTCATTTGTGAATAACATAATAATTGATGTAGATACACTATATGTACATATAACTAGGAATAAAGTGACAGAGTAAACAGTAGAAGTAGCGTTTGTGATGAGTCAAAAGTTAGTGTAAAAAGGGTCAATGCAGATAGTCTGGGTAACTATTTGGTTAACTATGTAGCTAACTATTTAGCAGTTTTATGGCTTGTGGGTAGAAGCTGTTCAGGGTCCTGTTGGTTGCAGACCTGGTGCATTGGTACCGCTTGCCGTACGGTAGCAGAGAAAACAGTTTATGATTTGGGTGGCTGGAGTAAACTTTTAGGGCCTTCCTCTGACACCGCCTGGAATAGAGGTCCTGGATGGCAGGGAGCTCGGCCCCAGTGATGTACTGGGCCGTACACACTACCCTTTGTAATGCCCTTTGGTCAGATGGCAAGCAGTTGCCATATAAAGCAGTGATGCAGCCAGTGTAGATGCTCTCAATGGTGCAGCTTTAGAACTTTTTGAGGATCTGAGGACCCATGCCAAATCTTTTCAGCCTCCTGAGGGTGAAGAGGCGTTGTCGTGCCCTCTTCATGACTGTGTTGGTGTGTTTGAATAGATCCTTAGTGATGTGGACACAGATGAACTTGAAGCTCTCAACCCGCTCGACATGGGTCTTTCGACATAGGCTCTGCTACAACTCAAAACATTATGGGACTGGATAAGGAAGTAAAGCAGCAAAGGCGGTCACTTTCCCACCACATTAATACAACTACAGAGGAACAGCCCTGGGATACAATGAAAAATGTAGAGCTACTGTATGTGCTTCACCTGTCATTCCCTGACAATACAGCTGTACATAATTAAGTGAAATACCTATGCCTTAATGCTTTAATTTCTAATCCTTTTAAAAAAATGATAACATCAAAAATATATTGATTACACTACTATTGATATGCGTATAGCTAGTAAACTCATAAAAAAGTGTACACATTCCCTGGGGTTGTATATGTGGTCCTGTATTCATCAAACGAGTGCTGATCTAGGATCAGCTTTGCCTTTTAAGTCATAATAAATAGGATGGGGAGGGGCCTGATCTAAGATCAGCATTCCTACTCTGAGACACTTTATGAATATTGGTCCTGCATGGTGAGGCTAAAAGTGAAATCTCCTACAGTTTGTCGTGTCATTGGACAATTGACCCTGCTGACCAACATTTCACAACATTGATCCCTCCTATGGAGGGGAAGGACTGGAGCAGGTGGGAGTGACAGTAGCTGCAGGTTCAGGTTTCAGGTTTAATCAGTGGAGGATCCTGTTACTACAGCATGTTTACCAAGACAAACTCTATGTATGTGACCGGTGTTCACTTCCCTGACGCATTGTTCTCTCTTATTAAGAAACTCTTTTAAAAACTCTTAAGGACACTCATAAGAAATGTCTTAAGCATCTTTATGTTCAGTAAGTAGGCCTATGTCTAGTTAATCAGGATCCATTATAATTGTATTTTTCTCTGTAAACAAATTCACAACTGACTTCCAGCATGCTTATAGAGAAGGGCACTCAACATGCACTGACACAAATGACTGATGATTGGTTGAAAGAAATTGATAATAAGAAGATTGTGGGAGCTGTACTGTTATATTTCAGTGTAGCCTTTGACATTATTGACCATAACCTGTTGTTGAAATTGGCTTTTCAACCTCTGCCATATTGTGGATTCAGAGTTATTTATCTAATAGAACACAGAGGATGTTGTTTAATGGAAGCTTCTCTAATGTTAAACCTGTAAAGTGTGGTGTACCACAGGGCCTGTGTGTCTATGTATGCTGATGATTCAGCCCTATATGTGTCAGCAACCACAGTTAGTGAAATCAATCCCTAAGTTCTAGACTTCAGCTGAATCTGGTAATGAATGGTGTGGCTATTGAGCAAGTTGAGATTACTAAATTACTTGGTGTTATCTTAGAATGTAAACTGTCATGGTCAAAACATATTGATTCAATGGTTGTAAAGATGGGGAGAGGTCTGCTCTGTTTTTTTGACACCACACTCCACAAAGCAAGTACTGCAGGCTCTAGTTCGATCTTATCTTGATTATGGTCCAGTCATATGTTCAGGTGCTGCAAAGAAAGACCTAGTTAAGCTGCAGCTGGCCCAGAACAGAGAGGCACATTTTGCTCTTCACTGTTAACAGAGGGCTAATATCAATACTATTTTTTATTTTTTTTTATTTTTTTTGATTTTTTTTAGTCATTTAGCAGACGCTCTTATCCAGAGCGACTTACTGCATCGCTTCTTGTTTTTATAAAAAACATGAATGGGTTGAAAATTCCAAATTGTTTGCATAGTCAACTTACACACAGCACCGACACACACACTTACCCCACCAGACATGCCAGCAGGGGTCTTTTCACAGTCCACAGGTCCAGAATAAATTCAAGGAAACGTACAGTATTATACAGAGCCATGATTGCATTTAACTCCCTTCCATCTCATATAGCGCAAGTGAACAGTAAACAGAGTTTCAAAAAACAAATAAAGCAACACCTCACGGCACAACGGCTCTCCCCCATGTGACCTACTTTTTGTGTGTCTGTACTGACATGTATGTGTAACTGATAGATACGCACACACACACATACAAACGCACAATCTCTAACACACACTCTACACACACGCACACATTATTATTCTTTAGTTGTATTGTTTCTTTCTTAACATTTGTGTGTATTTGTTATTTTATTAGAATTTTTATATACAGTGCATTCGGAAAGTATTCAGACCTCTTGAATTTTTCTACGTTACAGCCTTATTCTAAAATGGATTAAATAAAAAAATTCGTCATCAATCTACACACAATACCCTATAATGACAGAGCGAACACAGGTTTGTAGACATTTTCTCAAATGTATATAAAAAAACAAAACAGAAATACTTTATTTACATAAGTATTCAGACCCTTTGCTACGAGACTCAAAATTGAGCTCAGGTGCATCATGTTTCCATGTTTCATCATCCTTGAGATGTTTCTACAAATGATTGGAGTCCACCTGTGGTAAATTCAATTGATTGGACATGATTTGGAAAGGCACACACCTGTCTATGTAAGGTCCCACAGTTGACAATGCATGTCAGAGAAAATACCAAGCCATGAGGTCGAAGGAATTGTCCGTAGGGCTCTGTGACAGGATTGTGTCGAGGCACAGATCTGGAGAAGGGTACCAAAACATTTCTGCAGCATTGAAAGTCCCCAAGAACACAGTGGCCTCCATCATTCTTAAATGGAAGAAGTTTGGAACCACCAACACTTTTCCTAGAGCTGGCCGCCTGGCTAAACTGAGCAATCGGAGGAGAAGGGCCTTGGTCAGGGAGGTCAGACGGAAGCCATTCGTCAGCAACCCGCTTGGAGTTTGCCAAAAGGCACCAAAAGGACTTTCAAACCATGAGAAACCAGATGATCTGGTCTGATGAAACCAAGATTGAACTCCTTGGCCTGAATGTCAAGCGTCATGTCTGGAGGAAACTTGGCACCATCCCGACGGTGAAGCATGCTGGGGGGATGTTTTTCAGCGGCAGGGACTGGGAGACTGGTCAGGATATAGGGAAAGATTAACGGAGCAAAGTACAGAGAGATCCTTGGTGAAAACCTACTCCAGAGCGCTCAGGACCTCAGACTGGGGCGAAGGATCCCCTTCCAACAGGACAACGACCCTAAGCACACAGCCAAGACAACACAGGAGTGGCTTCGGGACAAGTCTCTGAATGAGTGGCACAGCCAGTGCCTGGACTTGAACCCGATCGAACATCTCTGGAGAGACCTGAAAATAGCTGTGCAGTGAAGCTCCCTATCCAACCTGACAGAGCTTGAGAGGATCTGCAGAGAAGAACGGGAGAAACTCCCCAAATACAGGTATGCGAAGCTTGTAACGTCATACCAAAGAAGACTCAAGCCTGTAATCGCTGCCAAAGCAGCTTCAACAAAGTAATGAGTAAAGGGTCTGAATAGTTATGTAAATTGGTATTTCAGTTTTTTTCTTTTATACATTTTCAAACATTTCTAAAAACCTGTTTTTGCTTTGTCATTATGGGGTAATGTGTGTAGATTTAATGAGGGGAAAAAACAATGTAATCAATTTTAGAATAAGGCTGTAACGTAACAACATGTGGAAAAAGTCAAGGGGTCTGAACACTTTCCGAATGTACTGTATATGTCTGTAATGTCTACAGGTTGATGTTTTTAAATGTATGTAAATTGTAAAGTATTTTTGTCTGTGATGTATTTTTCGTTATGTGTTGGACTCCAGTAAGGCTAGATTTCACGTCGGCAATGGGGATCCTAATAAAATCAAAAAATGTAATCATAATCTGCAATAGGACCTTGTTGAGACCCAGAACACATTAACCCAGTACATTTTCAGTAGTTATACATTCTACAGATATTTGATGCCAAGTTTCAAGTGCATGTTTGATGTGGTGGCTGTGCTTGTTGTTAGAGCAGAGAGAGGTTGGTTCATTAGTTTGGTAGCTATCTGAAGCCATGCAAGCTCCATTGAGGCCCTAGTGCTACAGTGTTATGGAAGGGGGGTGAATGGGAGGGATGGAAGGGGAGGTGAGGGGAGGGAAAGTGTTTGTGAGGGAGCTGTTAGTCACCGCTCCAACTCCACAGGGAAGTGTTTATTACCAGTGTGTGTGTGTGTTTGCGTGTTTGTGTGTGTGTGTGTGCGTGCGTGTGTCCCCCTGTCTGCATTGTCGCTCTCAAGGCGTCTGCAATGATCATGACTCTTCCTTTGTTTTTCCTCTTCAGGGTACATACTCTGAGTCACAGCGGTTAATTCCAGCCAAGCTATTGGCTAGCCAATGACAAACCCCCGATACTGTATGTCGCCCTCCTATACATACACTGCTCATAGAGTGATTACATCCGTGCAGGAAATTGGATTACTATAACCGCTTGATTACTATAACCTCACTCACTACAAGTGGAGGGCACTGTTCGTCATTTTAGCTGAATGGTTTAAATGTCATGTAATGTTATGGACTACAGTGGCAGAATATCGTTATAGTAATGTAATAGAGTAGTGTTGAATGTGATGACCTGTGTGTCGCCACAGTGCTACTGTTTGAGAATAATAGTGTTGCATTAACCCTCCACCAACGCCTTGAACTCTCTCTAGATTAAAAGTGCATGAAAGTCTTGCATCAATTATACACTGAAAACAATACTTAAATATCACTTAATAATGCATGAGTCAACACCTACTGTAAAAGGTTGTCTGAATGAACAGAGGACCAGTCTCTTGTGAATGTATCTGTGGTCGCATCCCAAATTGCACCCTATTCCCTATGTAGTGTACTACTTTTGACCAGGGCTCATAATATAGGAAATAGGGACACACCGGCTGTGTCACAGGCTAGGCTGGCTGTCCTGCTGCTATAGGAAGGTCTGTAATGCTTTACTTAAAACCTGCAGGGAAGAATGCATTATGATGTGGTTATAATGCATTCTACAACTTGTAATTAGCATGTACAACCCCTTATAATGTCTTACTATCATCTGATAATGATCCTGACTAAATTACAACTGTTGAGTCAGTTCGAAAGTTCCTACATAGAGACATAACATACAGAAGCATTGGAATAACAATGAATAAAGCATTATACCTGCAGGCTTTAAGTGAAGTCTTACTGGAAGGCTTGTTGACTTCTCAATCAGTCATCGCCCCACCCTACTCACTGTCACAGTCAAACACTTATGACTGTTAGCTTTGGGTGGAAACATCAATAAATGGCTTCTGTGCTGTTCTGTCTGGCCAAATAGGACACTTAGCACCCTGATATACCTTGAAGGCCACAGTCAGCACTGTCTGGCTGTGGAAAATGCTGATGCACTGATTCTGCTTTCACAAAGACAGAAAAAACTATATTTGTATTGATTTAACCTTTAATTTGACAGGGAGTCAATGCTGAGACCAATGTCTCTTTTCCAGATGAGCCCTGTTTAGCACAACAATACAAATCAAAATACAATATACACATTAAACTACACGTTGTTATACACAACAATACTGAAAAGCAAAACACAATCATAAATAACAGACACATTCTTCAGTAAAAAGGTCCCCTAACAGCCGTCTGAAATGCCCTAGAGGTGCCAATTCCTCCAATTTTAAAGTGCATTGGAGATTATTCCACACATGTGCAAAAAAACTAAAAACAGATCTACCCAACTCAGTGGAGATTGAAGGGATGTCCAGAGTTAGCCATCCATGAGACCGGATCTGATACAGTCTCTTGTATGTCTATAAGTTAACAAGTAAGTAATGTAGGCGGAAGTTTATGCAGGAGGGTATAAACTTGACCCTTGAGATTTCAATCACTCCAATGTTTTCTAGATTCAGACTGTGTGTAGCTACATGAACAACATAAGAGTATGGTTGGAATCATTGGAATGTACCACCATGAAGTGAAGAACACTGGCACAGAGTTAAGAGAAAAGGCCTCCCCTAGGGGCCATGAGAGGTAGGCCAGTCCTGGGGCCTCATAGAATTTGCTTGGTTTTATACAACATTTCTGCGTACTTTCAGTTCTTAGTATGAAGGAACACACATCCTAAAAAAGTACTGTATATGTATTAAACACAAGTGTGTATAAATCACTTTATAAGTACGTTTCATACATTTGCAACCAAAAATAAATTGCCCATTTAGATTTTCACATCAAGGTCAAGATGCATAATTTACAACCTTGGTGTGTGGACGACATCAATAGCCTACGACATCAACGCACAGCACGCACAATTTATGGTCAAATCTGAGCGCAAGACCATTTTGATAAATGAGACCCCAGGGCGCTAACAAGGTGAGGGGCATTATGGGCATTATCCAGCTGAGTAAAGACTGATGAGGCACGTCATTAATGTCCCATCTCTCCTGTCTGTCTGACAGAAGCTGCCCAGACCTCCAACTGACTGATGGCGTTTCTCAGTAACTGGGTCTGCATCCCAAATGGCACCCTATTCTCCATATAAGCCCTATGGTTCTTGGTCTAACGTAGTGCACTATATAGGGAATAGGAAGTAGTGCACTATATAGGGAATAGGGTTCCATTTGGAACCTACCCTGTGTTATATAATAACCATAAATCAACTGATCATAACTCCCCTTTCCAAAAATACCCATAACACCCAACTCTAGGTCCTGATATGAGAAATGGAGAAAATTAGGAGTGAAAGTTATTTTAGAACTTGGTTAACCTTCGGTGTGTCACTTTTTTGTGTTTGAATGAATGTATTAATCTATTCTTTTTCTGTTGCGTTTTCACAGGAGAAACCCTTGATCAAGTCTCTCCAGAGGGGTGAGGATCCTCAGTTTGACCAGGTAAGAACTGTTACTAATGGACAGAGAAATCAGTGAGGCAGGGTTGGGGTCGTCAAGACTATGTTGCCACGCTGAGCTCAGGCTAATACATTTTTGCTCCTGGAGCCAAAGCAGGTCTTCAGGTCTCAGACAAGGTTACGCAACAAACAATACACAAGCTTGTTGTATTGAGCAGTCAGTCCATCATCACCGTTAATGCTTGTTGGCTGGGTAGTGCTTAACTCCACCCACTGGGTCTGATCTAGTTCCAGATCTGTGGTTCTCTAGGTGCCTGTATAGTAGAAGGTCTGTCTGTGTGTGTGTGTGTGTGTGCACACAAGTGTGTGTTTGTGTGCGTGTGTGTGTGCTCCTGTGCGCATGTTTTTGCTGGTGCCTAAGGCCTGAGGCCATTCAACAGTGCACAGAGGCAGGATTCTTCTCCTGTCCGTGCTGAATGAAGGCCCACTGTGTTCCTCTGGTCTCACCAGACTCCCCTCCCTTCCTGTGTGCTAGTATCCAGGTCCCAGCCGGCCCGCCTTTCCTTCCTTCCTTCCCTATCCCTTTCCCTCTCCTCCCTGGAGAGACGCATGCCACCCCATGGGCACCTTAACTCCCAATCTCCCAGGACCCTGTCTCCCTTCTCTCTCTCTCTGTTCTCCCTCCTTCTTCTGTCCCTTCTCCATTCTCTCTCTTCTCCAGACTCGTCTCCTCTCCACTCGTCTCGTCCACTCTCCTCTCCTCTCTGCTTTTTCCCTTGTCCCTCTCTCTCTTCTATCTTTTACCTTCTCCCTTTCCTCCTCTCTTCCTCTACTCTAATCCCCTCTCACTGCCTGCAGCTTCTGTTGTGTGGAGGAGAGTGAGGGTTAACATTTACATTTACAATTACGTCATTTAGCAGACGCTCTTATCCAGAGCGACTTACAAATTGGTGCATTCACCTTATAGCCAGTGGGATAACCACTTTACAATATGTTTATTTTTTTATTTTTTTTGGGGGGTGGGGGGGGGGGTAAGAGGGGGGTAGAAGGATTACTTTATCCTATCCCAGGTATTCCTTAAAGAGGTGGGGTTTCAAGTGTCTCCGGAAGGTGGTGAGTGACTCCGCCGTCCTGGCGTCGTGAGGGAGCTTGTTCCACCATTGGGGTGCCAGAGCAGCGAACAGTTTTGACTGGGCTGAGCGGGAACTGTGCTTCCGCAGAGGTATGGGGGCCAGCAGGCCAGAGGTGGATGAACGCAATGCCCTCGTTTGGGTGTAGGGACTGATCAGAGCCTGAAGGTACGGAGGTGCCGTTCCCCTCACAGCTCCGTAGGCAAGCACCATGGTCTTGTAGCAACACTATGGTCTTGTAGGTTAAGACACAGTGATGTCTCTAGTGCAACTTCTTTTGATGCAGATATAAATTAAACATGTAAAGCAGCTCTGTGTAAGTGATGTAAAATGACTGGGAAAAAGATACAACCCACTGGGCAAAAATAAGTTGAACCAACATTCCATCAACGTCATCTATCAACAACATCAATGGAATTTTTGGTTGACAACACAAAAAGTGGCCAACGTACACTCATTTTAACCAGATTTCAAACACAAATCAACTACGAGATTTCAAAGGTTGGTTAATTTCAAGTAGATTTCACATTTAAATATAATCTAAAAATTGATGTTGTTTTTACGTTACGTCAGGTTTTTGGCTGGAGGGAACAGTGTTATGTAATAATGATCTGACTGACCAATATTTATACACCATTTGTATTTATTTGCTTGTTGTTTCAGGTGATCAGTGCTATGAGTTCTCTGGCGGAGTACTGCCTCCCATCCATCCTGAGGACACTGTTTGACTGGTACAGAAGACAGAATGGCCTAGAGGACCCAGAGTCACACGAATACAGACCCAGAGCCAACACCAAGTCAAAAAAGTAAGACACGTATATGCACACACACACACACACACGCATGCACACACACAATCACATTTTATATACATCTTTTGACGGGTACAGGAGACAGAACGGCCAGGAGGAATCCCATGAACACCCTGTCACATTTCATAACCAGAAATCAAACACAAAGAAAACACTGTACAGTATAAGACATTGTGCCTGAATTGATTGATATTATCATTGACTTATTGCATAACAGATGGTTATGGAAGCATATAGCTGCCAAAATTCTATTGGAAATACAAATTGGATAATGATAAATCAATTTCCCTTTTGTCATTTATTTCCCCGTTTACGTGCGCGTAATCTGTGACATAATTGGTAACAGCAACCTTGGTAACTGCTCTAACTTGTCCAACCCTGTTGATGTTTCACAGTGATGAACAGCAGAGAGATTTTCTACTTGAAAGAAGGGATCTGGCAATCGACTTCATCTTCTCTCTCATACTTATAGAAGTTTTAAAACAGGTGAATCATTTACTCCATATACTCCACTCTAAAACACTAAACCCAGCTGGCACATTGGTTTCCTTCAATGTTCTGGGAAGAACAAAACCCTTAATTTCTTAAAGTGCAAGTTTGTGTTGTATACTAAACATAAGTGCCATTTTGACCAATGTTAGCATTCATATCGTCATTAGATATGGCTCCCCTGAGGGATACTTTACAGAACAACCACTTCTTGGATGCATCCCAAATAGCACCCTATCCCTAATATAATTCACTACTTTCCACCAGAGCCCGATGGGCTTTTTGGGAATATACTGCCATTTGGGACGCAACCCTTAAAGGGCAGATGTATTCCTTTTGCTCAATCTCAGACTCATGACTGGAGTTTTCTGTTTGTAACATAATGTTGTCATGACAGTGTCTCCCCCCCCTCTTTTCCTATCTCTCCCTCTCCCTCTCCCTCTCCCTCTCCCTCTCCCTCTCCCTCTCCCTCTCCCTCTCCCTCTCCCTCTCTTTCTCTATGACCAGATGCCGCTCCACCCTGTCCTGGACAGTTTGGTCAGTGAAGTCATTAACTTGGCCTTTAAGCACTTTAGATACAAAGAACGGTACGTTTAGCTCTGCTTTTATATGACTTTCTGTGTATACAGTATGTGTTTATTTGTGTTGTATACTAAACATAAGTGCCTTTTTTCCTATTCTTACTCCTGTATGTTTCTTTGCCAGGTACCATGGTCCTAACACTGGTAACATGCACATCGTAGCAGACCTCTATGCAGAAGTCATAGGAGTTTTAGCCCAGGCCAAGTAAGTCCCACAGTTCATCAAGTCATCTGTAAACAATAATCTATACTGTATGTCATTAATTAATTAATTAATCTGTTTATTAATTCATGCATTCGTTTGTTTGTTTGTTCACTCATTCATTCACTTATTTATTCCTTCATTTATTCATAGGCTACTGTGTAGTTAAGGCTCCTCAATAGTAGGCTGTCATTCTTTGGGCAGTATTTGAACATATTTTAATTACCCTACACTTGAGGATGCAGGACAGTAATGTATGCTGTTAAAATAACATGTACCAGAGCACTGATCAGGTGTGAGAATATTATGTTGTCATTCAGGAGGACACCATCGGCTTCGTCCCAAATGGCACCCTATTCCCAATATAGTACACTATTTTTGACCAGGGCCTATAGGGCTCTGGTTAAAAGTAGTGCACTATGTAGGGAATAGGTTGCTATTTGGGATGCATTTCATGTTTAATGTTGCCATTGGAGATGACTAATGACTGTTTAGCAATTGTGGTCTGGTTGAGTTGTCACAATGCTCTCTCCTGCTTCTGTTCTGTACACATTTGCGTAAGAATCTCACAGGTTCAAATAGAGAGCTAGACCTGAGTAGATCACAAGACGTGTTTTGGACAAGTCCTGTGCCCTCCATACTAGGACTGAAAATCGCTGTGTGTTTATTGGAACTTTCCAGATCATCGCTGTGAAGGATCAAAGCCCTTAAAAATAGAGCTATGGTTGGGTAGTACTAGCATCCTAGGCCCATAGAGTAGGAGTGCTGATCTAGGATCAGTTTTGCCTTTTAGATTATAATGAATGGATTGGGGGTTCCTGATCCTAGATCAGCACCCCTACTCTGAGATTCTAATTAATGGTCCGGGGAACCTGATCCTAAATCTGCACTCCTACTCTGAGAATATAATGAATGGACCGGGGATCCTGATCTTAGATCAGCACTCCTTCTCCTACTCTTAAGTCGCTGGCTAGGCTTGTCAGATGTGACGTGCCACCGTGGACCAAACGGAAGGAAACAGAAACAGGGAGGGACTACCTCCTCCAATAAGGAACCCTCGTTTCCGTTTTCCATTGCAAAATGTTTTGAAACATTTGTCTGTTGCGTGCCCTAATGAACACAGCCCTGTAATAAAACTGGGACAACAGGTATAAGCACCTCCAGCCAATCTGTAGTATTCATTGATCAGTTAAGTACCAGCTGAGTACTCACTAGAATATATGGAGAGAACGGTTCAGAATATTAAGGATCAGTGAAAGAAAACCATGTAAATACACGCGTATTCGTCTCCTTTTCAGCACCAATTGGTAGATTTAAAAATACTCTGATCTTGTATATTATTTAGGGTTAGGAAACTTGGTGGCCAACTACAAGAAACATCTGACCTCTGTGATTGACCTCTGTGATTGCCAACAAGGGCTGTGCCACCAAGTACTAAGTCATGTTTTGCAGAGGGGTCAAATACTTTTTTCCCTCATTAAAATGCAAATCAATTTATAACATTTTGACATTTTTGTTGTTATTCTGTCTCTCACTGTTCAAATAAACCTACCATTAAAATTATAGACTGATCATTTCTTTGTCAGTGGCCAAACGTACAAAATCAGCAGGGGATCCAATACTTTTTTCCCTCACTGTAGGTTTGGTGCTATACTGCCATTTGCGCATGGCTACAGAAGCCTATAGCATGGGTCTCATCCAAATGTCATCCCTGCAAGTTATAAGGCCAGCATTTCATAAACTTCACTGTGGAAAAGGTTACATGTTGATACGCTTCAGTTTGCTGCCATATGACTGGTTTCACATTTGTCTCCAGAGATCATACGGTAAAACAATTGTCATTTATAGTTACAATCCCCTTATCCAAACGGCTTACTCATTTAACTAGGTCTTATCAATAGCTGTTATCAATTTGTAAATGATAGTGTATGGAGAATGGTTTTATTTCTATCAGAAAAAATAAAGTAGATGTTATTCCACTTGGAACCGGTTGCTCGACCTTATTCATTGTTTCATCACACGTAAAGGTGGTGGAATAATTAAGTCAAGGTATATTGTATCTGTAGACACACCATTTCTTTATTATAATGTTTTATTATTATTATTATTTAATTTTGGGGTACTTTTTACCCCTTCTTCTCCCCAATTGGTAGTTACAGTCTTGTCCCATCGCTTCAACTCCCGTACGGACTCGGGAGAGGTGAAGGTCGAGAGCCATGCGTCCTCCGAAACATGACCCTGCCAAGCCGCACTACTTCTTGACAAACTGCTCGCTTAACCCGGAAGCGAGCCACACTAATGTGTCGGAGGAAACACTGTACAACTGGGGAACAAAGTCAGCTTGCAGGCGCCTGGCCCGCCACAAGGAGTCGCTAGAGCGCGATGGGACAAACCCTCCCCTAACCCGGACGATGCTGGGCCAATTGTACGCCGCCTCATTGGTCTCCCGGTCACAGCCAGCTGTGACACAGCCTGGGATCGAACCCGGGGCTGTAGGAACACCTCAAGCACTGCGATCCAGTGCCCTGGACACCATGTGTGAACTGATTGCCCCCCATCTATCCTCAGAGTTCGTAATGCTTGGTGACCTAAACTGGGATATGCACCCCAGCCAACCTACAATCTAAACTAGATGCCCTCAATCTCACACAAATGATCAACGAACCTACCAGGTACAACCCTAAATCTGCAAACATGGGCACCCTCATAGATATCATCCTGACAAATTTACCCTCTAAATACACCTCCGCTGTCTTCAACCAGGATCTCAGCGATCACTGCCTTATTGCCTGCGCCCGTAATGGGTCCGCGGTCAAACGACCACCCCTCATAACTGTCAAACGCTCTCTAAAACACTTTAGCGAGCAGGCCTTTCTAATTGACCTGGCCCGGGTATCCTGGATGGATATTGACCTCATTCCGTAGTAGAGGATGCCTGGTTGTTCTTTAAAAGTGCTTTCCTCTCAATCTTAAATAAGCATGCCCCATTCAAAAAATTCAGAACTAAGAACAGATATAGCCCCTGGTTCTCCTCAGACTTGACTGCCCTTAACCAGCACAAAAACACCCTGTGGCGTACTGCATTGGCATCGAACAGCCCCCACGATATGCAACTTTTCAGGGAAGTCAGGAACCAATATACACAATCAGTTAGGAAAGCAAAGGCTAGCTTTTTCAAACAGAAATTTGCATCCTGTAGCACTAACTCCAAAAAGTTTGGGGACACTGTAAAGTCCATGGAGAATAAGAGCACCTTTGCTACGGCAGGCCATGATTTCCACCTGGCTTCCACTACCCCGGCCACCAGCTCTGCACCCTCCGCTGCAACTTGCCCATGCCCCCCCACCCCCGATTCTCCTTCACACCAATTCAGACAGCCGGTGTTCTGAAAGAGCTGAAAAATCTGGACCCCTACAAATCAACTGGGCTAGACAATCTGGACCCTTTCTTTCTAAAATTAGCCACCGAAATTGTCGCAACCCCTATTACTAGCCTGTTCAACCTCTCTTTCGTAACGTCTGAGATCCCCAGAGATGGGAAAGCTGCCGCGGTCATCCCCCTCTTCAAAGGGGGTGACACTCTAGATCCAAACTGTTACAGACCTATATCCATCCTGCCCTGCCTTTCAAAAGTATTTGAAAGCCAATTTAACAGATCACCGACCATTTCGAATCCCACCGTACCTTCTCCGCTATGCAATCCGGTTTCCGAGCTGGTCATGGGTGCACCTCAGCCACGCTCAAGGTCCTAAACTATATTATAACAGCGATCGATAAAAGACAGCACTGCGCAGTCATCTTCATCGACCTGGCCAAGGCTTTCGACTCTGTCAACCACCACATTCTTATTGGCAGACTAAATAGCCTTGGTTTCTCAAATGACTGCCTCGCCTGGTTCACCAACTACTTCTCAGATAGGTTCAAAGTGTGAAATCGGAGGGCCTGTTGTCTGGACCTCTGGCAGTCTCTATAGGGGTGCCACAGGGTTCAATTCTCGGGCTGACTCTATTCTCTGTGTATATCAATGATGTCGCTCTTGCTGCTGGTGACGCTCGGATCCACCTCTATGCGGACGACACCATTTTGTATACATCTGGCCCTTCATTGGACACTGTGTTAACAAACCTCCAAACGAGCTTCAATGCCATACAACACTCCTTCCGTAGCCTCCAACTGCTCTTAAACACTAGTAAAACTAAATGCATGCTCTACAACTGAACGCTGCTTGCACCCGCCCACCCGACTAGAATCTCTACTCTCGGCGGGTCTGACCTAGAGTATGTGGACAACTACAAATACCTAGGTGTCTGGTTAGACTGTAAACTCTCCTTCCAGACTCACATTAAGCATCTCCAATCCAAAGTGAAATCTAGAATCGGCTTCCTATTTCGCAACAAAGCCTCATTCACTCATGCTGCCAAACATGCCCTCGTAAAACTGACTATCCTACCGATCCTTGACTTCGGCGATGTCATTTACAAAATAGCCTCCAACACTCTACTCAGAAAATTGGATGTAGTCTGTCACAGTGCCATCCGTTTTGTCACCAAAGCCCCATATACTACTCACCATTATGACCTGTACGCTCTTGTTGGCTGGCCCTCACTACATATTCGTCGCCAAACCCACTGGCTCCAGGTAATCTATAAATCACTGCTAGGCAAATCCCGTCTTATCTTAGCTCACTGGTCACCATAGCAACACCCACCTGTAGTCTGCGCTCCAGCAGGTATATCTCACTGGTCATCCCCAAAGCCAACACCTCCTTTGGCCACCATTCCTTCCAGTTCTCTGCTGCCAATGACTGGAACGAACTGCAAAAATCTCTGAAGCTGGAGACTCTTATCTCCCTCACTAACTTTAAACATCAGTTGTCAGAGCAGCTTACCGATCACTGCACCTGTACACAGCCATTCTGAAATTAGCCCACCCAACTACCTCATCCCCATATTGTTATTTATTTTGCTAATTTGCACCCCAGTATCTCTATTTGCACATCATCTTTTGTACATCTATCATTCCAGTGTTAATACGAAATTGTAACTATTTTGCACTATGGCCTATTTATTGCCTTACCTCCATAATTTACTACATTCGCACACACTGTATATATATTTTCTGTTGTATTTTTGACTTTATGTTTTGTTTTACCCCATATGTAACTCTGTGTTGTTGTTTTTATCGCACTGCTTTGCTTTATCTTGGCCAGATCGCAGTTGTAAATGAGAACTTGTTCTCAACTGGCTTACCTGGTTAAATAAAGGTGAAATAAATAAATAAAATAAATTGGTAGCATTGCCTTTAAATTGTTTAACTTTGGTCAACCGTTTCGGCTAGCCTTCCACAAGCTTCCCACAATAAGTTGGGGGAATTTAGGCCCATTCCTCCTGACAGAGCTGGTGTAACTGAGTCAGGTTTGTAGGCCTCCTTGCCCACAAATGTTCTATAGGATTGATGTCAGGGCTTTGTATTGGCCACTCCAATACCTTGACTTTGTTGTCCTTAAGCCATTTTGCCACAACTTTGGAAGTATGCTTGGGGTCATTGTCCATTTGGAAGACCCATTTGCGACCAAGCTTTAACTTCCTGACTGATGTCTTGAGATGTTGCTTCAATATATCCACATAATTTTTCTTCCTCATGATGCCATCTATTTTGTGAAGTGCACCAGTCCCTCCTGCAGCAAAGCACCCCCACAGCATGATGCTGCCACCCCCGTGCTTCACGGTTGGGATGGTGTTCTTCGGCTTGCAAGCCTTCACCTTTTTCCTCCAAACATAACGATGGTCATTATGGCCAAACAGTTCTATTTTTGTTTCATCAGACCAGAGGACATTTCTCCAAAAAGTAAGATCTTTGTCCCCATTTGCAGTTGCAAACCGTAGTCTGGCTTTTTTATGGCGGTTTTGGAGCAGTGGCTTCTTCCTTGCTGAGTGGCCTTTCAGGTTATGTCAACATAGGACTCGTTTTACTGTGGATATAGATACTTTTGTACCTGTTTCCTCTAGCATCTTCACAAGGTCCTTTGCTGTTGTTCTGGGATTGATTTGCACTTTTCGCACCAAAATACGTTCATCTCTAGGAGACAGAATGCGTCTCCTTCCTGAGCAGTATGACGGCTGCGTGGTCCCATGGTGTTTATACTTGCGTACTATTGTTTGTACAGATGAACGTGTTACCTTCAGGCATTTGGAAATTGCTCCCAAGGATGAACCAGACTTGTGGAGGTCTTAAAATCTTTAAAAGTAGGCCTTGAAATACATCCACAGGTACACCTCCAATTGACTCAAATGATATCAATTAGCCTATCAGAAGCTTCTAAAGCCATGACATCATTTTCTGGAATTTTTCAAGCTGTTTAAAGGCACAGTCAACTTAGTGTATGTAAACTTCTGACCCACTGGCATTGTGATACAGTTAATTATAAGTGAAATAATCTGTCTTTAAACAATTGTTGGAAAAATTACTTGTGTCATGCACAAAGTAGATGCCCTAACCGACTTGCCAAAACTATAGTTTGTTAACAAGACATTTGTGGAGTGGTTGAAAAATGAGTTTTAATGAATCCAACCTAAGTGTATGTAAACTTCCGACTTCAACTGTATATATGAAGGGATGTATAGACATTATGGACAGTATGTGGACAGAATATGTAGTATGTTAACTCAACCTCTAAATTTAACTTGCTAATCTAAGTAAGTGGCTGAATTAATAAGGTGACAAGGCATCATATTATGTTAGCCTTCTGCCATGTTTGAGAAGTCAAAGCCGTTTAGAAAAGTTATTTGTACTGCTGCCACTATCTTGATTTCCTTGCGTTTTTTCTCCTCTCCGTTCTCGGCCCATCTTCTCTTCTCCCGTCTTCTCAGAGCAGAGCAGGCAGGGCCATTGCCCTAGTGACTCCAGAATCCACACAGGCACAGTGTGTAGCCTACACATGCTGCTCCAGAGCCAGTACTGTTCTTCCTTCAGACAAGCATGCATCAAAACTTTGTTCATTTGCACAATGTCTTTCGTTCACATTCGCTTGTAAATGTTCAAACTCACCAAAACGGACATTCGGTAGATCCTACCTATATATGTATAACTTTATGAGCTGGATTGCCTGTCTTTGCAATTCAATTATTTTCATTTGCGCCCGTTAGCATATTTAGCTAGCATCCTCCATTGAAATTCGCTATTATTTGTGCTATTTTGCCCTGGTCAAAAGTAGTGCACTGTATTTCGAATAGGGTGCTATTTGGGACGCTGCCTTTGTTCCAACCCTCTGTCTCCTCCTCTCCTTCTCAGGTTTCCTGCTGTGAAGAAAAGGTTTCTGTATGAGCTGAAGGAGCTAAGACAGAAAGAGCAGAGTCCCTACGTGGTCCAGAGCACCATCAGCCTCATCATGGGTGTCAAGTTCTTCCGCATCAAGATGTATCCCATGGAGGACTTTGAAGCCTCCTTCCAGTTCATGCAGGTACAGAAGTGAGCAGTGAGCTCTACAGAAAGTGCAGACATGATGATTATAGGCCCACCTGTCTCGAACAAGTGTGTAATCCTGCATGGTTGAAAAATAACAGTGAATTCTATAAGGGATTTTCTGACCACTCACCTTTGAATGTTGAAATGGTCCTGTGAAAGGTTCATTCTATATTGGTCAATTTCCAAGGCCCCGGATGCATGACCTGTATTGAGGCCATATAATCTTCTTAGTAAACATATTAACTTGACTCATGTCTCTCTGCCTTATCCATGTAGCAATGTAATAAGTGTCAGAATCCAAACCCACAAGTGAGAATGGTCTTCTGTAACAATATTGAAATCAGTCTAGAATCTCTTGATTCCTCTTGTTATCTTTAGCTTGAATTCCCCCCTTTGCATTCTGTATAAGTTTCTCATCCTAGGCCTCTAGTTTGGCTGAGTCCCAATTCACCACCTTTTCCAGAAATTCCTGTCAATCATTTAAAAGCATATGATTGGTGTAAGCATTGGCTGAGTGAGTTTCCACCATTATTAAATCCATGCGCGAAAGTGTGCAACTGTTCACGTTGTGAGAAGGGTGGAGTATCGTGACTTAGCCTTTATGTTGACCAGCATGTGACCTGACCTTAGTGGCCTGACTGTGTGGTTTACAATATGTAATCCTTATGATGTAAGGGTTTATGCTGTATTTAGTAAGTGCTGCTGTCCGTTACAGGACTGTGCCCAGTACTTCCTGGAAGTGAAGGACAAGGACATTAAGCATGCCTTGGCCGGCCTCTTCGTGGAGATCCTAGTTCCTGTAGCAGCAGTAAGTTGGTTATCTGACCAGATGACAACCAGAATATGATGTATTTTCCTTGATGTCTTGATGTTGTCATGAAAACAATAACTGGTTGTGTAAGAGACCAATTGGTTGTAACCAATTATGTACATAAACCCTGGATTGCTGATGCTATGTATTGGCCATTGAGAGACTTTGAAGCCACCGGTCGGCCATATTGGCACTCCACAGTAGCAGCAGTCCTCCATAGGAATTAATGGAATTCTACAGTATTTCAATTCAATGTTGTTTCAAGGACAAAATTACAGTGGGTATAGAAAGTCACCACCCCCTTTCAAAATGTTCACCTTTTGTTGCCTTACAGCCTGAAATGAAAATACATAAAATCAGACTTTTTCCGGCTTTATGACAACTTTGCAAATTTATAAAAAAGAAAAAACTGAAATATCACATTTACATAAGTATTCAGACCCTTTACTCAGTACTTTGTTGAAATACACACCTGTATTTGGGGAGTTTCTCCCATTCTTCTCTACATATCCTCTTAGGCTCTGTCAGGTTGGATGGGAAGCGTCACTGCACAGCTATTTTCAGGTCTCTCCAGAGATGTTAGATCGGGTTGAAGTCCGGGTTCTGGCTGGGCCACTCAAGGACATTCAGAGGCTTGTCCCGAAGCCACTCCTGGTTGTCTTGGCTGTGTGCTTAGGGTCATTGTCCTGTTAGAAGGTGAACCTTCGCCCCAGTCTGAGGTCCTGAGCGCTCAGGAGCAGATTTTCATTAAGGATCTCTCTGTACTTTGCTCCGTTCATCTTTCCCTCGATCCTGACTAGTCTCCCAGTCCCTGCTGGCGAAAAAAATCTGTAGCTCGACACAATCCTGTCTCGGAGCTCTACAGACAATTCCTTCGACCTCATGGCTTGGTTTTTGCTCTGACATGCAGTGTCAACTGTGGGACCTTATATAGACAGGTGTGTGCCTTTCCAAATCATGTCCAGGCAATTGAATTTACCACAGGTGGACTCCAATCAAGTTGTAGAAACATCTCAAGGACGATCAATGGAAACAGGATGCACCTGAGCTCAATTTCAAGTCTCATAGCAAAGGGTCTGAATACTTATGTAAATAAGGTATTTGTGTTTTCGTTTTTTATAAATGTGCAAACATTTCAAAAAACCTGTTTTCGTTTTGTCATTATGGGGTATTGTGCGTAGATTGATGAGGGGAGAAAATACTTTTATCAATTTTAGAATAAGGCTGTAATGTAACAAAATGTGGAAAATGTGAAGGGGTCTGAATACTTTCCGAATGCACTGTACATTAGCAATGAAGTTAGGTAAATTGGAAGCTTGTGTAGTAAGGCTTTGTAAACAAAAAGGGAGTCATGATTTGATCTACGGAACTTTAATGAGGACCAGCCAACCTTTTTATACAGGATGCAGTGGTGAGTATTAAAATGTCCACCAGTGATAAAACGAATGGCGCTATGGTAGACGGCATCCAAAAAATAAATCATAAGGAATAAGGTTTTGAAGTGTCTGTCCTACTATATATCTAGGAAACATATTTAACCCCTAATTTTTGTTGGCACAAAACTACCTCCATACTTCCATTCATTTGTATGGGTTACCTTCAGACGAGTCCCGTGACACTTAGAGCAAAACATGTTCATGAGAGTCTCCCCTTTCCATAGAGTGGTCATATTAGTTCGTAGGCCAAACCGTTCGGATGCTACAGACGTTTTCATGAGAAGACAGATTTTCGGGATGTCTCATGGTCTAACAAACACTGCTGTAGCTCGGCCACCTTCCACCACAGATGAGGAAGGCCGACATAGGCGGATGCAGAGGATTGAGACGCAGCCCATGCAAAAAAATCTCTATCTTAAACTGACAGATTTTGATGGGGATTTTTGTATTATGTTACTTACATTGACGCACAGGTGCATCAATAGACTCTTAAGGATGAAATCTTAGCTTTTTAACTAGCTAATCCGTATGTTTTTAAAATAATAAGTCTTTGTCAATCCAGATGCCCAGATATTTGTAGGCGGGAACCCGATCAATGGGAGAACCATCCAATGACTAAATATGTAGTCCATCTGAAACATTATTGCGAGAACTAGAGAACAACATGTATTTAGTCTTGCTATCAGTCATCTAGTGTATATATAAATCATTGGTTGTAACCTGGCGGGTTATATGAAAAATGTATGCACTCACTCTAAATGACTAAAATGGAAATGGAAATATGACATCTTGTCAACCAGAAAACCTGTTTACAACCAGTAAATGTTGTATTCTTAGTAGAACAACAACTGCTTAAGGCACAAATTCTATTAGAAACGGTCATCGAAATTGTTTAATAGGTTTAAAAAACGATTCTAATAAATGCAACAGTTGGACCATGGATAAAGATACTCCAAACTTTTTGAATCTTTAAAATCCATCAGATATTGACTGAATTATCGGACATAAAACATTGTACTGGCACGGACAAATAATTAATGACATTCAGGCATTTTGGTAGGAATTTAGGTATTTCATTTATTGTAAAATTGCACTTTCTTTTCTTAATGCACTCACATATACATTTTCTTAATATATCAGGTATATTTTAAATACTTTGTGATAAAATAAAGATAAATGATATGTGCCTCATTTGCATATATACACTGGGTGTATTTGCAAACATTAATAAATTAATATAAAGGCGTGGAACACCAAAAACCTGCTCTGTCTAGACTACCTTATTAATTATTAATTACTGTTGTTGTCACGTTCATTTGCATAATTCAACAAGTGTGTCAAGAGAAGAATACATGATTTATAATCAAAACGCTTGGGTCTAGATAACACCTATCTATACATACTTTACATTGTTTGCAAGATCAGACATAATATCACTATAATCTGAGTTTTCCTTTTTGGAAGTTGCTTTCAACGCATCTCATTTGTGAACATTACAGCTGTATTAAATAATAACTTTATTTTGGTGGGTGTTGATTTTTTGTGTAATTGAAAAAAGTAATCTTTCTTCTCTTTCTTGTGATGTAAGTGTTGAGACGGTGCGTTAAATCCCCGAACAAGCATTAGCGTTCTTATAGATGCAACGGAAAGCCAATGTAGTCCATTGAGCCCATTTCAGCCAATACTAGAGTGAGTTTGACAGGTCATTACACATGTTTCCGCGGTCGTTATGTTAACGGGAAAACATTTATGGAACTAGCAACAGTAGGAAAGAGTCACCAGAGTAAAATGAAAGAAATCAATCCAGAGAGATTTAAGTGACAAGTGGATTTTGCATCCCTCAAACATAGGAAATAGATCCTCAGGTGGGTGGGGCATGTGCGTTGCTAATTTGATTGTGTTTGAGTGTGCTTGTGTGTGTGTGTAAATGTATGTGCGTGTGTGTGTACGTGTGTGTGATGCTGAGTATGTATTCTCCGTTTCCAGGCTGTTAAGAACGAGGTGAACGTGCCGTGTCTAAGGAACTTTGTGGAGAGCATGTATGACACAACACTTGACCTCTCCTCCAGGAAAAAACACTCTCTGGTTAGTCACGCACGCACACGCACGCATGCATACACACATACACACACACACACACATACACACACACACACACACATACAAACACACAGTCCAGAGTTGTTTATGTTCTTCTCCAAAAGCCACAGTGACAGGCCAGTGTAAAACTGGTGCATAGCGTACATGCCTGTGGTGTCTGTCAAGCCTCAAAGCATTTAGAGGTCAATCTTGTATAGTGGCTCTCTCCTTGTTGCTCCTCTAACTAACGATTCACAAGAGAGGACAGGCAACCTCTTCAAATCAAAGAGTAAACACTAAATCTGATTATTGTGGACAGTAAATGTGATGTTTTATCCTACTACTGGTCACTATTACTCCTGTTTACATGTATATAAACTCAGCAAAAAAAGAAACATCCCTTTTTCAGGACCCTGTCTTTCAAAGATAATTAGTGAAAGATAATTAGTGAAAATCCAAATAGCTTCACAGATCTTCATTGTAAAGGGTTTAAACACTGTTTCCCATGCTTGATCAATGAACCATAAACAATTAATGAACATGCACCTGTGGAACGGTCGTTAAAACACTAACAGCTTACAGACGGTAGGCAATTAAGGTCACAGTTATGAACATTTAGGACACTAAAGAGGCCTTTCTACTGACTCTGAAAAACACCAAAAGAAAGATGCCCAGGGTTCCCGCTCATCTGTGTGAATGTGCCTTAGGCATGCTGCAAGGAGGCATGAGGACTGCAGATGTGGCCAGGGCAATAAATTGTAATGGCCGTACTGTGAGACGCCTAAGACAGCGCTACAGGGAGACAGGACGGACAACTGATCGTCCACGCAGTGGCAGACCACGTGTAACAACACCTGCACAGGATCGGTACATCCGAACATCACACCTGCAAGACAGGTACAGGATGGCAACAACAACTGCCCGTGTTACACCAGGAACGCACAATCCCTCCATCAGTGCTCAGACTGTCTGCAATATGCTGAGAGAGGCTGGACTGAGGGCTTGTAGGCCTGTTGTAAGGCAGGTCCTCACCAGACATCACCGGCAACAACGTTGCCTATGGGCACAAACCCACCGTCGCTGGACTGGCAAAAAGTGCTCTTCATTGACGAGTCATGGTTTTGTCTCACCAGGGGTGATGGTCGGATTCGGGTTTATTGTCGAAGGAATGAGCGTTACACCGAGGCCTGTACTCTGGAGCGGGATCGATTTGGAGGTGGAGGGTCCGTCATGGTCTGGGGTGGTGTGTCACAGCATCATCGGACTGAGCTTGTTGTCATTGCAGGCAATCTCAACAGTGTGTGTTACAGGGAAGACATCCTTCTCCCTCATGTGGTACCCTTCCTGCAGGCTCATCCTGACATGACCCTCCAGCATGACAATGCAACCAGCCATACTGCTCGTTCTGTGCGTGATTTCCTTCAAGACAGGAATGTCAGTGTTCTACCATGGACAATGAAGAGCCCGGATCTCAATCCCATTGAGCACGTCTGGGACCTGTTGGATCGGAGTGTGAGGGCTTGGGCCTTCCCCCCAGAAATGTCCGGGAACTTGCAGATGCCTTGGTGGAATAGTGGGGTAACATCTCACAGCAAGAACTGGCAAATCTGGTGTAGTCCATGAGGAGGAGATGCACTGCAGTACTTAATGCAGCTGGTGGCCACACCAGATACTGACTGTTACTTTTGATTTTGACCCCCCCTTTGTTCAGGGACACATTAGTCCATTTATGTTAGTCACATGTCTGTGGAACTTGTTCAGTTTATTTATCAGTTTTTGAGTCTTGTTATGTTCATAAAATTATTTACACATGTTAAGTTTATTTCCGTAAGTATATTACCATAAGTATTTAGACTGTATATTGCTGCTTCCCGTCACTTTTCAGCCCTGTTTACATGTATATCCTACTACCTGTCACTTTTTATGTATAAACCCACCTGAACCACTCCAGTACCCCTGCACATTGAATAAGGTACTCGCACTGACCTGTATATACTTGCATTCTCGTGTTCTTTATCTCTCATCGTACTTCTTGTGTGGTTTTTATTCCTACTTTTATTTTTAATTGTATTTTCTATTATTATCTATATTATTATAAGTGCATTGTTGGGAAAGAGCTCTCATGGTAAGAAGGTAAGAATTTCACTTGACTGTTTTACACCTGTTGTATCCTGTGCACGTGGCGACTAAACTTGAAACACACACACACCTCATTGAAGCATAGGAGTGTTCTATCTGAAGATTTCATCGACCTAAGCACAATACAGGCTCTGTATCCCTTAGTGACATGTCTACTGTGTCCTAGGCTCTCTACCCATTGGTGACCTGTCTGCTGTGTGTCAGCCAGAAGCAGTTCTTCCTCAACAAATGGACTGTCTTCCTCAACAACTGCCTCTCCAACATCAAGGTACTGTACTGCAACCAGCGGGAATCGAACCCACAATCCTTATGTTGCAGGCGCCATGCTCTACCAACTGAGCCACACAGGAGCAACCAGTACTAACATCAGTCTGTCGGTCTGTCTGTGTCTGCAGAGTAAGGACCCCAAGATGGCGCGCGTCGCCCTGGAGTCTCTTTACCGCCTGCTGTGGGTCTACATGATCAGGATCAAGTGTGAGAGCAACACTGCTACGCAAGGGTAAATGTTTCTACGGCTGTGTATACACATGCAGCCAAATTCTGATATTTTTTCCACTAATTGGTCTTTTCACCAATCACATCAGCTCTGAAAAAGATCTGATGTGAAAAGTTTTGATGTGATTGGTGAAAAGACCAATTAGTGGGAAAAATAATCAGAATTGGGCTGTGTGTGTAAATGCAGCCAATTTCACACAGCAATTGCAATGTTTGTGTTTTGTGGCACATAATTTTTATTTTTCCACAATATACAGCTTGTTACAAACAGCGCCACATACACATTGCAACTCAGCTGTAAATATCTTGATAGTGTTCAACACTCCAACAACACAAGGGTAAATGTCCTAATTTAACCATTCACTGCCCAGCTACACTGGACTGTGTGCCACGTAACAGCCTCCCACATGGCCACTCCTCTCCACCATGTTGAAGCCACAAGGGTTACGTTCCGAATTGCAACCTATTCCCTACGTAGTGCATTACATTTGACCAGGGCTCATAGGGACCAAAATAGTGCACTAAATAGTGAATAGGGTGCAATTTAGGACGCAGGCAAGGAGAAGAGACCGGGGCATGGTAGCACCCACAGGAAGCTGTGTACATAACCTAATCTGCTCATGAGTAGTATCTTTCTCTTGGTAGAACTGGAGAGCCAAAAAAGTGTTTTTCTATATTGCATCCCTCCCCAACAAACTAAGGATCGGACCCTTTTTTTCAATTTTCGCCTAAAATGACATACCCAAATCTAACTGCCTGTAGCTCAGGACCTGAAGCAAGGATATGCATATTCTTGATACCATTTGAAAGGAAACACTTTGAAGTTTGTGGAAATGTGAAATTAACGTAGGAGAATATAACACATTAGATCTGATAAAAGATAATACAAACAAAAAAACATGCATTTTCTATTTTTTTATTTTGTTCCATCATCTTTGAAATGCAAGAGAAAGGCCACAATGTCATATTGCAGTTTAGGCGCAATTTAAAGCAATGTGTGTGCAACGTTTCAGATTGATCCAGTAAAGCGTTGCAATACTGGATTATTTGGTATCAAGTCTGCCCAAATGTGCCGAATTGGTCAATTGATACATTTTCAAGTACATAACTATAGAGAACATACAAACATGATATGGTAATACAAAATGTAAGTTTACACACTCCCAGGAATGTCATACATGATGGATCATTAGCTTATACACTAATTACTTTCACACATATAGATGGCCGGGCGGGGTGGGTGTGGAGCCAGAGACAGCAGGGGTTCAAACTGTAGAAACCAGTTCCTACATTTGAATATTAAAATTGATTTTATCAAACAAAACTATGCTACATTTTATCTCTGGGACCCTTAGGATGACAAATCAGAGCAAGATTACTGAATGTAAGTACATTATTTACCTTCAGAGGTGAATGTATCAAACCAGTTGCCGTGATATATGTTTTGTTGTTGTGCACTCTCCTCAAACAATAGCATGTTATTTTTTCACTGTAAAAGCTACTGTAAATTGGACAGTGCAGTTAGATTAACAATAATTTAGGCTTTCTGCCCATATAAGACATGTCTATGTCCTGGAAAGTTTGCTGTTACAACAGTTATGCTAATCACATTAGCGCACGTTAGCTCAACCGTCCCGTATACGGGTCATCGATCCCGTAGAGGTTAAGGACACACACTCATGCCTGCAGGCATGCAGACACACACACACACACGTGCATGCACGAGCGCACGCACACACATGCACACAAACATATACACACACACCAACACACACAGTGTCCTCCCCTTCGTTGATAATGGGAGACTTGGCTGACTTGGCTCTTTACCCAGCAGAGTAGCAAGCCCAGTCTGTAAACAGGCAGCCTGTTACACCAGGAGGGATGGAGGATGGTGGAGGAAGGAAAAGGGAGTAGGTGGGGGAGAGGGGAGGAAGTGGGTGGGGGAAATGAGAGAGGGGGGAGGTAGCTAGGAGGTAGGCCAGGGACTGGCTGATGATCATCACACTATAGGGAGTTAAAGCTCTTTCTCATTGGAAGACGAGCCAGGGTACTTTACTATCAGAGCCACACACACACACACACACTTGTGTAGTATGCCGTGGATTAGGGCTCGGCTTGTAGGTTAAACGGCAGAACTCAGAGACAATACGCATTACCAGGGTTGCGTCCCAAATGGCACCCTATTCCCTTTATAGTGCACTACTTTTGACCAGGGCCCATAGGGCTCTAGCCAAAAGTAGTGCACTATGTAGGGAATATGGTGCCATTTGGGATGCAGGCCATGCCACAGGAGGAATCACAAACAGGTCAAGCCTTTAACACGTTGTAATTAGCCCGGAAATAAACCAGGCTTAAAATAAAATACTTGTTAAGAAATGGGACTATGGCATACAGGCCAGCCAGTGTAAAGCAATCTAATTTTACATTTCTATCTATGTCAGTTCTGAGTGTACATTTTTAGTATGTGTTTGTGATCCCTGTGTATCTCATCTGTTAAATGTTTGTCCTGTGTTGAATCTCTCTCTCTCTCTCTCTCTCTCTCTCTCTCTCTCTCTCTCTCTCTCTCTCTCTCTCTCTCTCTCTCTCTCTCTCTCTCTCTCTCTCTCTCCCTCTCTCCCTCCCCTGTTCTCCTGCAGGCGTCTCAACACCATCATTACAACACTCTTCCCCAAGGGCTCTCGAAGTGTGGTGCCCAGAGATATGCCCCTCAACATCTTCGTCAAAATCATCCAGTTTATTGCACAGGTAAATAGGAAGCTGCATGCAACCTGCTGTCAGCATGATTATCATTATTGAAACATTTATAAAATGTATGTTAATTGTTCCTGAAGCATGCACAATAAAAAACATTACATTTTTTACAGTTTAGTCATTTAGCAGACGCTCTTATCCAGAGCGACTTACAGTTAGTGCATTCATCTTAAGATAGCTAGGTGGGACAACCACATATCACAGTCATAGTAAGTACATTTTTACTCAATAATGTAGCTATCAGCAAAGTCAGAGGGATTATTTAAGATACTCTTTGAAGAGGTAAGGTTTCAGATGTTTTCGGAAGGTAGACAGGGACTCTGCTGTCCTAGCTTCAGGGGGAATCTGGTTCCACCATTGGGGTGCCAGGACAGAGAAGAGCTTGGACTGGGCTGAGCGGGATCTGCCTTCCCATAGAGGTGGGAGGTCGAAGAGACCAGAGGTGACAGAACGGAATGCTCGAGATGGGGTGTAGGGTTTGATCATAGCCTGAAAGTAGTGAGGGGCAGTTCCTCTTGCTGCTCTGTAGGCAAGTACCATGGTCTTGTAGTGGATGCAAGCTTCAACTGGAAGCCACTGGAGTGTGCGGAAGAGCGGAGAAGGTTGAACACCAGGCGGGCTGCAGGGTTCTGGATAAGTTGCAGGGGTTTGATGGCACAAGCAGGGAGCCCAGCCAACAGCAAGTTGCAGTAGTCCAGATGGGAGATGACAAGTGCCTGGATTAGGACCTGCGCCGCTTTCTGTGTGAGGTAGGGTCGTACTCTATGGATGTTGTAGAGCATGAACATGCAGGAGCAAGTCACTGCTTTTATGGTTGCAGAGAACGACAGGGTGTTGTCCAGGTTCACGCCAAGGTTCTTTGCAATCTGGGAGGTGGACACCGTGGAGTTGTCAATCGTGATGGAGAGGTCTTGGAGCGGGCAGGCCTTTCCCAGGAAGAAGAGCAGCTCTGTCTTGTCGAGGTTGAGCTTAAGGTGGTGGGCCGACATTCAAGCTGAAATATCAGCCAGGCATGCAGAGATGTGTGTAGCCACTTGGGTGTCAGAAGGGGGGAAGGAGAAAAGTAGTTGAGTGTCATCCGCATAGCAATGATAGGAGAGACCATGTGAGGATATGACGGAGCCGAATGACTTGGTGTATAGAGGAGAGGGCCTAGAACCGAGCCCTGGGGGACACCAGTAGTGAGAGTACATGGTGGAGACACAGATCCTCTCCACATCACCTGGTAGGATGCAATCCAAGAGTGTTCAGAGCCTGAGACACCCAGCCCTGAGAAGGTGGATAGAATCATTTTATGGTTCACAGTGTCTAAGGCAGTGGATAGATCTAGGAGGATGAGAACAGAGGAGAGAGATTCAGCTTTGGAGAGCCTCTGTGACAGAGAAGAGCAGTCTCAGTTGAGTGAGTCATCTTGAAGCCTGACTGGTTAGGGTTAAGAAGATAGTTCTGAGAGAGAGCTAGAGAGTTGTTCAGAGACAGCACGCTCAAGTGATTTTGAAATTAAAGAAAATAGGGATACCGGTCTGTCGTTTTCGACGTCAGAAGAGTCGAGTGTTGGTTTTTTGATTAGGGGTGCGACTCTGGCCATTGTGAAGTCAGATGGGACTCAAACAGTGGTTAGGGATGAGTTGATGAGGGAAGTGAGGAATCAGAGAAGGTATCCAGAGATGGTCTGGAGAAGGGAGGAGATGATGGGGTCGAGTAGGTTGTCAGGTGGCCGGACCTCACTAGTCGCAGGATTTCATCTGGAAAGAGAGGAGAGAAAGAGGTCAAGGTGTAGGCTAGTTCTGTCTGTGTGGGACCAATGGACTCAATAGGCTTGAGTGAATGAGGAGTGGATGACGTAAACCTTATTTTCAAAGTGGTTGACAAAGTCGTCCGCAGAGAGGGAGGAGGGACGGGGAGGGAGTGGAGGATTAAGGAGGGAGTTTGCTAGGGTTAGAGGCAGAAGCGTGAAATTTAGAATGATAGAAAAGTGCTTTTAGCAGTGGATACAGAGGAGGTAGAGAGGCAGGAGTGAAAGGATGATAGGTCCTCCGGAAGTTTAGTTTTCGAACATTTTTGCTCAGCTGCCCACAGCCCTGTTCTGTTAGCTCGCAATGAGTCACTCAGCAATGGAGCAGGAGGGGAGGGCCGAGCTGGCCGGGAGGAAAGGGGATGTCTCCTCATTCTGCCTCTTTGAGAGTAGGGTCGAAGAGGCAGAATGAGGAGACAGGTGGGAGAAGGATTTAGCAGAAAGGAGAGATGATATGAAGAGTAGTAGGAGAGAGAGAGCAAAGATTGCAACGGCTCATCAGCATCTGAGTAGGGAGTGCCTAGGGTTGGAGGAAAGGGAGACAGTAAAGGAAACAAAGTAGTCATCAGAGACCTGGAGGGGGTTGCAGTGAGATTAGTAGGCGAACAGTCTCTAATAAAGATGAGGTCAAGTGTATTGCCTGCTTTGTGAGTGGAAGGGGACTGGTAAAGAGTGAGGTCAAAAAAGACAAGGATGGGAAAGAGAGAGTTGGAAATAAATTAATCAAAGGCAGACCTTGAGAGGTTGAAGTCACCTAGTATGAAGAGAGGTGAGCCATTGTCAGGAAATGAGCTTATCAAGGTGTCAAGCTCATTGAGGAACTCTCTAAGGGCACCTGGTGGGCGATAGATGACAACAATGTTAAGCTTGAGTGGACAAGTGACAGTGACAGCATGGAATTCAAATGAGGAGATGGACAGGTGAGAGAGGGTGAAATAAGAACATCTACACTTGGGAGAAATGAGTAGCCCTGTGCCATCACCTTGATGACCAGATGCTCTCGTACTATGAGAGAAATCGTAGTCAGATGAAGCGAGAACACTACATTAATGCCCATGATTTTGGAATGAGATGTTCGACGAGCAGGTGTCCACAGAGAGCCTTCCTCTCTGATGTGAATGTGATGATGTGAAAACAGCAATAATATTACAAATCTGTTCTAAACCCTCTTCTTCCACCACAGGAACGACTGGACTTTGCCATGAAAGAGATTATCTTTGACCTTCTGTGTGTTGGGAAATCAGCCAAAGCCTTTAGTCTTAACCCAGAGGTACAGTACAGAATTGTCTTTGAATCTTTCTTTAATATTCATTATATAAAATTCTATAACCTTAACACCAAATAACACCAAATTCAGTATGTAGGCCCATGGTTGAGTTATTGATAAGTCAGGAAATTAGATTTTATGTGCCACTCCACAATGACCAATCAACTTGAAACATTGTGGGGTCATCAAAGACATAACCATGATGAATATCTTAAAAAATAAGAAAACTATTAACAATTCACTTTTTTCACTATGTAACGCTAATGCTTAAAATAATCATAAAAAGTCACATTCACTCCAAATGTGGTCTTTGCACTCATCACAATAATCCCTAAAGAGTTTGAGAAAATAAGGTTGATGCATTCAAAGATGGCCACACTATACCAGTAAAGGCATATTAGCACATACTCTAATATTCCAAAATATGCAAAGAAATACTTCAAAAATATTCTTCTCATGAGCCATAAGACCAAATGACACCAATTTGGAATGTAGGCCCATGGTACGTCTTAACTTAGTTTGAGAAAAGCTAAGGGATTGGTCAAAAAATGGCTGCGTTATTGACAAATCAAAAATCTGATTTTACGTGTCCATTTAAATCACTGTAAATCCACTCTACAGTGGCCAATCAACTTGAAGCTTGTCATTGCTATCATGGACGTCCCTAAGATGAACCACACTGAATTTGGTATTGATATCACAAAAAACAAGGAAACTATTAACAACTCATTCTTGGCATATAACGCTAATCCACAAAATCATCTGCAATCATCTTCTCCTCATGAACCATATGTCAGATTCACTCCAGATGTTGTATTTAGACTCATTACATCAGTCTAATGGTTTTGAGAAAAAATAGTTGCTGCATTCAAAATGGCCGCTCTGTACCAATAGATGCACGTTAGTAAATATGCTAATGCTAAAAATACTAAACCAATCTTCTTCTCATGAACCATAAGTCAGATTGACTCCAGATTTAATATATAGACTCAATTAATTAGCATCTAATGATTTTGAGAATGATTAGTTGCTGCATTAAAAGTCGGCCACGCTACACCACTAGATGGCACCATATCACACCAGGGCTATAAGAACTGAACCAATGGACATGGGGCCATGGAAATTGGTATGTAAATCTTATGTACACTGAGTATACAAAACATTAAGAACACCTGCTCTTTCCATGACATAGACTGACTAAGTGAAAGCTATGATCCCTTATTGATGTAACTTGTTAAATCCACTTCAATCAGTTTAGATGAAGGGGAGGAGACAGCCTTGAGACAATTGAGACATGGATTGTGTATGTATGCAATTCAGAGGGTGAATTGACAATAACAAATATTTAAGTGCCTTTGAATGAGGTATGGTAGTAGGTGCCAGGCACACCGGTTTGTGTCAAGAACTGCAACGCTGCTGGGTTTTTCAAGCTCAACAGTTTCCTGTGTGTATCAAGAATGGTCCACCACCCAAAGGATATGTGAATATAAAGTCACTGCAACCTTAGATGGCTGCACCAGACCAGTTGGAGGCACTATAGATGTCATTGGCACCAGTGGCATAGGTTACTAGAGCAATAACTATTGATCAAGTGGACTTTGTCTCATGCAAATTAGTGTTAGATTTAAATTACGCAGACGAACAATGTGAAATATCATAAAAATAAGGCTGAAAATATTTCACAAATCTTAAAATAAACCATTAGTCAAATTAAGCCCAGAATTGGTATATAACTCAATACATTAACACTATAAAAGCCTGACTCGTTGGACCCCCATTTGTGCCAATGACACGTCTTTTGGACGTCAACATTCTAACAGTCTAATAAATATATTTAATATATGCTATCAGAAAAATAATAATTTGGTTGTGTTTATGAAGATCTTAGGGTACATATCAGAATTACCTGTATAAATGGCTTTAAAAAGGAAACCCTGATACATTTCAACTTTGTTTGACAAGTGGTTCTGAAAGGTCATGAAATTACCTTTCAAATTATATATAATATAACCAACTTTGAAAGCACCAGCTACAACTGTTATTTAAAAAAATCCCATATTGTGCCATTGAAATTAGAATGTTAGAAGCTTAGCCATAGAATTCCATGTAATGAGTCAGCTATGTGTTTGGATTGTAACTTTGGTGATAGAGGCACCAAATTGCACACACAGCTAGAACATTTGTAGATACAGGGCCATCACAGAATTCACTCATTAACCCCACAGAAGCTTTTTTCCAATATGGCTGCCAAACCACTCAATGGGGTCTTATTGGACAATTTTGCATGACCATACCTTATTTTATTTCTTTAACCTTTATTTTTTCAGGGAGTCATACTGAGACCAAGGTATATTTTACAGATGAGCCATAAATAGCAGAAATTACACATCAAAATACAAGGGGTGCGAGACCAGAAAAATTAGGGGTTTGAGACCGAGACCAGATAAATGCAAGTCCAATTCAAGACCATGATTGTAATTGTGTCAAATCCCTACCATAATAAGAGTTCAAAATGTCCAGTATTTCTGTGTTCATATTTCAGAAGAACATATGGATTCTGTAGACTTTCAGAATGGTGAAAAAATGCATGCTGAGGGCAAATAGAGAGCCACTCTAGACATGATCACTAACCCAAACAGGTCTATAATAGATGGCCGTGACTGCGAATATGCGAGCAAAACATTTTAGCAGCCCCCCTCTTGACAGAAGAGAGAAGATTTAGCAATTTTGTAACTAATTTCATGCAATTATACACATTTTGCCATAGGGTAGAGAGAAATGTTTGTATGATATCTGAGTGAGAGTGACTAACAAAATCAATGGGGGCCCCACGATCGGTAATTCGATCATGATTACTACAAGTTTAGATAGCTGGCCGCTAGACTAACTTACCAATCTAAAATGTTTTAGCCGACATGGGCTAATTGAGTGACTGTCAGTGACTGACATAACAAGAGGAAAACTACCGATGCACAACCAAATTTCGAAATTGCACCTTGTGTATTCTACTATTCTAACTCTCAACAGTAAGTTGAGACCCTGACTGTGACTGCGTTCCCCCCCCCCCCCCCCAAAAAAAGGCTACCTGCCGCCCTAGTATCTGACCAGTCTGCTATTGCCCCATAGTAAGAATACATCTTAATTTAGAGTATCTACGTGTAATGGTTTGCTGCTCTCATCATCAGGTGAAAATGTATTGGCGTTCTTATGGAATTTTACATTGTAATGTATACAGCAAGTTTCTAGTCCTCTGTTTTATGAAAACAGTTAAAAGGATAACATTGTATATCATTTTAATCAGCTCACATCCATGACTATTCACATGTACATATCCATTTTGACATGTTTGAAGATGAAATATTGCAATTATTGATCATAACATCTTCAGAAATCAGCGATTAAGACAGCTTCTTACCACAATTCTGTGAATAATTTAACATCTTTATATATCTGGCACACCTGGCTCACGTGGTTGTGTATTTTACATCACTCTGACATTTCTTGGGAATACTACAATTGTATTTCAAACAGGTATCGTCATGCAAAATTGTCCAATAAGACCCAACTGAGTTGTTTGGCATCCATAGTGGAAAAAGGTTTCTGTGGGGTTAAGGCGTGAATTCTGTGATGGCCCTGTATCTACAAATCTTTTTAAAACCCTGTTCTAGCTGTGAGTGTGCAATTTGGTGCCTCTGTCACTAAAGTTGCAATCCAAAAACATAGCTACCTCATTACATGGAATTTTTATGGCCAAAATTCCAACATTCTAATGTCAATGGCACAATATGGGCGATTTTTAAACAATAGTTGTAGCTGGTGCTTTCAAAGTTGGTTATATTATATATGATATGAATGGTAATTTCATGACCTTTCAGAACCACTTGTCAAACAAAGTTTAAAATGTATCAGTGTTTCCTTTTTAAAGCCATTTATAAGGTCATTCTAATCTGTACCCTAGAGGTCAAAGTTCTGTTGACAAAAACATTCCTTCCGGAAATTTCTGATGGATAGCTGTGAATCTAAGCTCTCCAATGATATATGTTTAAGGGGTATAAGTGAGCAATAACTTGTTGTATACAGACGTTGTTTGTCATAGGGTGCTAATCTCTATGGGCAAAATGAATGGGATGGAGGGATGAAAGAGTAATAACACAGAGAAAGCTACCAATGCTGCACTGCTATCACTCATTTTCCATCTCTAGGGACATAGACCTTCAAGAAAATCACTATAAGACACCATTGGCCCAAGTGAGCCCGAGCTGCCCGACCAACCCCCCTGGCTCATGGACTAATATATTTAAAGACGAAATACCAGAAAAACCACATAAGTGTCAAATACATTTTATTTGTGGAATGCTTTTGTTACAACTATAAAACAAAAAGCATGTGCGTTGGAACACAGTAACAGCTTATTTCTATAACGACAAAAAATTAAGCTGTCATCAAGGCAAAGGGTGGCTACTTTGAAGAATCAAAAATGTATTTTGATTTGTTTAACACTTTTTTGGTTACTACAAGATTCCATATGTGTTCTGTGCTATTATTTTACAATGTAATTTTTTTTTACGAATAAAGAAAAGCCCTTGAATGAGTAGGTGTGTCCAAACTTTTGACTGGTGGTGTATGTAAATGTGATATTTCCGTTTTTTTAATTTTTAATACATTTGCAAACATTTCTAAAAACCTATTTTTTATTCATCATTGTGGGGTAATGTGTGTAGATTGATGAGTAAAAAACTAAATGTAATCAATCTTAGAATAAGGCTGTAACGTAACAAAATTTGAAAAAAGTCAAGGGGTCTGAATACTTTCCGAATGCACTGTATATGTAATCAATCAATCAATCAATCAATCAATCAATCAATCAATTATCAATCAAATCAGTCATAATATCATGACAATTAACATAATATTCCAATGTGTGTCTTTGTCCAGAGAATGAATATAGGTTTGAGAGCGTTCCTGGTGATAGCTGACAAGCTCCAGCAGAAAGATGGGGAGCCACCCATGCCCAACACGGGAGCCACACTGCCCTCGGGCAACACACTCAGGGTAAAGAAGACTTACCTGAGCAAAACACTGACCGATGACGAAGCCAAGGTCATAGGTGGGTCACCAGCTGGACTACCTACTGTTTCCGATATGTTGTGGATGGATGGATGGATGGATGGATGGATGGATGGATGGATGGATGGATGGATGGATGGATGGATGGATAAATGGATGGCACAATTCAGTAGTAGAATTGTTGTGCTGGAATAAAAGGTTGTGTTGTTCACCATGCACCTTCCCATGTAAGTATGTCCCTACATGAATAGATCCTGAAACTAAATGATGTGTTCTTCCCCTGTGCTGTAGGTATGTCCCTGTACTACTCCCAGGTGAGGAAGGCCATGGACAATAGCCTGAGACACCTGGACAAGGAGGTGGGCCGATGCTTGATGATGACCAATGTCCAGATGCTCAACAAAGAGCCTGAGGACATGATCACGTATGTGTGCTACTATTTTCCTCTACGCAGTTAGGGTTGTAAATTTCCAGAAACTTTCCAAAAGTTCCCAGTTCTCCAGAGTCCTATGACTGGAAATCCTCCAAGTTTCAACTGGGATTGGCCAGGAAAAAGGTTTCCTGGTTAGGTTATGTGGTCAGGAAAAAGTAAAACTAAAGGCCCTATTCTTGATATACCCTGATTTGGCAGTTGTCAAAAATGTTTTTGTTTTTCTGTAAGTCATTATTGGGGGGCATTTTACATTGCATACCTAATGACAAACTGAATGCCCAGCAGTTCTGCTGTTGACCTGATCTTGATGTTGTCTCACCTTGTCTGTCAGAGGAGAGAGGAAGCCGAAGATCGACTTGTTCAGGACGTGTGTGGCTGCCATCCCTCGCGTCCTGCCAGACGGCATGTCCAAGCCCGAACTCATAGACCTGCTGTCTCGGTGAGTGTGTGTGTGTGTGTGTGTGTGTGTGTGTGTGTGTGTGTGTGTGTGTGTGTGTGTGTGTGTGTGTGTGTGTGTGTGTGTGTGTGTGTCGTGTGTGCATGTATGTGTGTGTTTATCTGCCTGTGTGTGTGTGTGTGTGCGTTTATGTGCAGGAAACCCCTTGTAATGAAACCCATCAGGTTTCCCGAAACCTCAATAACACGATCCTGCTGCTGGCTATTTGACCAGGGCATTCAGATAATTAGGTGTCCTTTCTCATGCTGAACCCACTTAAGACCAGAAACCATTCCTATCTTACCTGACTGGAAAAATTACAATAAACCTCATTCTAATCTGGCAGTGTGATTTCATTTAAAACTTTTCTTGAACAATGTGTGTTATAAAGAGGCAATTATTTAAAGTTAGAATCCTTAATTGAAACAGAAACAAAGTGTTCACCCCACCTGTGTTTTGGTAAAAAGCTGAGGGATGGGCCTGGAGAAATGTAACCACTTTCAAATTCATAGACAGAGCTATGTATGCAAGGACTGAACATCCATTGTAATCAAAATCATAGTTTTAACCATGTTTTGAGGCTACATTTATATTGTTTACAAACATCGAAATAAACAAGCTTGTATTTTGGTTTCTGATGGGGTACAACAGTTGAACTAAGCTCATGAGCAGTTATAAGTTATATTCTTCAAGAATCAATGGGTATATACCATTTATTTGTCCAAAAATTGATATAGCAATTAAGGATTTCAGCTTGAAGTAGAGTTTAGTAAATTGAGCAATACATAAATAGTTGCCTCTTTAAAATGCACATTGTGTGTATTCTTTTTCTCCCAGGTTGACGATTCACATGGACGACGAGCTACGCCTCATAGCCCAGAACTCCCTCCAGAGTTTACTGGTAGACTTCCCTGAGTGGCGTGATGACGTCCTGTTTGGCTTCACCAACTTCCTGTTGAGGGAGGTTCAGGACAGCCACCAGGTACAGATGGACGGATGGACGGATGGATGGAACTATGAATGGATAGATGGCTGGATGAATTGATTTATTGATTGATTGATGGATTGATTGATTGACTAATTGATTGATTGCAGGCCCTACTGGACACCTCCCTCAGGCTGCTGCTCCAGCTTTTGACCCAGTGGAGACTGGCTCTGTCAGCCCCAGAGAAGGGCTGCGACACGGCCAAGATACGCCCTGCAGAGGTACAGTAAATAGAGATAGGCTGTCTAACATTTCCTTATTACTCTTACAGTGGAGATATAGGCTGGGATGTGTAATGAGTAACTACATTAAGTGCCTGTATGTTTTACGTAGTGCTGAGCGATTAGGTTTTTAAACAACTAATTGACCGATGTCGGTTCAATTATTTGAATTCCATTTTGTTCCGTTATTTTCTGTGAGCTCGATGTGCAGTTTAGAGCAGAAACTGTGGTAATTAACTACAATGACCATAATCCATTGCACGCCCGCTTAAACTTGTCCGGTCTGTGCAGAGCAGACACAGATGCCGTGTTCAAAACAACTGGGAACTCTGAAAAATACGAGATCAAATCATGATGTCAGTTGTCTTCAGGTCGGAAAGTCAGAGCTTTAGAAAGAGGCCCGAGTTCCTGAGTTGGAATTCCGAGTTGGATGACCGTTCAAATAGATTGTTCCCAGTTGTTTTGATCGCACTGATGTCAAAAGGCTGAGATTTCTCAGTTCCCAGTTCCCAGTTTTTTGAACGCTGCAAGAGACTGAGAGAAGATCGAGAGGGATAAAAAGCGGTTGCTTTGCGAACCTGAAAATACATGATCTAAGTGATTGATAGTTGGTATTCAGCAGTCATAAAAGTGTGCCTTATTTACATTGAAGAACTACTTAAATTGTGATTTTGTCAGACAGCATAGGGAGCAGCTCTAGATGAGATGATGAATTGGAATGAAATAATAAAGTCATCAAATTAAACAAATAACACATTTTAATATTCAAATGTAGGAACTGGGTTCTACAGTTTGAACCCCTGCTGTCTCTTGCTCCACACCCACCCCGCCCGGCCATCTAGATTACATTTACATTTCCATTACATTTAAGTCATTTAGCAGACGCTCTTATCCAGAGCGACTTACAGTTAGTGAGTGCATACATTATTTTTTAAGATTTTCATACTGGCCCCCCGTGGGAATGTGTGAAAGTTAGTGTATAAGCTAATGATCCATCATGTATGACATTCCTGGGAGTGTGTAAACTTACATTTTGTATTACCATATCATTTTTGTATGTTCTCTATAGTTATGTACTTAAAAATGTATCAATTGAGCAATTCGGCACATTTGGGCAGACTTGATACGAAATAGTCCAGTATTGCAATGCTTCACTGGATCAATCTGAACCTTTGCACACACACTGCTGCCATCTAGTGGCCAAAATCAAAATTGTGCCTAAACTGCAATATTATATTGTGGCCGTTGTCTTGCATTTCAAAGATGATGGTACAAAACAAAAATAGAATACAAATGTTTTTTTGTTTGTATTATCTTTTACCAGATCTAATGTGTTATATTCTCCTACATTAATTTCCCATTTCCACAAACGTCAAAGTGTTTCCTTTCAAATGGTATCAAGAATATGCATATCCTTCCTTCAGGTTCTGAGCTACAGGCAGTTAGATTTGGGTATGTCATTTTAGGCGAAAATTGGAGGGGAAAAAAGAGACCGATCCTTAAGAGGTTAAAGTAAAGTAATTTGAATAAATTATGGTTAATAAGTGATAAGCAGTAATGGGCAGTCACTACCATCATGGGACTTTTATTTATTGTTTTATTCTGTGTTGTTAGGGGCAGATCAACATTTACTGGGGGGGAGAGTTTTTCTTTATTTTAACTATTTTCTACATTGTAGAATAATAGTGAAGATATCAAAACTATGAAATAACACATATGGAATCATGTAGAAACCAAAAAAGTGTTAAACAAATAAAAATATATTTTAAATTTGAGATTATTCAAAGTAGCCACCCTTTGCCTTGATGACAGCTTTGCACACTCTTGGCATTCTCTCAACCAGCTTCATGAGGTAGTCACCTGGAATGCATTTCAATTAACAGCTCTGCCTTCTTAAAAGTTCATTTGTGGAATTTCTTTCCTTCTTAACGCTTTTGAGCCGATCAGTTGTGTTGTGACAAGGTCTTCAAGTGCAGTCGCAAAAACCATCAAGCGCTATGATGAAACTGGCTCTCATGAGGACCGCCACAGGAAAGGAAGACCCAGAGTTACCTCTGCTGCAGAGAATAAGTTCATTAGAGTTGCCAGCCTCAAAAATTGTAGCCCAATAAATGCTTCACAGAGTTCAAATAACAGACACATCTCAACATCAACTGTTCAGAGGAGACTGTGTGAATCAGGCCTTCATGGTTGAATTGCTGCAAAGAAACCACTACTAAAGGACACCAATAAGAAGAAGAGACTTCCTTGGGCATTAGACCGGTGGAAATCTGTCCTTTGGTCTGATGAGCCCAAAATTGAGATTTTTGGTTCCAACCACCGTGTCTTTGTGAGACACAGAGTAGATGAACTGATGATCTCCGCATGTGTGGTTCCCACCATGAAGCATGGAGGAGGCGGTGTGATGGTGTGGGAGTGCTTTGCTGGTGACACTGTCTGTGATTTATTTAGAATTCAAGGCACACTTAACCAGCATGGCTACCACAGCATTCTGCAGCGGTACGCCATCCCAGCTGGTTTGCGCTTAGTGGGACTATCATTTGTTTTTCAACAGGACAATGACCCAACATACGTCCAGGCTGTGTAAGGGCTATTTGACCAAGAAGGAGAGTGATGGAGTACTGCATCAGATGACCTGGCCTCCACAATCACCCGACCTCAACCCAATTGAGATGGTTTGGGATGAGTTGGACCGCAGAGTGAAGGAAAAGCAGCCAACAAGTGCTCAGCATATGTGGGAATTCCTTCAAGACTGTTGGAAAAGCATTCCAGGTGAAGCTGGTTGAGTGAATGCCTAGAGTGTGCAAAACTGTCATCAAAGCAAAGGGTGGTTATTTGAAGAATCTAAAATCTAAAATATATTCTGATTTGTTTAACTCTTTTTTTAGTTACTACATGATTCCAAATGTGTTATTTCATAGTTTTGAGGTCTTCACTATTATTCTACAATGTAGAAAATAGTCAAAATAAAGAAAAACCCTTGAATGAGTAGGTGTGTCCAAACTTTTGACTGGTAATGTGTATATATATATATATTTATTAAAATATTAATATCATAAACACCTTTGCATGCAATGCCCTTATACTGTACATTTAGTGCAAAAATCTCTGACAGCTGAACCGTAAGGTGGACAATTATTGTTTTAGGAAAGTAGCCTAAACCCCCCAAATATACACTATAATGTTTTGCATATGCTACACATCGAAACACAAGGAATAGTGTTTTTGTAATTTGTTATAGGCAGTTTATAAGGACACTTAGATGTGGCTCATTTGGCCAACAGTCCTCGTTTATTGATGGTGCTGGCTGCGCCAGGTTGGATCTGAATGCATATGGATGTCCGTTAAATTTCTCAAATGTCGGGTAAATTAAAATCTTCCCTGTTCAAAAGGAAACTCTGAAATGGCATATTGTTTTTATGAAGATTCAACAATATTCACATGAAAATCTGTCGCCATTGGATGGAAACCTAGCTATAGACACCCTAAAGACTCTGGCAAGTGTGCTAGTCCAGTGTCACTTTGATTATGCCTGCCCATCATGGTTCACCAGCAGCCCCAAACATCTAAAGAATAAGCTACCAGCCAAACAAGCTTGTAAGAATTGTACTTGTATTTATGTTAAAAATAGGGACCACAATGGAAATAAGTCCCCGACTTTATTGTGCAATCCCGGTCACTTTAAAACATCTTTGTGTATGTATGTATTTTTTTAAACTGACAAATAAAATCAATCAGTCAATCCAAACTGTGCAGCGGCCAATTGATGAATGGAAAGAGACATCTGTTACAAAACACCAAAAAGTTTAATGACATTCGGAGATTGTCACGCCTTCGATACTGGGTAAGGCTACATAGTCTATTTATTGTGGCGTTGAAAATGCAAACCATGATGTTGAAGTGCCCGAAGTCGGTATGCTTTGTTTTTTGTTTGTGTGGTGCATTGGCACAGAAACCTGTTGGTGGAAAATTCGTGGCATATATTTCATTTAATTATAAATATGGCATCAGAATCTGATATCCCCCTAGCTGATCCTTGTCTGCAGCCGGCTCTGATCGTAGTGTAATGAATCAGGTAGAGAGACTGAGCTTGTCTGTGGTGATCAGCGAACCTGCAACTTTCTGACCCGTAGCCCTGGTGGCATCGACTGTACCACAAAGCCAGCTGAAGTGGCAAAGTCGATATCCACGTTTATAAACACAGCGTCGCTACAGTTATTGTTATTTGTGGTCGTAAACATTATTTTGAGTTAATTCTATTTCAATTTATTTTACAGTACAAGGGGAGAGTCATATGAAAATATTTTTCATGTTGGGGAGCATTTTTGTTCATGACACTTTGAGTTGGACCCCACCCCCACCCCTTACAGCATTCAACCCACATAATGCATAGTGCGTTTAATGTCCCAAAAATAATAATCGAAACAGAAATTGAAAAACGTGATCATGTTTTTATTAATGAACTGAAACCAAACCGACCTAAAAAAGCACTAATCGCTCAGCTATAGTTTAAGGTAAGGGCATGGTTTCTGTTTCTTCAGAAAGGAATAAAAAGGTGTGTCAATGCCCATTCTAGTTTTGGTGCTGTTTTGAGTGCGCCATGCTCTTCTGTTGAGTTGTTGTTGTTTGAACCTGTGTCCTCTGTGTGTTGTAGCTGTTGCAGTCGGGCTCCAGCCAACGCGTGCTGGTGGAACACGGACCCCACTCCACAGTGCTGCACGCCGTCGAGGGGCTGGCCTTGCTGCTGCTCTGCTCCTGTCAGCTCGCCACGCGCAAACTGGCCATGGCTATCCTCCGGGAGATACGCTGCCTGTTCCTCGCCATCGGACAGGCTCAGGTAAGGCGGAGGGTGAGAGGAGGGAGGGTCAGGGGGTTGGAACTTGGGTTAAAATCCATTTCAATTCATTGTTCAAACGTAGTTAACGTGGGATGAGACTGTTCATACTAAGCAGTGGTATACTGCTGGTCAGTGGCGATTTTAGAACGTAAATCTTGTGGGGCAAAAAAACTAAAATGTGGGATGCATGCCAGCAAAGCCACTACACTACACAACACAACACTAAACAATACATTAATTGCACTATAACAGTGACAAATGGTGCCCACAAACTGTTAGGGCCTACATAAAGCTGTCCCAACAGCAGAGTCCCAACAGCAGTCCCAACACGTTACCACTGCTACACCTGGCTATCAGCGGAGCCTTGTCTAACAGTTCATTCAGCCTTATTTACTGCCTTTAAGAAAAACATAGCTGATATGTCGGAGCTTGTTTTTCCCAAGTTCCCAGTTGTCTTGAACTCACTGAAGTCAGATTTCGCAGTTCCGAGTTAACAGTTGTTTTGAGTGCGGCAAAAATCATGCTTCATTGACAGCATGGCCAATGTTGAATGTTTATCATTTTAAGCTTGGAAAAGAGACCCTTAACACCAGACTTGGGACCACACAGCCACTCCACTGAATAGCAGGCTAGTGATTGCTTTGCAATGCTTGCAGTTAGCCACTGATTCCTTCCAAAGCACTCATTGTTGAATTTGCAATTTCCAACTTGTTGTGTAATGTTTATGTCCAATGGCCGATGAGCACCGATACGTTTTATCTATAATTTCTCTTAATTATTTATCTTCATATGACAAGGATTAAAAAGGATTTGCCAGTAGATTGTCGAATTGGTCTAATGTAACAACTAAAAACCTACTGTTTTCTCAAAGCCCCAGTGTAGCTCCCCAGTAAAGCTGATGAACTGGAAAGTTAACCAGTAAATCGTGTGCTGGTTACTGAGTTTTTGACCAAAGTTGGTTGAACATGGTGGATTCTGTGATACCTTACAGGATGATGACAAACCCATGATCGAGGTCATGGACCAGCTGAGCCTGGCGGTTCTGGACAGTTTTGTCCATGTGGCAGTGTCGGACACGGTGAGCGTTTCTCTCTGTTGCACTCTGTGTGTGTGTGTGTGTGTGTGTGTTTTAGAGGGAGAACAGGAGGCGGAGGGTGTTGGTGGGGGGTGGAGGGAGAGAGGGGAGACTGAAGACCTCAGTGTGTACTCAGACAGTATAGCTTCTGTATAAGTCTGGCTGCATTCTGCTCGCCCAAGTAATCCACTTCTTTTAGGTTCAATTTCTCGCATTTCATAACTTTGTAATCACCGTGCCATGACTCAATCGCCAGACAGTGATTCAGGATGGGTGTTACAGCCCAGTCTGCTCCAAAAACAGTGCATTCGGAAAGTATTCAGACCCCTTGACCTTTTCCACATTTTGTTACGTTAAAGCCTTATTCGAAAATTGATTAAATTGTTTATTTTCCTCATCAATCTACACACAATACTCCATAATGACAAAGGAAAAACTGTTTTTTAGAAATGTGTGCAAATGTATAAAAAATCTAAAACTGAAATATAACATTTACATAACAATTCAGACCCTTTACTCAGTACTTTGTTGAAGCACCTTTGGCAGTAATTACAGCCTTGAGTCTTCTTAGGTATGACGCTACAAGCTTGGCACACCTGTATTTGGTGAGGGGAAAAAACAATTTAATCAATTTTAGGATAAGGCTGTAATGTAACAAAATGTGGAAAAAGTCAAGGGGTCCGAATACTTTCCGAATGCACTGTACTGTCATCAAGTGATCTGGTTAGCTTCCATTGATCACGTTAGTTATCTGTATGAAGAATCTGCTTCACTGATCATATAATTGTGGATGGCAGTTCTAGCCTGGTTCTAGAACTTCAATTGTAATTCCAATTGAACAACCTAAAGAAATTGCATATCATTTTTATGATTTCTCAATAAACAGTCCATAGCCTTTAATTGTAATTGAAGATAATTTCCTGAATTGACTGAAACCTCTAACCCTTGAACTCTAACCCCTGACCCTCCTATCTCCCAATCCCCAACCACCTTTTTAGGCCACTCTTCCGTTGGGCCACCAAGTGGACCTGCAATGGCTGGTGGAGTGGAAGTCCATGCTGGTCAACAGCCACTATGACATCCGGAGCCCGTCCCACGTGTGGATCTTTGCTCAGTCGGTCAAGGACCCCTGGGTGCTTTGTCTCTACAGTCTGCTGCGCCAGGACCACCTGCCCAAACACTGCCCCACCGCCCTTAGCTACACCTGGTCCTACGCTTTCACGCGCATGCAGCTGCTCATGCCCCTGGTGGACCCCACGTGAGTACTGCTGAATTCTGTTCCTGATTGAATAGAATAGATCTTTATTGTCACCAACCCGAGCCAACCTGACACAACCCCATGTTGTATTTGATTTATTGTATTGATTGAGTACAGCACAGCCTCAGAGGATGACACGTCAGAGTATTGTACAACATTTTATTTTACAATGTGGATCTTAATGTAAGAAGATAGCTGCATAGATAATCCATAAAAATGAAATGGACAGCACTCTAAGGGACGGTTTCCCAGACACAGAGTAGGACTAGTCCTGGGCCCTTATCCAGAAAGCATCTCAAAAAAGGTCCTAGGAATCCTGTTAAAACCTGTTTTTAGATACAAAAAAGTCCCAGCTCATAGTAGGTTTTAGGAGGATGTGAAGACACTGCCAAGACAAACTCTGAGCCAGGAGTAAAATAAACTGATAAAAGTTTATCTCAGCTGGTAATCACAACAGTTTGAGGTACTGCAAAGGTAAGATAGTGATGACTCATTGACATTGTTGCAAATAACCAATCGCGATGAGGCATCGGCAGCTGTGAACTCTCTAGCACGCTTCAGACAACCACAGTGAATGTGACTGTACATCAAATGTTGCAATTGTAAAACTTTTCATTGAACTTTGCCTACTCTTAATTCTTGCCTAATATGTTGGAAGCGTAACCCTTTTTTTTGGTACAAATTCAGATATTTTGAAAAATGTGATTGGCATATTGCACTGAATCATACAGTATGATGGTTGTTAAACACAGAATTTTGATAATATTACCGTTATATCAACACATTTGCGCTGGGCGGAAAGGGTCAATATCAGGGGATATCTTTATATAGATATTTCCAGATATCTGACATTTTATTAGATATAAGGAGTAGACATGCTCAAGATACGTATGTCCTTAATTTCATATATGGAGCTAGGATATTCTCCGTAATGGGACAGTTTCTTCATGCATCCATTCCGGACCTCAGAAATCTCCCTGCTACTGTATGAGTCCAGGGAGATATCTGCGGTGAGGTACATTCAAGATGCGCACCTGATGCGCGTGCACCCGCTTACATATTTGTAAAATATGTAAGGGTATTACATTTACATTTACGTCATTTAGCAGACGCTCTTATCCAGAGCGACTTACAGTTAGTGAATACATATATATTTTATACTGGCCCCCCGTGGGAAACGAACCCACAACCCTGGCGGTGCAAACGCCATGCTCTATCAACTGAGCTACATCCCTGCCGGCCATTCCCTCCCCTACCCTGGACGACGCTGGGCCAATTGTGCGCCGTCCATGAGTCTCCCGGTCGCGGCCGGCTGCGACAGAGCCTGGATTCGAACCAGGATGTCTAGTGGCACAGTTAGCACTGCGATGCAGTGTCTTAGACCACTGCGCCACTCAGGAGACTTTATACTTAGGCATACATATTTTCTGAAGTGTATCATATCCTTAGTCGTTACCTGATCATTTATGTATCCGTATTCCTTACATGATATGTAATATTCATCCTCATTTGTCTGATCGAAAATGGGCTAAATCAGACTCATAAAAATAATTGTACCTGTTCAGGCGCCGAAAATCATTGTGCTTCTTCACATGAAGGTGATATATCTGAACATACATATGCACCATATTCAGTAGTAGGCTATACGAGGCACGGAAAGGCAAACATCGTCATATTTCTGTTTAAAAAATGCAGCATTGCAAATCCAGAGCTCCAATGACGATATGTTTTCTGTAAAGATGCAAACGCAGGCCAATATTTGCTAAAAATGTATATTTTTAACAGAAAATAAAAGTTGCACACCCTCAATAGCCCTGACTGCCTGCGACAAAGCTGACTCAGTAGCTCTCATCACAAACGTGCATTATTTAATTCCCCTTATAAATTGTTGTTTCCCCATATGTGACGGACCGGCTCAACTCGGTCTTATGTAGCAACATTTGATTATTTGTTTTATGTTTAACATTGGATAAAAGTAGAGACAGAGCTAGTAAATGGAATATCATACACTACAGTTGAGGAACAATTGGAAAATAATTCTGCTTTGAAAGTTATAAACTTGTAACCTCACTTTTGAGAAAATGGTCCTTGAATGTTTTGGTACCTACTGGAGAGCTCTTCTTTGTCTACACCCATTCAGCATCGTTCACACCCACTTAAGCCTTAGCCCCACCCATCTCTTTAAGGATTCACATGTGAGGCCATGTGCTAAACAACCAAAGATTTCAAGACTAAAGGCTGGTTTATACTACGTCTATCGACAGTTGTCGCAGTGACACCATGAACATTCTATTGTCGTCCGACATCAAACTTGTCGTTGTCGTTATGAAGAAGTATAAACACAACAACTACAGGCTGCATGACATCAGCAGCCTGGTGGTCCAAAATAGCATAACCCACCCGTTTAAAAATGTATTTAGTATATATGAAATCTAGCAAACCAGGTTGTTTTGGTTCGTTTCTAGCTTGTTCGCTAGCTAATGTTAAGTTAGCTGGCTAGCCAGTTCAAATAATGACCATATCATATAGCTGACAACGTCTTCACTTTAGCTAATTTTTCTACATTATCACAGGAAAATAAACTCACAACAAGATCATTATTTAAAGTTTATGGCGAGCCAATTACAGAAAATAGCTTACGGTTGTGAGTGTGATGAAATAAAATATAAATATGGGCGGCAGGTAGCTTAGTGGTTAAGAGCGTTGTGCCAGTAACCGAAAGGTCGCTGGTTCTAATTCCCGAGCCGACTAGGTGAAAAATCTGTCGATTTGCCCTTGAGCATGGCACTTAACCCTAATTGCTCCTGTAAGTCGCTCTGGATAAGAGCTTCTGCTAAATGACTAAAATGTAAAAGCAGGGCATTCTACCACAGAATTTTAGAACTTGGACACAGTCTCATTGGCCAAACGTTATATCCTAATTTGACTTTAGTGTAGGTCATGTTCTTCACATTACCGTCTCTTGTAACCACATACTATATAAAATCAAAGTGTATTCATCACATGCAGAGGATACAGAAGGTGTAGTAAAATGGTTACTTGCATAGCGGAGTCTTTTGTTTAGACATGTAGCCAGCTCACTAGCTAGCTAAACAATTAACCATAATCACAACTCACAACGTTACTACCCTGCATGAATCTGCAGGTAACTAACCAACCAGGTTCAATGTTAGCTAGCTAGCTATTATTAGGCTATAACTAGCAATGCAAATGGCTCTGAGATACAAATAATATTACTACACAGATCATACATGTAACGTTAGCTAGTGAGCCAGCCAGCTAACGTTAGCTAGCTAGCTAACAGTACGCTTGAACTTGAAATGAAAGTGTGCAAGGCTGGCATCAAGGCGAAGGGTGGCTATTTGAAGAATCTCAAATATAACATATATATTGATTTGTTTAACACTTCTTTGGTTACTACATGATTCCATACAGTGGGGCAAAAAAGTATTTAGTCAGCCACCAATTGTGAAAGTTCTCCCACTTAAAAAGATGAGAGAGGCCTGTAATTTTCATCATAGGTACACGTCAACGATGACAGACAAATTGAGAAAAAAAAATCCTATTTCATAATGCATTTTTTGTTTAAAATAATTACCGAAGTCGAAAAAAATAGGTGATTGTTTTTTTCTAATCGAGCCGAAACCGAATTAACCTCAAAAAGCACTAATCGCTCAGCACTAGGTACCTCAAAGGAAATATAGTGTTCTCGCTGGTTGACATTGTTGCAAATGATGGGAAATAACCAATCGTGATGAGGCATCGCCAACGGTGAACAATATAGCACGCTTCAGAAAACCACTTACATCAAATGTTGCAATGGTAAAACGTTTGATATATTGGCATGCATATATTATTATTTATTATTATTACTGATGGTTATTAAAAGCGGAATTTTTCCTTTATTACAATTATATCAACCCCCTCATCACTCCCTTTTAACAACTCTAAATCGCTTTTGGCACAAAAGGCCTAGGCATCAAGTCACTTGCCGATTATGTTGCATACAACGTTGCATACAACGTTTGAAAGGTCTATCATTTTCATCGAACACAATCAAAGTTAACATAAACCCTGGATGCCTTCAATTGCACAACTTATAACAATGTAGGCATATTTTTAAACAACGTGATGTTGCGCTCCAAAGGGACAGCTTTAAATAACATGATGTACTGAGTAATCAAAATCAAAATGAGTTTATTTATTAGCCTTGTAGTTATACGTATTTAGGCAAGAGATACTGTTGCATGTAGGTCTAGATCATTTATGGATTGATCATATAGAAATATCAAACCATTATTTTAACAACTCCAAATCAATTGCATGTGTCGCAGGAACCACTGACTCGCTGCATTATTTTATCAAGACACCTGCTGGTAACTCTTAAAACTGTTTAGGACAGCTCATGAGGTCCCATAAATATCTGTCAACTAGGTGGGACTCTTATGACTGAAGAGGCTTCATGCATAGGTTTTTTTTTTACCCATAGGAGTTGGAGTAAAATGTCTCTATTCTCAGCACTTACAGTACGACAAATGTTCTACTCTGAGACGCTTTGTAGATACGGGCCCAGGACTAGGCTTAATCTGTGTCAGGAAAACTGCCCCTAAAGGTTCAATTTGACTTACCATACACTCTCAATGCACTGTGTGTGTGTGTTTACCCTGGTTTTCTCCAGTAACCCGGTATACGCTAAGAAGGCCATTAGCACGTCGGGTGGTGGGGACAACTACGTGACCCTGTGGAGGAACTACCTGATCCTGTGTTTTGGAGTGGCCAAGCCCAGCATCATGAGCCCCGGCCACCTGAGAGCCTCCACCCATGAGATCACAGCCACCACACCTGACGGCAGCATCAGCTACGACAACAAGGTAGATACACTACATGACCAAAAGTAAAATGTGGACACCTGCTCGTCGAACATCTCATTCCAAAATCATGGGCATTAATATGGAGTTGGTCCCCCCTTTGCTGCTATAACAGCCTCCACTGAGGTCAGGGATCTGTGCAGGCCAGTCAAGTTCTTCCACACTGATTTTGACAAAACATCTCTGTATGGACCTCGCTTTGTGCACAGGGGCATTGACATGCTGAAACAGGAAAGGGCCTTCCCCAAACTGTTGCCACAAAGTTGGAAGCACAGAATCGTCTAGAATGTCATTGTATGCTGTAGCGTTAAGATTTCCCTTCACTGGAACTAAGTGGCCTAGCCCAAACCATTAATAACAGCCCCTGACCATTATTCCTCCTCCACCAAACTTTAGAGTTGGCACAATGCATTGGAGCATGTAGCGTTCTTCTGGCATCCGCCAAAACCTAATTAGTACGTCGGACTGCCAGATTGTGAAGCGTGATTCATCCCTCCATAGAATGCGTTTCCACTGCTCCAGAGTCCAATCGCGGCGAGCTTTACACCACTCCAGCCGACGCTTGGCATTGCGCATGGTGATCTTAGTCTTGTGTGCGGCTGCTCCACCATGGAAATTTCACGAAGCTCCCGACGAACAGTTCTTGTTCGTCGGTATTGAGTGTTGCAACCGAGGACAGACAATTTTTACGTGCTATGAGCTTCAGCACTCGGCGGTCCCGTTCTGTGAGCTTATGTGGCCTACCACTTCACGGCTGAGCCGTTGTTGCTCTGAGATGTTTCCACTTCACAATAACTGCCAATGTTTGTCTATGGATATTGCATGGCTGTGTGCTCGATTTTATTCACCTGTCAGAAACGGGTGTGACTGAAATAGCTGAATCCACTAATTTGAAGGGGTGTCCACATACTTTTGTATATATAGTGTATCTCCACCTCTCACAGCTGGATTGTCCCAACTAGGAACCTCGGGGCTAACTAACCCCATACGTACTGATTTACTCCCCATACGGACTAACTTACTCCCCATACGGACTAATTAACTCCCCATAGGGACGAGCTAACTCCCCATAGGGACGAGCTAACTCCCCATAGGGACGAGCTAACTCCCCATAGGGACGAGCTAACTCCCCATAGGGACTAACTAACTCCCCATAGGGACTAACTAACTCTCAATAGGGACAAACTAATTCCCCATAGGGACTCCCCCTAAAGTTTGTAAAGTGACATGGTTGTCCTTTCTAAAGTGGTTTGTCTATGTAACTAAGTTGTGTTGTCATTTGGGAAGACGTCTGACTAAGTAGTGTGTGTGTGTGTGTGTGTGTGTGCGTGTGCGTGTACCAGCTGATTGGAACTGAATTGTGCGTGATGCACAATGTTTTGTATGTGTGTGTACCAGAGGTGCATTCAACAAGGGAAGTAGTTTGCAAATGTTAGTTAAGGTTAGCTAACGTTAGCTAACATATTCCATTTGTTTTGTGTTAGCCGTAAACATTTGTTAGCTAAAAGTCTGAGAAGGTAGTGTGCAGCGAACGTAAGGGTCTGTTTCGGGTCTAAACTGCCACTACAAATAATAATGTGACCATGTAGGCTTACATGTATATTTAATGTAGTAGGAATAGCAATTTTATGTTCGGCCGCAAACGGAAGCCTTGTTGAACGCTCCTCAGGTGATTCGCACTGGGTTGTATAATGTTTTGTGTGTGTGTACCAGGTGAACATGACTGAGTTGTGTGTGATGTACAATGTTTTGTGTGTGTGTACCAGGTGATTGGGACCCCCTCAGTGGCGTGGCTCCTGAAGCAGCTGGTCCCTCTGATGAGAGCAGAGAGCATTGAGCTGACAGAGTCCTTGGTGCTAGGCTTTGGACGCACCAACTCCCTGGTCTTCAGGTACAACACGCTCGCACACACAACATACACACTAGAGTTGCCCCTGATCAGTGTAGGAGTTAGCTAAGCAAAGGCTATTTGTTTTGAGAGTTTCCTCAGTACGTGATTATGGCGATTAGATAAGAAGTTTCAGACATTCCAGTTATATTTTACATGTAGCAGCAGACCTGGGAGATTTATCACAGTGTCTTACCAACGCTCAGGGAAGATGTTTCCCCTAGGTACAGATCAAGGATCAGCTTCCCCTCCCCCAATCCGAACCTTAACCATAAGTGGGGTAATTTCAAAACTGACCCAAGATAAGCAGCTAGGGGAAACTTCACCCTACACCCTTTTACTCAAAGTCAAACAGATACTCAAGCTATTAATTGCTTAAAGGCACAATTTGTGATACCCATTGAACATGACACAATACAGTCAGCTGTGTCAAGTTTAAAAGCATTTGTGATGGTTTAAAAGAGAGATTACACACAGTGGTACATTCTGGTCTTTTTCAGATTGGACATATCCCCTTCTCTTTGTTCTGGGTAGACTTAATTTTAGCCTAAATATCATTTTCTTGGAAATCAATTTAATCAGTGCAAAGCTCTGCAAGGATCAATCTACTGTACTTTTTTGTGAATGTTTGTGAAATTGTATGTTCATGTTTTTCATCACGTTTCAGAACATATGTCCTCTTTGTTATAGTAGCTCATTTATGTGATCACATAAATCCTATTAAATTACTAACTAGCTAACAAACATACTGTGATATGTGATATTATACCACACATATGATATTATACCACATTTGATCCTTTTCTATAATGAAAGGTTTCATGAGCAAGATGGATGTTTTTTATGCATGTGGCTAGAATCCAAATGGGCATTCTGGAGTTCTATATGTAATTATTTGTGTGTGTCCAGGGAGCTGGTAGAGGAGCTGCATCCTTTAATGAAGGAAGCTTTGGAGAGAAGACCAGAGGTGAGCTGTGGGCATAATCATCATAACGCACCACTTTGTTCTTATATACTACTACTTTGCTAAATATTGTAAGTCATTGAATAGAGAGGGGAGATCATTGCCTGACAACTCACCCTGAACTTAATTCCGCTGCTCTATGAATCTGCCATCCTAGAAGTCGTTTGTGTGACTTCAAAATGAGGGGCGTTGTACAAAACAAATTCATCAGCGATTGGATTGTCTCAAAAAAATCGAACCAATCAGAGTATTTAAGTTGATAACGCCATCATGTACGCTGGCTCTGGCCCAACCCATCAGTTTCTGGGACCCATTAGTTTCTGGGACCAATCAGAATGGTCAGAATGTGTTCGCATTCTAAAAACCGTAGGGGAGGAAGGCAAATCCAGACTCATTGTGGAGAAGAAACGTCCGTTTGGCCGAAGAGATGTGGATGGGTAGCCAGGCTAGGGAGATCACACATTGTAGATGAAACAGCTATTAGAAGAAGTGCCTATCTGATGGATCTCTCTTCTCTCTCTCGCTCCTCCCCCTCTCTCTGTCTTTCTGTCTCAGAACAAGAAGCGTCGGGAGCGGAGAGACCTCCTGAGGCTGCATCTGCTGAGGATCTTTGAGCTGCTGGCTGACTCTGGTGTCATCAGTGATAGGTTAGAGTCACATTCACTGACCAATCACTGCACAGGAGGCTGCTGAGGGGAAGACGGCTCATAATAATGGCCGGAACGGAGCAAATGGTATCAAACACATGCAAACCATGCGTTTTAAGGTACAGTTTTTGATACCATTCCACCTATTCCGCTCCAGCCATTACCATAAACCTGTCCTCCCCAAGTAAGGTGCCACCAACCTCCTGTGAATCAATGACATGCTCACTGACACGCTTTCTGACACACTCTGACACCCAACACAATGGGCAGCACAAGCCCCACAGAATACCTCTGTCCTCCCTTGATGTGAAAGCAACAGTATGGTTTCGAAAATGTAAATAAACTAAATGAACTGTTGTCTTGACGGACGTTCTCTTCTACTTCTGTCTGTCCGTCTGTCCATCTGGCTTTATGTCTGTCTGGTGTCCACAGCACCAACGGGGCTCTCGAGCGGGACACGTTGGCCCTGGGAGCTCTGTTCCTAGAGTACGTGGACCTGACGCGGATGCTTCTGGAGGCGGAGAACGACAAAGAGCTGGAGATCCTCAAGGACATCCGAGCTCACTTCAGTGCCATGGTGGCCAACCTCATCCAGTGTGTTCCTGGTAAATGACCAAATTACTTTTTGGCCGACATTTTAGGCTGCGTCCCAAACGGCACCCTTTCCTTATATAGTGCACTACATTTGAACAGAGCCCTATTGTGTGGCAAGGGTTGGTTAAGGCCCAGGGAAAGCAGGGACACAGGACACTTGACATTGATCTTGATTTGGCCATATCCCAAGGCAAGCCAGTCCTAAAATAGTGTAGCTTAAATGGGGAAGGGCAGATGATGACTCATTGGCACCCAGGCTTCAGACTTCCTGACTGCCTGATGAATGAGAGATGACAGAGGGAGGTGGAACATTACTGTAGTCCATTGGTGAATCCCAAACTAGCCCCTCGCCCCTACCAACTCGTTCGGAGGACCCTCCATTGTCACGTGTTGCAAATGAAACTCTGAGGGTGACTTCCATAGAGTGGCAAGGGTATCAATGAACCCATCAACCTTGGACACACTTGTGACTTGGATGATGCAATTTATATTCCACATCTTTTAAAATAATAAAACAAGCATGAAATTCAAATGAACAAATTCCCTGTGGTTTTAGAAGATATAAACCTCATTAACAGTTAAACATTTCATTTGGGGGTATTTCATTTATTTTATGTGTCAAGCCTCGCAATCAGACACGAACGCACGTCTCCTAAAAAAGGCACGCCTCTCAATTCCTTTGTATGAAATGGCGCAAACTCCAAACATATCAAAGTGCGTGATGAGATAGCACTTCGCTCTGGAGCCTGCAGCCTTGCTGGCTTGGTCGAAGTGTCTATCTGAGGGTTTAATTAGCCCCTAAGCCCTTGATAATTTTCACTACCTCAGCTTTGGGACACTTGTACATATGGCAGAGGCGCACGTGAATGCGCAAATGGAGGGCAGGGGGTGTCTTGGAAAACTATCCCTATACTTATTAAAAATCAAAATTCTTCCAGAGTTTTTGTAGAATAAAGATAGACTTTACTACAACGCAACAAAGCCGAGCTGGTCTGCAGAGCAACTGAATTCCCAACACTCGGTCCTCAGTTTATATACAGTTCTACTCCTGCACATTTTACATACTCTTTAGCTTAATCCCTCCCTGTTTAGTTCTTCCACCATTGTCTCCAAATCTTCCTCTTTTGACCGCTCCGCCCACTCTCTTAATTTATGATAGTGGCGAAATCTGACTTCTCCTCCTCCTATCTATTCAGACTTGGAAACAATAGTGCCAGGACCAAGCTTTCTCATGCAAAAAATAACAGAGCCATCTCCTGGCTCTGCTCTGTTTATTTTAAAACATATCGATCGATACTTAAACATGGTTTAAACATGGCAGGTCCATTTTCTGAGCATAATTCTCAACCATATACAGTAACATGCATAGTGTACATTTCCCACACATAGTAAGAATGAGCAGGCCCATTCCCAGGAGCCATGTCCTGACTCTGTCTCAGGCTCCCTCCTTGTGTACCACTCTGTACCACACTCTGTTTCACTTAGTCTTACTTTTTGTCTTTGTGATTAACTAAAGTTTAAAAAGATTTAACTATGTTCAACCTATAGTTTTAGCTTATAGTCTACTTGGGAGTCTACTGAAAAATGGCCTTCTTTCCTGCCCCAATGTCTGCTTGGTCTCCTTTTGATTTCATACCAGAACCCCCTCTTTATCCAAAACAGCCACCCTCCCTGGACCTTGAGCCATTATGGTTTCTTCTTGTGGCTTTGTGTATGTGGCTATGTTTATCAGGTCATAGTGCACAAACAAGTGAAAACGTTAGTTCCATTGCTATTTCTCTCTCCACCCAGCTGCACCCTTGGAAGATAGTAAAAGACAGGATGAACTGAAAATACTGTGGTCACTGAGGCTCTTTGTCTAGGATGAACTGGGAAAAAAACTGTGGTCATTCTGAGGCTCTTTGTCCTGACCGTATGACCAGGTTACTCAGAAGCAACAAGAAACAATACAGGTCTATACAGGTCTATCTGTTCCTGAAGTTTATCTCCATCCCATGTCATTGACTACACACCCAGACCAGCTGCAGGGAGCTAGAGGGAACCATCCTTTTCTCAGAAGCACAGCATTTGCACTAAAGAAATGTCACTACTATTTTTAAATTGGTTCTTAATCCATTGGCATATAGGCATTTCATTCTACAACATGCGTCATTCATATAATTGGTTTGTTATGTTAACTAAAAATCTCCTATAAGGGCCAAGGGGAAGGGACTGGTTTGGGATTCAACTCTTAGTCACTCAGTCCCATACAGTAGCAGTTTGTAATGTCCCAGGGATTTTGATGTCCATATACTGTTCTGAGAATGGGACTAACAGGGCAATTTTACTGTCCTTCTCTTCTTTCTCTCCTTCTGCTCTCCTCTACTCTCCTCTCCTCTATGTTTCTCCCACCCTCTCTGCTCCCCTGTGTCGTCCCCCCCTCCCATGTGCCCTCCTCTTCTCCTCCAGTCCACCACCGACGCTTCCTGTTCCCGCAGCAGAGCCTAAGGCACCACCTCTTCATCCTGTTCAGCCAATGGGCCGGTCCCTTCAGCGTCATGTTCACGCCTCTCGATCGTTACAGTGACAGGAACCACCAGATCACCAGATACCAGTACTGCGCCCTCAAGGTACATCAATCAATCACATTTGTTATTTGTATAGCGCTTTTACTAAACCATTTGTCACAATGTGCTTAACAGTTTTATCTGTTTTGTATTTAATTTAACTGTACTGTATATAATAATATGAATATGTATATATACACTGAGTGTACAACACATTATGAACACCTGCTCTTTCCATGACATAGACTGACCAGTTGAATCCAGGTGAAAGCTATACTCACTTGTTAAATCAACTTCAATCAGTGTAGATGAAGGGGAGGAGACAGGTTAAAGAAGGACTTTTAAGCCTTGAGACAATTGAGACATGGATTGTGTATGTGTGGCATTCAGAGGTTGAATGGGCAAGACAAAAGATTTAAGTGCCTTTGAACGGGGTATGGTAGTAGGTGCCAGGCGCACCAGTTTGTGTCAAGAACTGCAACGCTGCTGGGTTTTCCATGCTCAACAGTTTTCCGTGTGTATCAAGAATTGTCCACCACCCAAAGGACAGCCAGCCAATTTGACACAACTGTGGGAAGCATTGGAGCCAACATGAGCCAGCATCCCTGTGGAACGCTTTCGACACCTTGTAGAGTCCCATGCCCCAACGAATTGAGGCTGTTCTGAGGGAAGGGGGGGGGGGGGATGCAACTCTATATTAGGAAGCTGCTCTTAATGTTTTGTACACTCAGTATATGAATAGTGTGTAAATAGCATTTTTGCTGTCTTTTGGGGTCTTTCCTATATTGAACTCTTATTTCATTTGATTTGATTTGAATTGAATGTAATATCTTATGTTCTTGTCTATTACTGTTCTGTACTTTGTCATCTATATGTATGTTTTATGTGGAACCCTTGAAGAATAGCTGCTGCATGAGCGGTAGCTAATGGGGATCCTAATAAACTAAACTAAACAGTAACCCTGCCTAGTTCCCAGAACAACCAAGCAGTAGCACAACAGCAATGGAAAACTCAGTGAAAGAAATCCTCCTTTGGCTCTATCCAGTTGGCAAAGTGGAAGTGGTTGAAAAGACGTCAGGCTGACATTTTTATGTGATGTAATAGTTAGGTTGTGTTCTATTGAAAAAGGACAAAAGTATTTTTAGTGGACAAAAAAAATGGATCTACCTGGTTGTAATCTGACGTCATTACAACCAGATAACAAAATATGACGTTTCCCAGGCATTTTGAGGACGCCAGTAAAAATATGTTTTATCTGGTTGTAATCTGTCCTTCTGGGAATCGGGTATTAGTTCAGAGTTGACCATCTAGGCCAGACAGTTGTCCACTTACATGCAGTAGTACATAATCTCTCCAGCCCACTTCCTCTGAACTCCAGAACCTCTTATTCGAATTAACACCTTCCCCTCTGTGTTAAGGGTTGTTAGGTTCTGACAAATACACAGTAAGAATGCACAGACTTCCACGGAAAGCTCAAACCAAGTTTATTCACCCAAAGGGTCAACCAACTGAAAGACAAAGACATGTTTCTACCAGCACAAGTATATATAACCCTATTTGGGTGAAGTATCCTCCTTCCCTCTAAACATTACGTGTTTATTGCTAGGCATGAAGTTAAGTGATGCAGGCAATAAACTGTTCCTTCTCGCTTAATGTGACCTGACCTGACCTCAACCCCCTTCCTCACTACTCCACGGCTCTCCACCCTTATCAGTGAATGTAATTATGTGATTGCCTCTCCTTTACTCAGTACATTCCAAAGCCCCCTGGCTCCTACCCAACCTTAATTGACCTCACCATATACATTCCTCCTACAGATAACCATTAACTTCTGGTGTACAAACCAGACTATGACACTCCTCCTTTCTATAGGATAACTGATGATTAACAATAACATGTTCTGACACACTGTACACGTCCTGCCTTCCCCTCCCTTACTGACATGATTAAAGATCTTTCAAGTTTATAAGTAAGAACGCATCAGGGTTAAAGTACATATTGTTCCACATGGGATATTTCCCTGGTTCTACAGCACTACTTATAAAACATGTGCTTGGGAAATGGTCCGGAAGCGAAGCGCTGGATGTGGTTTTAAGTTACCGTACAATGATGCGGCAATGTTCATTTGCAGCTTAGCCAGTGCTAAATTTAAACTTTTCCCGGCTGCCGCTAATTTTGACTCCAGTCCAGACAAACACTGGAGTCACCCATTTTCTAACTTTATCCCTCAACTCCACATATAGATTTAAAAGCCGTACCATATGGACCAGGGGCAATTTATAGCTGGAATCAAAACCATGTCAAGACAACATAGAATGCGACATTTCTAAGAAATGTTAGGTTATAAATGTGATGCTGACCAAGCCTATGTTGGGGACATTCCAGTCCAGTTGACTGACTGTTTGCAGTGTGTCTTGGCGCAAAGGGGGATACACCCTTTAAAGTGATGTCATCGTTGTTGACTGATCTACTCCAAACAAAGACTGTGACAGGGAGACCATCTACTTTCTATCAGCTTCTGTACCAATGGGTCACCCCATTGTCCCAACAGGCTTTGGAACACTATCACTGTGCTGTTGGGAGGTACACTCTTAGAAAAAAAGGTGCTATCTAGAACCTAAAAGGGTTCTTCGGCTCTCCCCATAGGAAAATCATTTGAAGAACCCTTTTTGGTTCCAAGTATAACCGTTTTGGGTTACACGTAGAACCCTTTCCACAGAGGGTTCTACATGGAACCCAAAAGGGTGCTACCTGGAACCAATAAGGGTTTTCCCTGGAACCAAAAAGGGTTATCCTATGGGGACAGCCAAAGAACCCTTTAGGAAAAAAAAATTCTAAGAGTGTAGCTTGTTCTGAGTTCAATAGCGCAACGCTGCTATCAACGGATCCTGTGTGCTGCCGTTGGTATTGTGGAAAGCGTGTAATTTCAGTCAGTTCCGAGCGTTGAAAACAATAACCTCATAATATGAGCTAGTAAGATATTTTTTATTATTTTCTTTATTTCCTTCATAACATGACTGCAATTCATCCCTGTGGGTGTCTTTTTCAGAAACGACAAAGCAGTCCTGAACAGCAACCTTCATGGTCAGTGTTAGGACCCATGGTACAAAATCTAAGCAGTACTTTGAACCACCCAACCTTAATGGTTAGTGCTAAAACCCACTGGGTGATGGTACAGAAGCTGCAGTGCCTTCAGAAAGTATTCATACCGCTTTACTTATTCAAAATGTTGTGTTACAGCCTGAATTCGAAATAGATTCAATCTATTTTTTTCTCACAATATCTAATAATGACAAAGTGAAAACATGTTCTTTGAAATGTTTGCAAATGTATTGAAAATGAAATACAGAAATATCTAATTTACATAAGTATTTGGACCCCTGAGTCAATACATGTTAGAATCTTTCTACAATATTTGTCCATCTTCTATTCAAAATTCTTCAAACTCTGTCAAATTGATTGTTGATCATTGCTAGACAACCATTTTTAAGTCTTGACATAGATTTTCAAGCAGATTTAAGTCAAAACTGTAACTCGGCCACTCAGGAACATTCACAGTCTTCTTGGTAAGAAACTCCAGTGTAGATTTGGCCTTGTGTTTTAAGCTATTGTCCTGCTGAAAGGTGAATTCATCACCCAGTGTCTGGTGGCAAGCGGATTGAACCATGTTTTCCCCTATGATTTTGCCTGTGCTTAGCAATATTCCGGGGGGTCTTTTATCCTGAAAAACAAGCATACCCATAACATGATGCACCCACCACTGTGCTTGAAAATATGGAGAGTGTTACTCAGTAATGTGTTGTATTGGATTTGCCCCAAACATAACACTATGTATTCAGGACAAAAAGTGAATTGCTTTGCCACATTTTTTGCAGTATTACTTTAGTGCCTTGTTGCAAACAGGCTTCCTTCTTTTCACTCTGTCAATTAGGTTAGTATTGTGGAGTAACTACAATGTTGTTGATCAATCCTCAGTTTTCTCCTATTTCAGCCATTAAACTCTGTAACTGTTTTAAAGTCACAATTGACTACAGCTCAGCGTTCAACACCATAGTGTCCTCCAAGCGAATCACTAAGCTAAGGACCCTGGGACTAAACACCTCCCTCTGCAACTGGATCCTGGACTTCTTGACGGGCCACTCCCAGGTGGTAAGGGTAGGTAACAACACATCTGCCACGCTGATCATCAACACGGGGGCCCCTCAGGGGTGCGTGCTCAGTCCCCTCCTGTACTCCCTGTTCACCCATGACTGCATGGCCAGCCACGACTCCAACACCATCATTAAGTTTTCCGATGACAGTGGTTGGCCTGATCACCGACAACGATGAGACAGCCTATAGAGAGCAGGTCAGAGACCTGACCGTGTGGTGCCAAGATAACAACCTCTCACTCAACGTGATCAAGACAAAGGATATGATTGTGGACTACAGGAAAAAAGGACCAAACACGCCCCCATTCTCATCGCTGTAGTGGAACAGGTTGAGAGCTTCAAGTTCCTTGGTGTCCACATCACCAACAAACTATCATGGTTCAAACACACCAAGACAGTCGTGAAGAGGGCACAACAAAGCCTATTCCCCCTCAGTAGACTGAAAGGATTTGGCATGGGTCCTCATATCCTCAAAAAGTGCTACAGCTGCACCATCGAGAGCATCCTGACTGGTTACATCACTGCCTGGTATGGCAACTGCTCGGCCTCCGACTGCAAGGCACTACAGAGGGTAGTGCGTACGGCACAGTACATCACTGGGGCCAAGCTTCCTGCTATCCAGGACCTCTATACCAGGCGGTGTCAGAGGAAGGCCCTAAAAATTGTCAAAGACTCCAGCCACCCTAGTCATAGACTGTTCTCTCTGCTACCGCACGGCAAGCGGTACCGGAGCGCCAAGTCTAGGTCCAAAAGGCTTCTTAACAGCTTCTACCCCCAAGCCATAAGACTCCTGAACAGCTAATCATGGCTACCCGGACCCCCCACCCCACCCCCTCTTTTACGCTGCTGCTACTCTGTTTATTATTTATGCATAGTCACTTTAACTCTACCTACATGTACATATTACCTCAATTACCTTGCCTAACCTGTGCCCCTGCACATTGACTCTGTACCGGTACCCCCTGCATATAGCCTCGCTACTGTTATTTTACTGCTGCTCTTTAATTATTTTTAATTTTTACTTAAGACTTATTTTTCTTAAAACTGCATTGTTGGTTAAGGGCTTGTAAGTAAGCATTTCACTGTAAGGTCTACACCTGTTGTATTTGGTTTCCTACCTCTCCAGCAACTGAGTTAGGAAGGATGCCTGTATCTTTGTAGTGACTGGGTGTATTCATACACCGTCCAAAGTGTAATTAATAACTTCACCATGCTCAAAGGGGTATTCGAAGCGCACCACTGACTTGGTGCGGGGAGCAGGAACGGGCCGAGCCGGGCTGACGAAGCGTACCACTGACTTGGTGCGGGGAGCAGGAACGGGCCGAGCCGGGCTGACGAAGCGCACCACTGACTTGGTGCGGGGAGCAGGAACGGGCCGAGCCGGGCTGACGAAGCGCACCACTGACTTGGTGCGGGGAGCAGGAACAGGCCGGACCGTACTGGGGACACACACCACTGGTCCTACGCAGGGATCTGGAATGGGCCGGACCGGACTGGTAACACACCCCAGTACCTCTCGCCGTGCCTCTACACCTTCCACCCCCTCTTCGACCAGTGGCCCCCGTAACCTGGCGGCCTCCTCTGCCAATCCGCTGGGCCGCTCTGCCTCGGTCTCCTGCTGGCCCGTCGTCCACGGCGTTAGCCCCCCCCTAAAAAATTTCTGGGAGTCTCTCCCACCCGTGGACCAGGTCTCCATGTCCCTCGCCAGCCTTTCGCCCTTCTGCCTCAATGTCAAGCCCTTCTCTTCCTCACTCGGCTTGACCCAGTCGAGGAGGCGAAGGAGATCTGCTAGAGATCTCCCTGGCGATGGCTCCTGGACACGCTGCTTGGTCAAGTCTTGGTGGTTTCTTCTGTCACGATCGTCATACATAGAGGAGGACCAAGGCGCAGCGTTGAAGGCGAACATATTTATTTATAGAATGATCACACGATCAAAACAACAAAACGATGACGTGACAGTCAATGGTAATACACAAACCAAATACGAACAAGAAACCACACCAAATTAATGCCTAACGGCTACCTAAGTATGACTCCCAATCAGAGACAACGAGCTACAGCCGTCTCTGATTGGGAGCCACCCTGGCCAACATAGAATTACAAAACCAGAAAGTGAAACCTAGAACACACATAGACTATACACACCCTGGCTCAACATATTAGAGTCCCCAGAGCCAGGGCGTGACATTCAGGCTGTAACACAACAAAATGTGGAAAAAGTCAAGCAGTGTGCATACTTTCTGAAGGCGCTGTATAAGCAGCACTACCCAACCTTTATGGTTAGTGCTGGAACCCACAGGGTGATGGTACAGAAGCTATACAGCACCCAACCTTTATTAGGGACGAGGTGTCTCAAGTCATCCAGAGTTTCAGCACGGGGTTGGTCCTACTGCATGTGGTGCGTGTGTGCCATGTCCTACTGTTTCTAGAGTGGGTATGTTTGTGTGTTTCCTAGGCCATGTCGGCGGTGTTGTGCTGTGGACCTGTGTTCGACAACGTTGGACTGTCCCCAGACGGATACCTCTATAAATGGCTGGATAACATACTAGCCTGCCAGGACCTACGGGTATGTGATGTGGCCAATCACACACACACACAAACATCCACACACACACACGTTTTGTTCTTCAATCCTCATGGGGACCTACATTTAATTTCCATTGAAAATCCTATTTTCCCTATTCCCTAACCCTAAACCTAACCCTTACCATAACCCTAACATTAACTCTAACCTTAACCATACCCGTAACCCGTAACTCTAACCCAAACCCTAAACTCCTAAACCTGACCACTAACCCCAACCCTAATTGTAACCCTAATCCTAAACCTAATCCCTAATCTTAAAATAGCCACACACACACAAACAATGACCCAAATAGCCCTCTGATAGTTTGCTTAGTTTCCTCACAGTAAAACAACATCAGCTCCTGCCAACTGTTCCCTATAGTTTTGATCAGGTGCTGTGAGGCAGTGAATGGTGTCTTTTTGTCTCAGGGTACATTTGCTCAATTATTTGTCCATTTAACATGACTGGCTGGATTAAGCATCTGTCCCTCTCTGTATATGTTTGTTTTACTCCCTCATTCAAAGTTGACTTTCAGCTTGTGTCCTGGTGTTTAGTGTTTACATAGCCTCGTCCCAGATCTGTTTGTGCTGTCTTGCCAACTCGTACGGTCATTGTCAGCTATACAACACAAACAGATCTGGGACCAGGCTAGTGTTTACATTCTTTAACCTTGGAATGAACAGTAAAAACTGTGCATGTAGCCCAGAAAATGTAAATAATCCTGCTATGACAGATGACATATTGTTTCTACCCTTTCAGACTAGTCTTACTAAAGGCTTTTAAAAACGAGGAAACCTTTTACACCTCAAAGGCATTCATCTTTCTATATGGATATACTGTAGTATGGAATATTTTTGTCTAATGAAACTTTCCCTCCCCCATTTGTTATTGCAGACCAACATCCCTTGTGATTTTAATCAAGTTCAACTTTGCTCGTATCACCAACGGTCAAATCGTCATTGAAGATGCATGATTTCTCTGGTAGTTTGGTAGCTCAAAGTAGTTGATGGTGGTCATGTACACAGGCACACACACACACACTCGCACTGACCACCTGTCATTGACCTCTAGGTTCACCAGCTGGGCTGTGAGGTAGTTATTCTGCTGCTGGAGCTGAATGCTGACCAGGTCAACCTGTTTAACTGGGCGGTCGACCGCTGCTTCACCGGCTCCTACCAACTGGCCTCTGGCTGTTTCAAGGCCATCGCCACCATCTGTGGCAGCAGGTAGGAACTACAGACATAACCCTTCTAATTCAACCATCTCTGGCACAAGTAGAACGTTAAGAACCATTGGATATTACTGGTAGGAAGTAGGAACCACTCAAATGTCACCTTCTGTGGCAGCAGGTCCTAACTAAGTTAAGAACCATAGAGATCATTGGTAGGAACCGCTTTACCATAGACATCATTGGTAGGAACCGCTCTGCCATAGACATCATTGGTAGGAACCGCTCTACCATAGACATCATGAGTAGGAACTGATCAAATGCCCCTCTCTGTAACATAACTCATCCTTACACTTCAAATACTGAACTGAAGCATCACTTTTGGTGAAATATTCTGTAATACTTTAACCTGCTGGTATAATGCTTTATACAGCATCTTTTGACCAATGGGTAAAATAATATGTTAATTGTGTAGATACATGCTCCCCTAAGAAAACCAATGGTCCAAACCTCATGTCTGTATCATAATCCGTTCAAAATGTATTGGAATTTTTATCATTGTAGGATGGCCGGAATTAGGGTGACTAAATCAACGGCCAGAGAAAAACAGTGGTCAAAAATCAGGAAAATTGTATTTCGTCAGCTAGGCTGGATTCTGTGCAAGAATTAAGGCTAATGGCTACCTAGGTTCAAAATGTACATAGCTGGCTACCTGACAGGCTCACATTCCCATTGAACTCGTAATCTTTCTTCTCGAAATCCGCAGGACAAAAAAACAATATAGAGGTAAGATGGATATTGATTTTGACAGCAGTATGATATTTTAGAATATACTTTTCATATTTATTCGAAATTCCTGTTATTTTTCTAAGATTTCTTACCAAAATAAGCTTATCTCTGTGAAATTTCAACAGAGCACTGAGCGTATACCAAGCTTTTTATTTTCAAATACGTTTACATTTAATTCAGCAATCGTCATGCTAATTTAGCTTTTTGCGACCCGCGGAAACAACTTTGAAGACGACCACCACAAAATGTAAAATCCTCAAAAGTCTTTATGAGAAGAACCTGCACCACTATGTCAACAGAACTCGGTGCTTATTATCGGATGTATTCGTTTACGAAATCCCACTTTTTTGATATAATGTTAATGATATGTTAGAGAAGATCCCACTGAACGATTCAGAACATGAATAATCATATTTGTCTTGATAAAAGCACGCTTTTACCCACTCTAGGCAGAGTGGGTGGACACCATATTTATACCTTCTCAACATAGGTTATGTCTGTATGTTATTTCAACTGACTTTTGTTTTCTTCTCAGGATCAATGTGAGATGATTGAAGACATTATGATATACCTGTCCAAGACACATCTTATGATGCATTATAACTTCATCATAATGCATTACACCTACAAGCTTAGTACTATAAAGTGTTACCAAATATTATATTCATGTTGATTATCGTTCACTTGCAGAAACTATCCCTGTGACATCGTGACTTTGTTGAATTTGGTGCTCTTCAAGGCATCAGACACCAGCAGGGAAATTTATGAAATCTCAATGCAGCTAATGCAGGTAAGGACCAATTACACTGAGTAAAACGTTATTTGAATAGTTCGTCTATAGATCACTCAACAAACCAATACACTCAATAGACTCAATCAGTAGCATGTACATACAGTCGTGAAAAAGTAAGTACACCCCCTCGAAAGTGGTCTTTTTTTCTTTTACATATATGGACACATGGATATTTGAGCTAAATTCCCACCACATTAATTGATAAAGGTAACCCAATTGAACAAATCACACACAAAAACAAAAATGCTTTTTCCTTATCCCGAGTGGTGCAGCGGTCTAAGGCACTGCATCTCAGTGCATCTCAGTGCTAGAGGCGTCACTACACACCGTCACTACACACCCTGGTTTGATTCCAGGCTGTATCACAATCCGGCCGTGATTGGGAGTCCCATAGGGCGGCGTACAGGGAGGAAGTCCGGGTTTGGCCGGGGTAGAACGTCATTGTAAATAAGAATTTGTTCTTAACTGACTTGCTAATTAAATAAAGGTCAATATATATATATAATAATAATAGTACACACCTACCATCACATAAAATGACTAAAATTAGAATCAGGTGCACCAAAACAGGTGCAAATTATTAGAAAATCATTAGAGAGAAACTTAGGAGGGTCCAGCATTCCATAAAGATTAGAAACTTGGTCTGGTTTGGTCTTAACCATATGGATGTGTGGTAACACATCATGCCAAGATCAAAAGACCCACGAGGCCCTCAGAAGAAAGATTATTGATGCCCATGAGTCTGGGAGGGGTTACAAATCCATTTCCAAGCAATTCAAAGTACATCATTCCACTGTCCGACGGCTCATCTACAAATGGAGAAAATTCCAGACCACTGGCATTCTACCTAGGACAGGTCGTCCCACCAAATTCAGCCCAAGAGCTGACCGAAAGATGCTCATAGAAGTCTCTAAGAACCCCAAGGTAACATCAAGGGATCTACAGGCCTCTCTTGCCACAATCAATGTCGAAGTGCATGAGTCAACTGTCAGAAAGAGACTGCACAAACTTGGCCTACATGGGAGGTCAGGAAGGAAGCCTTTGCTCTCAAAAAATAATATGATGTTTGCCAGGCAACACCTGGGTAAAGACCAGAACTACTGGAACAATGTGCTCTGGACAGATGAGTCAAAGGTGGAGTTGTTTGGCCGCAATGCCAGACGCCATGTTTGGCGAAAACGAAACACTCCCTTTGAACAGAAGAACCTTATACCAACCGTAAAGCATGGAGGCGGTGGTATTATGGTTTGGGGCTGCTTTGCTGCCTCAGGGCCAACTTGCCATCATTGAGTCAACCATGAATTCTATATTGTACCAGAGAATTCTTGAGGAGAATGTGAGGCCATGGAGGGTTATGGAATGGCCGAGTCAAAGCCCAGATCTCAATCCTATCGAAATGCTGTGGGGGGACTTGAAGCGGGTCGTGCATGCAAGAAAGCTCTCGAACATGACACAGTTGAAGCAGTACTGTAAAGAAGAGTGGGCAAAAATTCCTCCCTGTCGATGTAAGAGACTGATAGACAGTTACAAGAAATGTCTACATGAAGTTATTTCAGCCAAAGGGGGCAACACAAGCTATTATGGAATTGCATTTCTGTTGATTCTTGATGAATAAATGATTGCAAAGTATAATCTTTCAGTGTCATTTGTTAAATTAGGTTATCTTTATCTTTCAGTAGAGTTGAAGTGAAGATTACACATCCATCTGTCCAAATATGTACTTTTCCAGGGGGTGTACTTACTTTTTCACATGACTGTAGATGGACTATGTTAATAACGTTTTACTGACCAATGTAATGAATGATATCCTTCCATTGTAAACTGATAACAAGCTTTTTTCAGTTTACTTCCTGTATTGACAGAAATTAATGCAGGTTAATGTTTTTTGTCATGAACCTTGTTCTGCCAGCTAGTGGTCACTAGCTGGCACAGCCACAAAGTCATAACATCTGATTTTAAACCTAACCCTAGCCTTAACCTTAACCACACTGCTAGCCCTAATGCCTAACCAACCTTAAATTAAGACCAAAAAGCAAATTTTTGTTTTCAGGAATTGTTACAATATAGCCAATTTTGACTTTGCAACTGGCCCATCTAGTGGAAATCTCTCAGTTCTGCCTCAAGGACAAGACTCATCCCAATAAACGTCAACCTGTGAATTTAATTAGAATTGACCCCAACCCTGACTGATAATATCCTGGACTAAGAATGTGTGTTTTCTTTCTTGATAACCAGATTCTGGAGACAAAGCTGTTCGTGTATTCCAAGAGGATAGCAGACCAGAAGCCCAGTAGTATCCTGTATAGGACCCACGGACGTCTGCCTCTCCTCTACAGCATCTCTCTAGCCCAGCTCTCACAGCAACTGGCAAGGATGTACCCCGAACTCAGTATGCCTCTCTTCTCAGGTAAGCTGGGTGTGTGTGGTACTCACGTAGTACTCACAAGAAAGTCATCTTCATTTGGTCATCTTCATTCAGCCGATTTTGCCGGCATCTTACCAGAATTCCCCCAGAAGCAGGCCGATGCAAATTTAAATTAATGTATACAAAATTACCTGATTTAGTAATTTTACATATTACTATTATACATTTTATAGCCATCCACAAAGTTTTATCTTTTACCCCCTTTTCGTCATATCACATTGGTAGTTACAGTCTTGTCCCATCACTGCAACTCCCGTACTGCCTCGGGAGAGGCGAAGGCTGGCTGCGACACAGACGGGTATCGAACCAGCATCTGTAGCAACGCAGCTTGCACTGCGATACAGTGTCTTAAACAGCTGCGTTACTCAGGAGGCCCCCATCCACAAAGTTTTTAATGCTGATGAATTGCCTTGCACAAAGTATCAAAATACTAAAAAACTACTTAAACAGGAAAGACTCTTAAAGAATTTAATTTAAATGTTAATTTAATTTTTAGATCATAGAAACAACAAGAAAATATGGAAAAATAAATTAATAGTGAAATGTTAATTATATAAAGCAGCCCTTGTAATCATCTGCCAGAGAGTAGCCACAATAGGCCCGAGCCCCAAGTAATACATTTGGGCCAGATAACTCACACTGGAATCGGCCCGAGCTCAATCCCCGCATCCTAGCCATAAGTAATACTGCCGAATGAAGTCTCACTCTCAGCCAAGTGCCCCGACTCTCAGCCGTAATCGGCCCAGATCCACTGTGCTAGCTGGGAACAGACAACGACGAGGACCGACGACGTTGAGTCAATACTCATAATCATAAAAATACGTTTTGATCGGAGGTCGTTGTTGTTTCTTCAAATGTGCAGTTTTTCAACTGTGTTTCGGATACTCCGCTGTCCTGTCATTACCAGCACCTTGTAGAAGGCGCACTGCTGTGCACAGGACATTTACCTCATTGGTATTCAGCTATGAAATGTATATTAGCTTTTAACCCTTTTAACTTCCAAATATCTCCAACGGTCGCCCCAGCGTGAGTTTTATGCACGTGATGTCAGAATGCACTCACTGTTCCAAAATGTGATTGTTACGCAACAGGACAGTAAACACACGCTGCCTGCTAATTATCTATAGGCTATGTTTCAACTTGTCAATTTCAAATTATTTTCTAACAAGTTTTATTTTCTAACAGTTTGAATTTAGGTGTGTTCCGCCTCCTCATTAATTCACATAGAAGTAGCCCATTTCAGTGTTGCGGACAATCTATGTTTGAGGCTTTACTGAGCCGGACAAACTTCTCTCTTTGAGGAGAGCCCAAGCACTTCCCTAGTGTTTCCGCAGATCAAGTTTGCAGACATTTGCGCAGTCTTGCACGAACTGGCACATTTTCTGGCTGGTATTTACAGTTTTATTCACATGTTTTCAAGTACTGGTGACAGCTAATGCATTCCGATTATTGAATAGATTGTAACGGACACCTATGATGTGTGTAAAATACTTTTTTGAAGGTTGTACTGATTATAATGAGCTAATGCTAAGCTATTTGCCAGCTATGTGTGGCGCCAGGTTTGTTGACATTATACAATGCATTCTGGGACTCACGTAAACGTCTGTCAGACCAAAGATGTTATACTGAGGTGAAGGAATGGTTCTCTCATCTTTCGAGTAAACTTCCGGAAATGAATGAAGGAAAGTGAATGATCCTAGATGAGGGTCTGAATACTTATGTAAATAACATATTTCTGTTTAGTTTTTAAAATAATTTAGCAACATTTTGTGAAAACCTGTTCGCTTTCTCATTATGGGGTATTGTGTGTAGATTGATGAGGAAAACATGTTTTAAATCCATTTTAGAATAAGGTTGTAACGTAACAAAATCTGGAAAAAGTAAAGGGGTCTGAATACTTTTCTGCCAAAACAGATCCTAGATCACCACATATGACATAATGAGCCTGTTTGTTTTTAAAATGCTACTACCCCTCCCTCTGCAGAGGACAACTTTACAGTCCCTCCAGGATTTAGCGATTCTTCGATTGCATTAGATTTTTTGCTAAATCAACCATTCCCCGTATGTGAAGCGAGTGCTTGCAAATTTGACCAATCACTGCACTATTACCATATGTAACAGTCTGTGATGAGTGTGATTAGAAGGAGTCAGGCGCAGGAGGATAAATCACCGAATACAGAGTTTATTCCGTCGTACACAGTTGCGCTGGATAGCGACAACAAAATACAGGCACAAGGGAACAATCTACCCCGGCAATACAAGGTACGAGTAGCTCCACCGAGCTACACTCAACTCACATAAAACAATCACCCACAAGGACAAGGGGGCAGAGGGAACACTTATACATGGTCTGATGAGGGGATATGAACCAGGTGTGTGTAATTGACAAGACAAGACAAATGGAATGATGATATATGGAGTGGCAGTGACTAGTAAGCCGGTGATAACGAACGGCGAAGCCTGCCCAAACAAGGAGGGGAGGCAGCCTCGGCGGAAGTCGTGACACAGTCAAATCACTGCAAACATTACCATAAAACTGTCGAATCACCTCACTGCAAAAAAGGGCTCTCAATTTTAACCAATCACCACTTTTACAAATCAATCAATTTTACCACATAACATTGTTAAATCAAGACACACGTCAACAAATGTTTTCCCCCATCAGTGCATTTTCATGACAAATTGAACAAAAATCATCACAAATTGCCATGCAAAATATCATAATTGCCCCACCAAAATCAAGCATTATCACGACTCAGGATATGACCCAGATGCTGACACAGGAGGCGGATAGTACTATTCTCAGAATATTTATTATAACAAGGGGGCAGGCAAAGGGCAGGTCGGGGGCAGGCAGAGGTTAGTAATCCAAGGCAGAGTCAATCAGGGACAGAACGGCAGGTGGGGTCAGGACAGGCAGAAAGGTCAAAACCGGGAAGACTAGAAAACAAAACTTGAGAGCAGGAGAAACGGGAAACACGCTGGTAAGACCTGACAAAACAAGACGAACTGGCAACAGACAAACAGAAAACACAGGTATAAATATACAGGGGATAATGGTGAAAAATAGGAGACACCTGGTAAGGGTGGAGACAAGCAAAAGACAGGTGAAACAGATCAGGGTGTGACAAGCATTTTTGTCCACAAATACCACAAACAAATGCAGCGAAATCCTGGAGAGACTGACTTTGTAACAATTATTTATGACTTTTTATAAATTCTTAAATTTATGGTTTCTGCTCCATTGTGTTTCTCTCTCCTGTCCCAGAGGTTAGCCAGCGTTTTCCTACCACCCACCCCAACGGCCGTCAGATCATGCTGACCTACCTGCTGCCATGGCTCTCTAACATCGAGCTGATGGACAGCTGCTTGCTGCCACCGGTCTCCAACCCCTGCAGCCCTGAGGAGGAGACCCCGGGCTGGTCCGGCACCACAGAGGGACAGGTCCCCAAACACACCCTAAGGGGAATGGGCTGGGGCTCGCTGCAGGCCACCTCGCTGGTCCTCAACAACCTCATGTTCATGACCGCCAAGGTGAGGAGGGTCTATTTGCATGTGCATGTGTGTGCATTGCTCGTTAAAAGGCAGACAACATACAGGAAACATGGGAGCAATAACACTTAGCACAATACAAATATGAGCACATACAGTGCATTCGGAAAGTATTCAGACCCCTAGACTTTTCCCACATTTTGTTACGATACAGCCTTATTCTAAAATGGATTAAAAAATATACATCCTCATCAATCTACACACAATACACCATAATGACAAAGCAAAAACAGGTTTTTAGAAATTCACCGTAGGGATGGTGCCAGGTTTCCTCCAGATGTGACGCTTGGCATTCAGGCCAAAGAGTTCAATCTTGGTTTTATCAGACCAGAGAATCTTGTTTCTCATGGTCTGAGAGTCCTTTAGGTGCCTTTTGGCAAACTCCAAGCGCGCTGTAATTTGCCTTTTCCCGAGGAGTGGCTTCCGTCTGGCCGCTCTACCATAAAGGCCTGATTAGTGGAGTGCTGCAGAGATGGTTGTCCTTCTGGAAGGTTCTCCCATCTCCACAGAGGACCTCTGGAGCTCTGTCAGAGTGACCATTGGGTTCTTGGGCACCTCCCTGAACAAGGCGCTTCCCCCCCGATTGCTCAGTTTGGCCGGGCGGCTAACTCTAGGAAGAGTCTTGGTAATTCAACATTTCTTCCATTAAGAATGATGGAGGCAACTGTGTTCTTGGGGACCTTCAATGCTGCAGATTTTTTTTTTGTACCCTTCCCCAGATCTGTGCCTCGACACAATCCTGTCTCGGAGCTCTACGGACAATTCCTTCAACCTCATGGCTTGGTTTTTGCTCTGACATGCACTGTCAACTGTGGGACCTTATATAGACCAGTGTGTGCCTTTCAAAATCATGTCCAATCAATTGAATTTACCACAGGTGTACTCCAATCAAGTTGTAGAAACATCTCAAGGATGATCAATGGAAACAGGATGCACCTGAGCTCAATTTCGAGTCTCATAGCAAAGGGTCTGAATACTTATGTAAATAAGGTATTTCTGTTTTTGTATTTTTTATAAATTTGCAAAAATATATAAAAACCTGTTTTCGCTTTGTCGTTATGGGGTACTGTGTGTAGATTGATGAGTAGGAAAAACAATTTAATCAATTTTAGATTAAGGCTGTAACGTAACAAAATGTGGAAAAAGTCAAGGGGTCCGAATACTTTCCGAATGCACTGTATATGTTTTGTTCAGTGAAAGTTGTCATTCTATTGTTGATGTTACTAATCGCTGATGCTCCGCCCTGTCCTGTCAGTACGGTGATGACATCCCAGGACCAGAGATGGAGAATGTCTGGAACGCTCTGGTCAGTAACGACAGGTGGCCCAACAATCTGAGGATTACCCTGCAGTTCCTTATCAGTCTGTGTGGCGTGAGCAGCGACACTTCTCTGCTGCCTTATGTGAGTCTGCTGCCTTAGAACCCCTTTAATTCCATTACTGTCTGAATAATGTGTAAATAAACCCACAAAAAAATATATAAAAATATTATTAACTTTAACCCCGCTACCGTAGAACCATCCAGAAAACGAATCCTATCTCTAATCCTAACCCTTGGTTTGTGTCTGTGCGTGCTTGTGTGCATGCATGTGTGTGTATGCGTGTGTTCCTTCTTCCGTGTGTGATCCAGATCAAGAAGGTGGTGATCTACCTGTGTCGTAACAACACCATTCAGACCATGGAGGAGCTGTTGTTTGAGCTGCAGCAGACAGACCCGGTCAACCCTGTGGTACAGCACTGTGACAACCCACCTTTCTACTGCCTCGCTGCCACCTGCAAGACCTCCACCGCTGCCTCAGGTACAGGTACAGACACACGTACCAACACACAAACACGAATGAACACTCTGTAGCTCAATTGGTAGAGCATGGCGCTTGTAACGCCGGGGTAGTGGGTTCGATCCCCGGGACCACCCATAGGTAAAAATGTATGCGCACATGACTGTAAGTCGCTTTGGATAAAAGTGTCTGTATATTATATTATTATTAACACAAACACACACACGAATAAACAGAGTAACAAAAACACACATTCACACGAACAAATACACTAATACACACACAAACAGCTTCATGAGGTAGTCACCTGGAATGCATTTCAATTAACAGGTGTGCCTTCTTAAAATGTAATTTATGGAATTTCTTTCCTTCTTAATGCGTTTGAGCCAATCAGTTGTGTTGTGACAAGGTAGGGGGGTATACAGAAGATAGCCCTATTTGGTAAAAGACCAAGTCCATATTATGGCAAGAACAGCTCAAATAAGAAAAGAGAAACGACAGTCCATCATTACTTTAAGACATGAAGGTCAGTCAATACGGAACATTTCAAGAACTTTGTGCAGTCGCAAAAACCATCAAGCGCTATGATGAAACTTTCTCTCATGAGGACCGCCACAGGAAAGGAAGACCCAGAGTTACCTCTGCTGCAGAGGATAAGTTCATTAGAGTTACCAGCCTCAGAAACTGCAGCCCTAATAAATGTTTCACAGAGTTCAAGTCAAAGACACATCTCAACATCAACTGTTCAGAAGGGACTGTGTGAATCAGGCCTTCATGGTCGAATTGCTGCAAAGAAACCACTACTAAAGGACACCAATAATAAGAAGAAACCTGCTTGGGCCAAGAAACACAAGCAATGGAGCAGTGGAAATGTGTCATTTGGTCTGGAGTCCAAATTGGAGATTTTTGGATCCAAGCACCGTGTCGGTGAACGGATGATCTCCGCATGTCTATTTCCCACCGTAAAGCATGGAGGAGGTGGTGTGATGGTGTGGGGGTGCTTTGCTGGTGACACTGTCTGTGATTTATTTAGAATTCAAGGCACACTTAACCAGCATGGCTACCACAGCATTCTGCAGCGATACGCCATCCCATCTGGTTTGGGCTTAGTGGGACTATCATTTGTTTTTCAACAGGACAATGACCCAACACACCTCCAGGCTGTGAAAGGGCTATTTTACCAAGAAGGAGAGTGATGGAGTGCTGCATCAGATGACCTGGCCTCCACAATCCCCTGACCTCAACCCAATTGAGATGGTTTGGGATGAGTCGGACGGCAGAGTGAAGGAAAAGCAGCCAACAAGTGCTCACCATATGTGGGAACTCCTTCAAGACTTTTGGAAAAGCATTCCAGGTGAAGCTGGTTGACAGAATGCCAAGAGTGTGCAAAGATGTCATAAAGGCAATGGGTGGCTATTTGAAGAATCTCAAATCTCAAATATATTTTGATTTGCTTAACACTTTTTTGGTTTCTACATGATTCCATATGTGTTATTTCATAGTGTTGGTGTCTTCACTACTATTCTGCAATGTAGAACATATAAAAAATGAAGAAAAACCCTTGAATGAGTAGGTATCCAAACTTTTGACTGGTACTGTATGTTTGAATTCATTTTGTCTGTAAACCCTGTACTTTTTTAGGTACAACATCCAGTAGCAACACTGTAGTTGCTGGCCAAGAGAGTTTCCCTGACGCAGATGACATTAAAGCAGCCAAAGAGAACGAAGAGAGGTATAGTAGCAGAGTAGAGTACCTGGAATGGGGCCAGGTCTCACATTTCTTTCTGCTGTTTTGCAAACTCCTATTGGTCATTTGGTATGGCAACAACCATGGAAGTTGACAAAACAGCACACAAAGATCTGGGACCTGACTAGGTGAAATATAACCTGGTCCCAGATCTGTTTGTGCTATCATGTCAACTCCTTCATTGTCACCTCTGGGACCAGGTTAGGTGAAATGTGATGTAATATAAGATCAGCAGTAGCAGAGAGGAAGAGGCGAAGCGAGACGGTTTACTCCCCCAAAAATCTGTCCACGTAAATAAGACCATGAAGTGAGGAATGTCTATATGGAGGTACAATGAGAGAGTGTCAAATTTGGTGAACAAAAAATGTAATTGCTCATTTGCTACGTGAGGCTTATTTGATCAAATAGAAATGTCCTAATGATTAGGATGGCATTTCGGTAACCGCCTGTTCACACACGTATCTGCCCTCTTATTGGCTAGAATGGTCCCTCCTGAACTCGGCTTCCCCGTCTGCCTTCCATCTTTGAGGACATGTATTTCCATTGTTAGAGCGGTCACTCGACTATCAATATAATAGATTGTCTGTGGCAGTAGTCATTGCGACAACCTCTGATCTTTGTGATCCAGGTTGAGTAACATCATGAGGAACCACAACCGCCTGGAGTCCCGATACAGCAACAGTTCTGGAGGCTCCTACGACGAGGAGAAGAGTGAGTAGAGATGATAGATATATTCTATGTACAGTATGTAAATACAGTATCTTATTCACCTGCTTGGGGTGAATAATATTGTCCGTCTATAACAAACAGAAAGTGTTTTTGTTTCAAATCTATGAATTATTTTAGATGAATGGCTGTAACTCGATCTCTACATGTGCTACAGTGATTAAACCAGTCTCCCCTGATGCGCTACGATGTAAGGATTGCAGGCATGTGCTTTGTCAGTGGCTGTGACGTAGGGTTCAACCATGAGTTCATGGACAGTTGGCAGAAAGAATGAAATGGTAGGAGGGACATCCCAGCCAAAAGTGGTTTCAGATTTCACATCCTACATCACACAGGCTCAGAATATACTACTGTGTCCGTGGGAACCAGGGCTATCGCTCAATGCAAGCCATTTCGATCTACGGTGTCCATGGATCGATTTATAAGCAAAAAGGTCGGTCAGAACTGATACCAGAACCATGCAGGTCCCCTAAACAGGGGACTTTACATGGCTGTCTAGGTCAGTGCCATTGTTAATGCATGATAGGCCTGTAGCTCTGAGGAGATCCTTTGTAAGAACAAGCAGCTCTGTGACAGGGCCTCTCAGATGCTACCAGTAAACAGCCGGTGACCCCAAAACTCCTTTGTTCTACTCATTGGTCCTACTCTCTGGAGCAGAGTTTGCCTGGGTCATGTTCACTTGGCACAAAACAGAATAAAACTGAGTGAAATAAGAAGGTACTACCTGAACTTGTCCAATAAGAAATGCTTGTTTTCGTTTTCCGTGCTACGGTGTGCCCTAATGAACACGACCCAGGTCAGAACTAACTCCTCGAACTGAAACGAATGGCATGACGATAGTTAGAGGAGTTGGCCAAAGCACATACAGATAAGACCATGCTAGAGCTGAGGCAGTCCTGCTCGGCTCGCCAAACTCAATGACCTTTCTAAACAAGAACTTTAAAAAGCCCTCCGAACACTGATCCTCTGCACTATAGCCCTCCTCAATGACTTGACATGCCTGCCATCAACAGACACAGTTATAGCTTTGAAAGGCAGCTGAATGGTGCATGTATTCACAGGAATGCTCCTAACATTTTCTTTGGGGAGAGATGGGGTCTGAGTGCCAAATGCAAACAGGGTTACATTCAGTAGGCACGAAAAGGGATGGAACATTTTGAAACAAAGGGAAACAGGGAGGTTCCAGCTACCAGAAGGTGTCCAATAAGAAACACTGGTTTTTGTTTTCCGTGTGCCCCACTGAACATGACCCTGGAGAGGGTGTGGCCTGGCGAGTCTTGCCGTACTTTGTCATGAGTGTAACTTCCTGTACCCCTAGGTGAACCCCTTCCGCCGTACACTGGTTGGCTGATGAGCGTTATGGAGACCAATCAGCCAGTCCCTTTGCCTATGCCTGTCAACGGAGGCTGCTGGGCTCCCCTGGTGGACTACCTCCCTGAAACCATCACTCCTAGGGGACCTCTACACAGGTACACACAGGTTCACACACACACACACCTTAGGCACGCACACCTTTGTGTATGAAATACCAAGCAGTGTGTGTGATGCATGTAAGATATGTAGGACGTCTGCAGTGGGCTATTGTTAGAAGTCAGACCTACGCTTACTCTCACACCTGGTCCCTGTAACTCTTATCAAAACCATTATCTAGGATGATTTCGTTCTTCATGGTAGCAGAGGGAAAGAACATGACCCAGCACATAGGTTGAAACAGTGTGGAGGAGCTAATCTCTATCGTTAGACAGAATAAGTTCTGATTCCATGTGCTGCTCAGTTTCCAGTGATAAAGCCCTATGCCAAGCAGTCATAAGATATATTTCATTGCATTCCTGAGCATCGAAAACAGAGGGAGAGAGAGGGGCCATGGATGCGTCCCAAATGGCCCCCTATTCCCTATGTAGTGACCTACTTTTGTAGGGAAGAGGGTAACATTTGGGATGCAGACAATGTATATTTGATGTATGCAGTATGTTGGTGTAACATAGCAGTTTATGTATAGACAATATGTATATTGTTGATGTGTCTGTAGGTGTAACATCGCAGTGATCTTCATGAGCGAGATGGTGGTTGACCACAGTGTGAGAGAAGACTGGGCCCTGCACCTGCCACTGCTGCTCCACGCCCTCTTTCTGGGTATGATGCACACGAGCACATACTTTTCAATTAGGAATTACTGAGTTAACTGACTCTGAACTTGCTCAAACTTGGACACGCTAGAAAGTAGCTGGCAATTTCTGCCAATCATGTTGCCCCTTTTTACAGATGGAGACAATAGAGTGAGGGAGAAATAATATTAATCCCAACCCTGTGTAGTATCACCATGTTATTCCAACGGTAGAGACACTGTATGTAAGGATGTACAGTGGGATCAGAAATTATTGACACCCTTGATAAAGATGAGCAATAATGACTGTGTAAAATAAATAATTCAAATACTGAGCTACATTGTATGCTCCCAAAATTTGGGAAATAAGATTATTTTATACAAATACCATTGCTCAGAGAAGCAGATTTTGTTTAACAAGTCAAAAAGGTAGGGGTCAAAATTATTAACACCCCTAAATATTGTTATAAATAAAGTAGCCAAAAGTTTAGTATTTGGTCCCATGTTCCTAGCACACAATGACTACATCAAGCTTGTGACTCTACAAGCTTGTAGGATGCATTTGCAGTTCGTTTTGTTTGTGTTTCAGATTATTTTGTGCCCAATAGAAATCAATGGTAAATCATGTATTGTGTCAGTTCGGAGTCACTTTTATTGTAAATAAGAATAGAATATGTTTCTAAACACTTTTACATTAATGTGGATGCTACCATGATTATGGATAATCCTGAATGAATCGTGAATAATGATGAGTGAATGATCTTTGACCCTCTGTATCTTTCTCACTCATCATTATTCACGATTCATTCAGGTAGCATCCACATGAATGTAGAAGTGTTTAGAAACATATTATATTCTTATGTATAATAAAAGGTACTCTAAAATGACACAATACAGTTTTTACCATTAATTTCTATTGGGGACAAAATATAAATCTGAAACACAACTAAAACGAACTGCAAATGCATCCAATGAGTTTGTCATTGCTTGATGTAGTCATTGCATGCTAGGAATATGGGACCAAATACTCAACTTTTCACTACTTTATTTATAAGAGTCTTTAGGGATATCAATAATTCTGACCCCTACCTTTTTGAGAAAAAAAAAGTATTACCTGTTAAACAAAATCTCTTTCTCTGAGCAATTGTATTAGTATAAAATAATATCCCAATTTCTTTGAGCATACAATACAGCTCAGTATTTGAGTTATTTATTTTATAGTCATTTTTGCTGATCTTTATCAAGGGTGTCAAACATTTTGGACCCAACGGTATCTGCTGTCACTGTATTATGATGTATTTGTTTCACCACCAGGCATGGATCACAACCGTCCCGAGGTGTTTGAGCACAGCAAGCGTCTCCTCCTGCACCTGCTCATCTCTCTGTCCTGCAACAGCAACTTCCAGACCATCGCCTCTGTCCTGCTGCAGACACGAGAGGTCAATAGCAGCAAGACCCTGACCAGCAAGTCAAGCTACCAGCCTGAATACTTCACTACTACAGGTAGTACACAGTACAGTATAGACTCCTGGGCAGTGTTCATTAGGGAATGCAACTGAAAATGTTTTTTAAATGTTTTGTCTTAATCATTATCGTAACATGTGTGGTCCATATCGGAGTTGTTGTTTTAAATCTATAACAATCAAAATAAGCATCTGCAATACATGTAATCAGTTCTGAGATGGTGGGTGTCCAAAATGATTTTTTTGCATTGATTTGAAGGAATAAAAAACTAAAAGTTTAAATGAAAAACTAAAATGAGCATTTCTTATTGGACAACTTCTAGTAGTCCCTACCTGTTTCATCCCGTTTTGTGCCTAATAAACATGACCCAGGGCATTTGACTGTCAACAGATGCTGTTTACTTTGCAGCTGGGATACACAGTCATTTTGATCTCTGCTGTCGTATAGACGCATTTGCTCCATATTTTAGTTATTTGGATTGAATCGAGAAGTATTCCTGTTACTCATTCCTTAGGCCATTAAGATAATTTAATACCATTTTGATTGGCGTGCTGCCATATCTCACTCGGGAGTTACTAATGTCTAACGATGGGACGAGTATAGCTAAAGGTGCAAATGCCTTTCTCTCACTTTAGTAAAAAACTGTCTCATGTCAATTCAATTCAATATAACTGTATTTATCCCCTCAGGGGCAATAAAGAAAGGCATTGTCAAAAAATGTATTTGTCCAATACTGTATATTCTGCTTATTTAAAAAGAATATATACATATACTGACCAAAAATATAAATGCAACATGTAAAGTGTTGGTCCCATGTTTCATGAGCTAAAATAAAAGATTCCAGAAATTTTACACACGCACAAAAAGCTTATTTCTCACAAATGTTGTGCACAAATTTGTTTACATCCCTGTTAGTGAGCATTTCTCCTTTGCCAAGATAATCCATCCACCTGACAGGTTTGACATATCAAGAAGCTAATTAAACAGCATGATCTTTACACAGGTAAAATGTGCAGTTTTGTCACACAACGCCACAGATGTCTCAAGTTGAGGGAGCATGCAACTGGCATGCTGACTGCAGGAATGTCCACCAGAGCTGTTGCCAGATAATTTAATGTTCATTTCTCTACCATAAGCCGCCTCCAATGTAGTTTTAGAGAATTTGGCAGTACTTCCAACCGGTCTCACAACCGCAGACCACGTCTAACCACGTCAGCCCAGGACCTCCACATCCGGCTTCTTCACCTGCGGGATCGTCTGAGACCAGCCACCCGGACAGCTGATGAAACGGTGTGTTTGCACAACCAAATACTTTCTGCACAAACTGTCAGAAACCATCTCAGGGAAGCTCATCTGCGTGCTCCTCATCCTCACCAGGGTCTTGACCTGACTGCAGTTCGGTGTCGTAACCGACTTCAGTGGGCAAATGCTCACCTTCAATAACCACTGGCACACTGGAGAAATGTGCTCTTCACAGATGAATCCCGGTTTCAACTATACTGGTCGGATGGCAGACAGTGTGGATGGCGTTGTGTGGGCGAGTGGTTTGCTGATGTCAACGTTGTAAACAGTGCCCCATGGTGGCGGTGGGGTTATGGTGAGGGCAGGCATAAGCTACGGACAATGAACACAATTGCATTTTACTGATGGCAATTTTAATGCACAGAGATACCGTGATGAGATCCTGAGGCCCATTGTCGTACCATTCATCCGCCGCCATCACCTCACGTTTCAGCGTGATAATGCACGGCCGCATGTCGCAAGGATCTGTATACAATTCCTGGAGCTGAAAATGTCACAGTTCTTCCATGGCCTGCATACTCACCAGACGTGTCACCCATTGAGCATGTTTGGGATGCTCTGGATCGATGTGTACGACAGCGTGCCCCAATTCCCGCCAATATACATCAACTCTATGCGAAGGAGATGTGTCGCGCTGCATGAGGCAAATGGTGGTCATGCCCGATACTGACTGGTTTTCTGATTTAAAGGTATCTGTGACCAACAGATGCACATCTGTATTCCCAGTCATGTGAAATCCATAGATTAGGGCCTAATTAATTTATTTCAATTGACTGATTTCCTTATATGAACTGTAACTCTGTAAAATCTTAGAAATTGTTGCATGTTGCGTTTATATTTTTGTTGTAAAAAAAAAAAAAGATTGCTCTAAAAAAAGAAAGGCATTTTCAGTTTATCAATCAAATGAATATCAAATGACCATCTTAGACAGCTACCGGGGTCTATGAGAGTGAGCGTAGCACTGGACACATTGCTCCTCTCCATGGTTAATCTAGGTGGTGGTGGTAGCCTGGCCAGCAACAATCCTATGTACTGCAGCAGACGACATCAAAAGTCCTGATTAAAGCATTCCATTACGCTATTTATATCCTCTTGCCCAAAAAGGGGCCATCTACCAAGGCAGGGTTAGACACGCTGCCAGGATAGGTTCTTTCCCCACTTTAATTTGTTTTGCCACATGTCTAGAAATATTCAACCAGTGGCGGTCTGTGCCGTTTAAGATGAGGGAGGATGATAAAAAATGTTAGGAGCCTGGCCTTATTTCTATTACAGCATATTGGATGACAGTCATTCATATTCCAATTCACCCAGCTCAATGTAACGTCGAAAGGTTTAGGCTACTACATGATACTTCAATTTTCCCTGTACCCATCATGAGGTTGCTACAACCTAGCCTATGAATGAAAGTTTACAACATAGGTGCACACAGAGAGAATTTTGAGTAATCAAGGTGACAGACAGTAACACATTCAATACCGCCTTGCACACTCTTGCCTGCATCTAGCTGATCTAGGGTGTAATCATTAGTCCAACAGTTGCAAATGAGAGTTTCTGTTGGACAAATTCAGGTACGTTTATCCCCGTTTTGTTCCGTTTGCTTCCGTTTAAGAAACATTTTTTAACAGAATCGGCGGAATGAATACACCCCTTATCACACGCAAACATAGCAGCCACATAAAAACAGCCTAATCAATTGCTCGTTGTATATATAATTCCTTCTCGCAACTATCTACGCGCTCTCCTCCTCTCAACTTTTCACTTCGCTTGTGGACTTCATTGCACAACACATCAGCTGTCTGTGACCAGGCAAAAAAAACTTTCCAAGCCAAACCTTCATATCATGACCGCGAACAGCTACACACAGCCTACATCGTTGTCACTTCATAGGCAACTAGAACTACTAGAAGTAATGCGTTAGTAAACCCGCTAAAATCCTGCATTACAGTGTACAGTCAGAAATCAGTTTAGCAGTTACACCGGCGGGCCTCGTGGCAATAAATTAATAAAACCAAAGCTTACCTTGACTTGAAAGAGTTCCTGTGTTGGATAGCCATAGCCAGCTAGCTAACATAGCATCACTCTCTGTTTGAGCTGAGTGTTTGAGTAGGCTGCATTTGCTACCTAAGTGAAAGTGAAAGTAAAAAAATATACAACCAAATATATCTCTCTCTCTCTCTCTCTCTCTCTCTCTCTCTCTCTCTCTCTCTCTCTCTCTCTCTCTCTCTCTCTCTCTCTCTCTCTCTCTCTCTTCTCCTTAACTTTGGAAGAAATTGATTTGTTCAAAACTGTTCAACTAGTGACTTTCTCTCTCTGAGTCAACCACTCAACACATTTTATGCACTGTAGAGCTAGCTAGCTGTAGCTTATGCTTTCAGTACTAGATTAATTCTCTGATCCTTTGATTGGGTGGACAACATGTCAGTTCATACTGCAAGAGCTCTGATAGGTTGAAGGATGTCCTCTGGAAGTTGTCATAATTACTGTGTAAGTCTATGGAAGGGGATGAGAACCATGAGCCGCTAGGGTTTGTATTAAAGTCAATGTACCCAATGGAGTACAGAAGCTAGCTGTCCTCCGGCTACACCGGCTACAACAAAGTGCTGCTGAGTCCCCTGTAGCTCAGTTGGTAGAGCATGATGTTTGCCATGCCAGGGTTGTGGGTTCGTTTCCCACGGGGGGGCAGTATGAAAAATGTATGTACTCACTAACTGTAAGTCGCTCTGGATAAGAGCGTCTGCTAAATGACTAAAATGTAAAATGTAATGCTAAGGCTACTGTAGAACTTCATTGCAAAACAGTGTGTTTAAATTAATTATTTGGTGATGTGAATATATTCAGTATAGTTTTATCTAAAAAGGATAACTTTTTTAATGTTTCAATTTTTATTTTTGTTAAATTCACTGAGGATGGTCCTCCCCTTCCTCTGAGGAGGATCCTCCACTGTATTCAACAGAGGACTACTTATCCTCTTGTTTATAAAAAAAGGGCGATAAATAGTGATATTATTAATAATAATAGATTTTATGATGATATGGTGATAGCATTATTATTTTATAACATACTTGAAGCGATAAAGAAACTTCACTTGACCTGACTAGGGACAAGCTGGTTGTAATATAGAAAAACAGAGCATAGAGTTCACCTCACACCTTGCTACATTGGATTCACAACAGGAGCAGTCAGGAAGTAAAGGGAAACCCCCAAACGTACCACTGTTATCTGGGTGCTGTTCAGTAAACACGGTTTTGAAATGGAAAAGTTCAGGTTGCACCTCCTCTGTTTCAAAATGTTTCCTCCTGTTTTGTGCCTTCTGAACTGTCCCTGTTGTGACTCCTCTCCTTCTTCCTCTCTCTCTCTCCCCCTCTCTCTCTCTCTCCCCTCCCCCTCCTCTCATCCCTCTCCCCTCCCTCCCCCTCTACTTCTTTCTCCTTCTCCCTCCCTCCCTCTTCTTCGTTCTCTCCTTCCCTCGCCCTCTCAGGTGGGATGGACTTCCTGCGAGAGGGCCAGGCATCCCCAGTACCAGACTCTGGCCTCAGCTCCTCGTCCACCTCTTCCAGCCTCAGCCTGGGAGGCAGCACCTCCAACCTGCCCCACATCTCCTCCCAGGAGGCGGAGGAGCTGGAGAGCCCCTCGGAGATGGACGAGAAGATCAACAAGCTGATTGAGTTCCTCACAACCAGGTAGGTGGACCACAGACTGAAGGACGGACAATCTGACAGACAGGCAGGCAGAGAATCGGCCAGACAGACTAACAGACAGTCGGCCAGTCAGTCAGTTACATAGTATGTTCCACTACCAACAGACAGACACTCGCACACGCACGCACGAACACACAGACTTGAGTGGAACACTAGAACATCATTACCTTTTTATCCTGGCAAGGACAAACCAAAATATAATTTGCAGGCCTTTATCTTTAAGATTTTTTGTTATCGATACTTGGCCATGCAATTTCATGTCAGTTTAATCAACTTGATGTCAGTGTGTGAGAACAGGGAGCCAACTCCTGACATCCACCGCCACCTAGTGGTCTAGTGTGGCTAACACAACAACAGACTTGGCATTGTTGAAGTAGAGCAACCACCGTAGCTCCACTTCACTCTGGGGTGAAGTTTCCCCTAGGTACAGATCTAGGATCAGTTCCCCTCTCCCAATCCTAACCTTAACCATTAGTGAGGAAGGTTCTAGGGGCAACTTCACCCTACACCAACATAGGTATACTTCTTTATACATTTGTTATCCTCTCTGTGATATCATAGTTGTTTATAAAACAATTTTGTCATTGTTTTCCAGAGCATATGGCCCCATGTGGTGTCACGAAGACATCTCACCCAAGAACCAGACCTCAAAAAGCACGGAGCAGCTTGTCAACTTTCTGCGTCACGTGGTGTCTGTGTTCAAAGAGTCCAAATCAGGTAATCCTCCCCAAGAACCTAGCGCTCTTCTACACCTTACCACACGACATGGTCATGCCGGAACCACTGCACTTTCATTCACCTATTGATTTGTAAAAGCGTAGTCCGACTCCTACCCAGGTAGACATCAGTGTATGTGTGTGTGTGTGTGTGTGTGTATGTGCGCGCATTAATGTGTATTTGCAAACATGCATGTGTGTGTGCATGCATATGCCTGCGTGCCCATGCTTTGTGCGTGGGTGTCTCATACCTCTCATGTGGGCCAGACTACCGCCTGGAGCAGCAGTTGAGTGACGTAGCTCTGCAGACGGGTCTGTGTAGCTCGTCGCGCCACTACGCCGGGAGGTCCTTCCAGGTGTTCCGGGCGCTGCGGCAGCCGCTCTCAGCCCATGCCGTCTCGGACCTGCTCTCGCGACTGGTGGAGGTGGTGGGGGAGCACGGGGAAGAAGTACAGGTGTGTGTGGGCGGAGGGAAGGGGGAGTGTGTGTGCAGGGGAGGGGGAGTAGGGGGAGTGTGTGTGTGTGTGTGTGTGTGTGTGTGTGTGTGTGTGTGTGTGTGTGTATGGGATGTGATGTGATGTGATGTGGGCTTGGATGGTTGTGCAAGTCCCAGTTTTAATGTCCTCCTGCTCTTCTAGGGTTATGTTATGGAGGTGTTGCTCACCTTAGAGTCTGTGGTGGACAACCTGGCTGAATGTCTCAAGAACAATGACCTAATGGCTATCCTGACCAGGTTGGTTTGCAGGTCACCTTTGCTGACAGCATGACTTAAAAAAAAAATATTGACAGAGACACTTAGAAATGTAGCTAGATGGGGATATAGAGGGATACAGTACATAAATTGCGTTGCAGAACGAACCGCTGCCTCCAGGGGCATATGTGGTATGGGGGCGGCAGCACTACCACTAGACCAGGTAATGGACCTTTATATTAGCCTGGAACCCACACTGTTCTGCCTGTAAGAATGGCTGTAATGACTGGCGTTATAAAAAAACGAATTAGTCAGCAAATGGATCACCTTCAACTAATCAGAAGGCCAAATCATTTGACGTTCTCCAAACGCAACATAAGCTAAACCGGCCTGTAGTTGCGGAGAGGACACTGATTGGACTAGCTACTTTCACGCCTGTCCAAGTGCCCCTCTATTGGAGAAAGTTCAGACTGAATCAGTAAAGTGAAACAATAGTGAAACAGAAAGTAGTAGCTGCAGAAACAGAGTTCACACATCTATTATCACTTACAACCTTACAACCCAGCACCCAAAGATGTTTGTACAAACAATTTAGAGTTGAGTACGCCAATCCTTTATTAGGTATTTGAATGCCAGGTTGTTAAGGGTTTCAACTCATCGCTAGTCTGTTATTGGCTCTCCAGGGCATCCTCTCCAGACTTCCTGACCAATGGGAAGCTGGTGTCCAACAGGAAGAGTACGGGGCAGCTGAACCTGTTCCAGCAGGGCCTGGGGACAGCTGAGCGCAGTCGCCACCAGAGGAGCTACTCCGTCCCCAAGAAGTTTGGCGAGGCTGACCACTCATCTGACCCTCCTCGCAGCGCTACACTGGACCGCATCCAGGCCTGCACCCAGCAGGGAGGGCTGACAAAGAACCGCAGGTAGGGGACAGCAAGTAGCCTAGTAGACTACAGCAGTTTTTACAGTGGCTTGCGAAAGTATTCACCCCCCTTGGCATTTTTCCTATTTTCTTGCCTTACAGCCTGGAATTAAAATTGATTTTTGGGGGGTTTGTATCATTTCATTTACAAAACATGCCTACCACTTTGAAGATGCAAAATATTTTATGTATGTCTCTATAAGCTTGGCACATCCACTGGGATCTTTGCCCATTCTTCAAGGCAAAACTGCTTCAGCAACATCAAGTTGGATGGGTTCCCCTGGTGTACAGCAATCTTTAAGTCGTACCACAGATTCTCAATTGGATTGAGGTCTGGGCTTTGACTAGGCCATTCCAAGACATTTAAATGTTTCCCCTTAAACCACTCAAGTGTTGCTTTAGCAGTATGCTTAGGGTCATTGTCCTGCTGGAAGGTGAACCTCCGTCCCAGTCTCAAATCTCTGGAAGACTGAAACAGGTTTCCCTCAAGAATTTCCCTGTATTTAGCGCCATCCATCATTCCTTCAATTCTGCCCAGTTTCCCAGTCCCTGCCGATGAAAAACATCCCCACAGCATGATGCTGGATGGTGTTCTCGGGGTGATGAGAGGTGTTGGGTTTGCGCCAGACATAGCGTTTTCCTTAATGGTCAAAAAGCTCAATTTTAGTCTCATCTGACCAGAGTACCTTCTTCCATATGTTTTGGGAGTCTCCCACATGCCTTTTGGCGAACACCAAATGTGTTTGCTTATTTTTTTCTTTAAGCAATGACTTTTTTCTGTCCACTCTTCCGTAAAGCCCAGCTCTGTGGAGTGTATGGCTTAAAGTGGTCCTATGGACAGATACTCCAATCTCCGTGTTGGAGCTTTGCAGCTCCTTCAGGGTTATCTTTGGTCTCTTTGTTGCCTCTCTGATTAATGCCCTCCTTGCCTGGTCCGTGAGTTTTGGTGGGCGACCATCTTTTGGCAGGTTTGTTGTGGTGTCATATTCTTTCAATTTTTTATTAATGGATTTAATGGGGCTCCGTGGGATGTTCAAAGTTTCGGATGTTTGTTTATAACCCAACCCTGATTTGTACTTAACTCCATAACTTTGTCCCTGACCTGTTTGGAGATCTCCTTGATCTTCACAGTGCCGCTTGCTTGGTGGTGCCCCTTGCTTAGTGGTGTTGCAGACCCTGGGGTCTTTCAGAACAGGTGTATATATACTGAGATCATGTGACAGATCATGTGAATCTTAGATTGCACACAGGTGGACTTTATTTAACTAATTATGTGACTTCTGAAGGTAATTGGTTGCACCAGATCTTATTTAGGGGCTTCATAGCAAAGGGGGTGAATACATATGCACGCACCACTTTTCCGTTATTCATATTTTTGAATTTTTTGAAACAAGTAATTTTTTTCATTCCACTTCACCAATTTGGACTATTTTGTGTATGTCCATTGCATGAAATGCAAATAAAAATCAATTTAAATTACAGGTTGTAATGCAACAAAATAGGAAAAACGCCAAGGGGGATGAATACTTTTGCAAGGCACTGTATCAATCCTTTCCTTTGGCATCTCCCAGTTATTTTGAGGTCATGTTCATTAAGATACACCTTGGCAAAACGTTTTACGAAAAATATGCAAAGGCTTGGGGGTGCCACAAGGGGAATATATTGGGATATTAAGCCTAAAATATTATTTCCTCCAAAGAAATAAACACATTCCTCTGCTCCGCAGTCCGTCCTCTTCCAAAGAGCCCCTGAGTGACCCGGCCAACGTCAACCACCCATCCAACCTGCTGGCCACCATCTTCTGGGTGGCCGTGTCCCTGATGGAGTCAGACTTTGAGTTTGAGTACCAGATGTCCCTGCGGCTGCTCCTCAAGCTGCTGGCCCACGTGGCCCTGGACAAGCAGGAGAACAGGGAGCGGCTGGAGAAGCTGCAGGGCCAGCTGAGGTGGAGCGGCTTCGCCGGGCTCCAGCAGCTGCTCCTCAAGGGCTTCACGTCCACCTCCACCATCGACCTCACCCTGCACATCTTCTGCCAGCTCACGCCTGTCTCGCGGGTGCCCGTGGTGGACACCTCACAGGCCATAGGTAGGTTATCTGGGCATAAATTCCAGCTTGGGCAACCCATACTAGAAATGTATGCACGCATGACTGGAAGTCTCTTTGGATAACAGCGTCTGCTAAATGGTATATACAGTGAGGTCCGAAATAATTGACACCCTTGATAAAGACAATGACTGTATAAAATAAATTATTCTAGTACTGAGCTATATTGTATGCAAAAAAAATGGGAAATTATATTTTATAGATTTTTTTAAAGATTGACACCCCATATAAATAAAGTTGTAAAAAGTTTAGTATTTCATTACATCAAGCTTGTCTCTCTACAAAACTTGTTGAATGCATTTGCAGTTTGTTTTGGTTGTGTTTCAGATTATTTTGTGCCCAATGTCATTTTGGAGTCACTTTTATTGCAAATAAGAATAGAACAAGTTTCTGTAGCTTTCTCATTTACCATTGTCTTTATCAAGGGTGTCAATAATTTCGGACCCCACTGTATATTGTATGTACTCACAGCAGGCCATTTGTGTGACATCTTAATTTAGCTCACACAGGCCATCAGTACATAAACTAAATGCTCTACTCACGTCAGCTACAGTATCTATTGATTTTCATTTTATTACTTTTATTTATACAGGTGAGTCAATTAAGAACATTCTTTTTTGTTATTAACAATGACGACCTGTGACGACCTGATGATAACGTTAATTGTCAGTTCCTCACAATTCATACCTGTTTCAATACTAGCTAAAGTGCAGCATACATTTGCTTCCAAAGCAGAAAATAATGTTTATTGATGTCATGGAAAAATAAAAAGAGAAAGGATGAGAACAGCGTTGCATTTACTATTTTTCCTTGTCCATTGTAGCATCAGTTGGGTTTTTATTTTATTTTATGCCATCACTGTAACACTTTGCGATTGTCTTTCAATGAAAAGCAAGTTATAAATTAAATGTATTGTTATTATTTATTTGTTATTATTTAAGCCCTATTTCTTGTGTTGCCCAGGTTTCCCTCTGAACGTTCTCTGTCTGCTGCCACATCTGGTCCAGAACTTCGACAGCCCCTCCCAGTTCTGTAAAGACGTGGCTCAGAGAATAGCTCAGGTTAGTCTCCTCATCAACTTTCCAGTCACATTTCCAGTCAATGTGCGTTATTTAATAGATAAACAAGGACTTAACACATGCAAATTGTGGTGAATTAGGTACATTTTCTCCAGAAATTAAGTAAATGTAAAGTATATAAATGTAATCTTGGTCGTTTGGAAATCGAATTCATGTTTTTTTATTATTCATTGCCATTATGTACCGTAAATATTGAATGTTTGGTTTCTGCTTGGATGGCCAGGTATGCCTAGAGGAGAAGAATGAGAAACTGTCCAACTTGGCCCATGTGATGACCCTGTACAAAACACACTCGTACACCCGGAACTGCTTCTCCTGGGTCAACGTTGTCTGTCGCTATCTCCATGAGGCCTTCTCCGACATCACCCTCAACATGGTCACTTACATGGCCGAGGTCTGTATGGCTGTTCTATGGATAACCATACTCCTCTTAAGCCTGATTCACACTACAGGGCCAAACCAATCCAGTTCAAGACGAACTGTACCGGGCTGGCTTGGTTTGGCATCTACCATAGTTGCTGGAACCGTGCAAGAAAGGACAATGTGAGAAGAAAATATCAGAGCCAGCATACTGCTCTACAGGGCAGCCCTATAGTGTGAATTAGCCATAAGAGTTTCTGAAACATAAATGAAGTTTCTCCTCTTGAGTAATATGATAGATGGATTGATCGATCAATGTAGGGTTATCCATCCATTCCAGACTGTGTCATTAACTGTGAGTGTGTTCTGATTGGCCAGTTGTTGGAGAAGGGTCTACCCAGCATGCAGCAGACCTTGCTCCAGATCATCTACAGCCTGCTGAGTCACATGGACCTGTCAGTCATTCAGGCCAAGCCATTCAATATGGAGGTCATCAAGACCATCGAGAAGTTTGTCCAGGTGAGATGAACATGACGTTGTTCTTAGTGAAATAATACATTTTGACTGACTGGCCATTTCAAGATGGTCAGCTAATTCAGTTCTGTGTGTAGGCTAAAGCCTCCGCTGACCTTGTGTTTAGCCAAGCTGACAGCTTGTCGGGGAATCACAGAACTACTAATATCCCTACAGGTGTAGGCTACATGTGGACATTGCACCAACATCACCCAGCTTGAATGTAGATACATTTATCAACATGGAATTGATGGGTGTGTTTGTGTTAGACAAATCATTTTATGCTGTAAATAGCATATTGATGGCTTACAAAGACAGTATGCCTACACATACCTAGCAAATACAAATAAGTTGTGTATAGAGTACAACTAGAATGACATTTGTCTATTTGGCCAAATCTAAGGATTTGGCTGTCTAACCACACACTGACATGCACAGCTCTCTGGGTGAGGTTCTGTCTTCAAGTCTCCAGTGGGTGTTGAAGTCCCTTCCATCTATGTAATGAATTACAGGTTATTGACAGTGTAGTCAGGTGGCTGGAGGGGTGGAGTGCATGACACAATCCTGGATATGACAGAGTTTGCCTCAACCCATGGATCTATCAGGCAGAGTTTAATAATTACAGGCAAATACCCCATAATGTCAAAGTGGAATTATGATTTTAGAAATGTTCACAAATTAATAAAAAATGACAAGCTGAAATGTCTTGAGTCAATAAGTATTCAACCCTTTGTTATGGCAAGCCTAAATACGTTCAGGAGTAAAAATTGTGCTTAACAAGTCACATAATAAGTTGCATGGACTCACTCTGTGTGCAATAATAGTGTTTAACATGATTTTTGGATGACTAGCTCATCTCTGTACCCCACACATACAGTTATCTGTAATGTCCCTCAGTTGAGCAGTGAAGTTCGAACACAGATTCAACCACAAAGACCAGGGAGGTTTTCCAATGCCTCGTAAAGAAGGGCATTGGTAGATGGGTAAAAAAACAAAAAGGCAGACATTGAATATCCCTTTGAGCATGGTAAAGTTATTAATTACACTTTGGATGGTGTATTTATACACCCAGTCACTACATAGATACAGTCATCCTTCCTTACTCAGTTGCTGGAGAGGAAAGAAACAGCTCAGGAATTTCACCATGAGGCCAATGGTGACTTTAAAACAGTTAGAGTTTAATGGCTGTGATAGGAGAAAACTGAGGATGGATCCACAATACTAACCTAATTGACGGAATGAAAAGAAGGAACAGGAATCCTATTTGCAACAAGGCACTAAAGTAATACTGCAAAAAACATTGCAAAGCAATTAACTTTTTGTCCTGAATACAAAGTGTTATGTTTGGGACAAATCCAATATAACCCATTACTGAGTACCACTCTTCATATTTTCAAGCATAGTGGTGGCTGCATCATGTTATGGGTATGCTTGTAATAGTTAAGGACTGGGGAGTTTTTCAGGATAAAATAGAAATAGAACATAGCTAAGCACAGTTAAAATCCTAGAGCAAAACATTGTTCAGTCTGCTTGCCACCAGACACTGGGTGATGAATTTACCTTTCAGCAGGACAATAGTCTAAAACACAAGGCCAAATCTACACTGGAGTTGCCTACCAAGAAGACAGTGAATGTTCCTGAGTGGCCGAGTTACAGTTCTGACTTAAATCTGCTTGAAAATCTATGTCAAGACTTGAAAATGGTTGTCTAGCAATGATCAACAATCAATTTGACAGAGTTAGAAGAATTTTGAAAATAATTTTAAAAAGCAGACTGAATATCCCTTTGAGCATGGTGAAGTTATTAATTAGGCTTTGGATGGTGTATCAATACACCCAGTCACTATAAAGATACAGGCGCCCTTCCTAACTCAGTTGCCGGAGAGAATGGAAACTGCTCAGGGATTTCACCATGAGGCCAATGGTGATTCTAAAACAGTTAGAGTTTAATGGTTGTGATATGTTACTCCACAATACTAACCTAAATGACAGAGTGAAAAGAAGGAAGCATGTATAGAACACAAATATTCCAAAGCATCACTGAGTACCACTCTTCATATTTTCAAGCATCTGTTCTATGTGCTCTATTTCTATGCTTCCCGTGTTTACGTTTTGTTTTTGAGTCTTTTACTTTTGGTTTTGTACAAACAGGTTTTGCTTCAAACAGCTGAAAATACAATATTTTTGGTTTTGGAAAATATATTTCACTGCATTTAGATCGTACAATGATTGTCTACACTATAGTTGCTTGTTTTGTCACAAACTGAAATTAGGCGAACTATTAGAATTTCAGATTTCTGCATAGTGCGTCTTTAAATCGGCTTGAAAATATATTGCTGTAGCAATGATCAATAATGAACATGACAGAGCTTGAATACTTTTTTAAAGAATAATGGGCAAATATTGTACAATCCAGGTGTGCAAGGCTTTTCGAGACTTACTCAAAAAGACTCACAGCTGTAATCGCCACCAAAGGTGCTTCTACAAAGTATTGACTCAGGGGTGTGAATACCTATGTAAAGTAGATATTTCTGTATTTCAATACATTTGCAAACATTTCTAAAAACATGTTTTCACTTTGTCATTATGTGTGTGTAGAAAAAAACATTTAATCAATTTTGAATTCAGGCTGTAACACAACAAAATGTGGAATAAGTCAAGGAATATTAATACTTTCTGAAGGCACTGTAGATAGTCTAAACAAAGTGTTTTGATAACTTTTAAGTGTAACAGTTCCATGTACAATAAATCATACTGTAGAAGCAATGTGCGAATATAACAATGTTCAAATATTATACCTTCCAGTATGGTGTCCCGTAGACAAACGTGAAAGAGTTGATGAGTGACATGTATTGAAAGTTAATATTACTAAACACTTGATGTACTGTCTTATTAGTAATCACATTTAGTCCCTTCTGAGGTGTTTGCCAACACCTGATGGGCATAGCAGCGAAGATTAGCTCCAGGCCCCACTTGTCACAGATACTGGTGATGACCCAGCTCCTATATCACAGAGGGAGGGAAAGAAGGAAAGTCTGTCCCCATACAGTCATGGAAGCCAACAGGTTGAACATAGCCAATCAAATATCCTGATTCATAGCTAATTCACAAGGGACAAGTGCCAACATGGCACCGACTGTTTGGCATTACCCACTCGAGCCCAGGAGTAGTCCATTGGCACAGTGGAAAGGGGCACCTTCTTACAACAAACAAGACAGATACACTACATGACCAAAAGTATGTGGACACCTGCTCGTCGAACATCTCATTCCAAAATCATGGGCATCATATGGAGTTGGTCCCCCCTTTGCTGCTATTACTGCCTCCACTATTCTGGGAAGGCTTTCCACTAGATGTTGAAACATTGCTGCAGGGACTTGCTTCCATTCAGCCACAGCATTAGTGAGGTCGGTCACTGATGTTGGGCAATTAGGCCTGGCTCGCAGTCGGCATTCCAATTCATCCCAAAGGTGTTCGATAGGGTTGAGGTCAGGGCTCTGTGCAGGCCAGTCAAGTTCTTCCACACAAGTTCTCTGTGCAGGCCAGTCAAGTTCTCGACAAACCATTTCTGTATGGACCTCGCTTTGTACACAGGGGCATTGTCATGCTGAAACAGCAAAGGACCTTCCCCAAACTGTTGCCACAAAGTTGGAAGCACAGAATCGTCTAGAATGTCATTGTATGCTGTAGCATTAAGATTCCCCTTCACTGGAACTAAGGGGCCTAGCCTAAACCATGAAAAACAGCCCCAGACCATTATTGATTAAGTAATTAATTATCTGAAGCAGGATGGTGTCTGACCACTGTCTCAGCCTTCTGTAACAGCTCCTGAAATGGTAGGGGGGTTTCCACGACGCTGCTGAACAATAAATCCACCAGGTTTTGTACGTAGCCTGTGAATGAAATAAAATATCAACACTCAATAAACATATAGCGAGAAAAATAACTTTCTCTAGCTTGGAATTATTTTATTTGCTAATAGAGGGACTGTAACTACAGAATTGATTCAGGCCGGTGATGCTGATGTCTTTACTATGCAACCAGCTGTGTATGTTGCTGAATGTTGGCTGACACGTTTAGGTATTTGCTGCCAGAGCCATAGCTATATTTGTAGTAGAGAAGTATCATACTTCACGTATTTTTGACCTAGAAAATACATGATAATCTTAGGAGTACAGGCATGTTGTTTTGCGATAGCAGACGAAGCCCCCGAATGCTAGCTAGCAAGCTACCTAACTTGCAAATAGCCAGTTTGAGTTGAAACATTATTGAAAGCAAGCGGGCTACATCTTATGATATATCCAATGCCTGCCCTGTATTGACCCTAAATACAAATGGATTACAGTTAGTTTTTGTTAGCAAGGTAGCTAGCTAACGTGAGCTATGTAAACTCAGCAAAAAAAGAAACATCCTCTCACTGTCAACAGCGTATATTTTCAGCAAACTTAACGTGTAAATATTTGTATGAACATAACAAGATTCAACAACTGAGACATAAACTGAACAAGTTCCACAGACATGTGACTAACAGAAATGAAATAATGTGTCCCTGAATAAAAGGGGGGTCAAAATCTAAAGTAACAGTCAATATCTGGCGTGGCCACCAGATGCATTAAGTACTGCAGTGTATCTCCTCCCCTGGACTGCACCAGATGTGCCAGTTCTTGCTGTGAGATGCTACCCCACTCTTCCACCAAGGCACCTGCAAGTTCCCGGACATTTCTGGGGGGAATGGCACTAGCCCTCACCCTCCGATCCAACAGGTCCCAGACGTGCTCAATTGGATTGAGATCCGAGCTCTTCACGCACAGAACGAGCAGTATAGCTGGTGGCATTGTCATGCTGGAGGGTCATGTCAGGATGAGCCTGCAGGAAGGGTACCACATGAGGGAGGAGGATGTCTTCCCTGTAACGCACAGCATTGAGATTGCCTGCAATGACCACAAGCTCAGTCCGATGATGCTGTGACACACCGCCCCAGACCATGACGGACCCTCCACCTCCAAATCGTTCCGCTCCAGAGTACAGGCCTCGGTGTAACGCTCATTCCTTCGACGATAAACAGGAATGTGACCATCACCCCTGGTGAGACAAAACCGCGACTCGTCAGTGAAGAACACTTTTTGCCAGCCTGTCTGGTCCAGCAACAGTGGGTTTGTGCCCATAGGCGACGTTGTTGCTGGTGATGTTTGGTGAGGACCTGCCTTACAACAGGCCTACAAGCCCTCAGTCCAGCCTCTCTCAGCCTATTGTGGACAGTCTGAGGACTAATGGAGGGATTGTGCGTTCCTGGTGTAACTCGGGCAGTTGTTGTTGCCATCCTGTATCTGTCCCGCAGGTGTGATGTTCGGATGTACCGATCCTGTGCAGGTGTTGTTACACATGGTCTGCTACTGCGAGGATGATCAGCTGTCCGTCCTGTCTCCCTGTAGCGCTGTCTTAGGCGTCTCACACTATGGACATAGCAATTTATTGCCCTGGCCACATCTGCAGTCCTCATGCCTCCTTGCAGCATGCCTAAGGCACGTTCACGCAGATGAGCAGGGACCCTGGACATCTTTCTTTTGGTGTTTTTCAGAGTCAGTAGAAAGGCCTCTTTAGTGTCCTAAATTTTCATAACTGTGACCTTAATTGCCTACCGTCTGTAAGCTGTTAGTGTCTTAACGTCCGTTCCACAGGTGCATGTTCATTAATTGTTTATGGTTCATTGAACAAGGATAGGAAACAGTGTTTAAACCCTTTACAATGAAGATCTGTGAAGTTATTTGGATTTTTACGAATTATCTTTGAAAGACAGGGTCCTGAAAAAGGGAGGTTTCTTTTGTTTGTTTATACAGTATCTTCCTCCGACATGCTACATCACATTACACGTTAGCTTGATGTATTTAGAAAGCTACAGTATCATTCCCATTTTATCTGTGGTATCATAGCTAGCCTGGCTCCCTAGCATTATCAAATAATGTTGTATAACCAAAAGTAGCTACTAGCTAGCTAGCTAACGTTAGTTAGTACCAGATATCTACTTAGCTAACGTACTCACCAATGGATGTAATCCATTCCTGGCAATATTGTTGAAATGCATTGTTTGCACCAACATTATGGAAGCCCATTTCCAGTCTTATTTGCCGATTGAAATGTGTGTTTGTTGCACCCATATGCAGACTTAACAACATTGTTGTCCACAAACTCCACATAGCAGCTGGAGCCGGACCACAATGTGTTGTCTCTGGGCGAAGGTGCATAAAAGATGGAGGAATTCAGATATGACGTCATTGTTTTTAGCAATACCCACAGAGTTCTTAAACTATGGCGAGCGACATGGTTCAATGTGTCCTCAAATCAGCATAAAGTTTTGGAGCTAGAATTTGGATAATGTATACTGTGCTAATGCCGATGCAAAAATACTATAATGGAGAGCAATGTACAATACGGCAAACTTAGCAAACGAGGCATTTGTGGTAAGTACATGGGGGCTGCCATCTTAATGCACCTTCGCCATCTGACATCATTGGCATGTAAGTAACCCAGTGGTGGCCAATAATTTCAGCTCAAGGGCCGAATCGGGATTTCAAAATTCAGAGGATGGCAGTTATTTGAAAATGTACATGTCCATTATAATTTCTACATCATTTCTATCTAGTTTTAGATGTTCAAGAGTGGCCTGGAGTGTTTAAAAAAAAAATAATAATAATAATTTAAATGACCAGAATTATCCTATTTACACTTTGTAGTCAAGACTCATATCGATGCCACATAGGTCGTTTTCTACGAGAGAAGTTGGTTATTGCCTTCAGTTGCTCTTCAAAGCAATACAATATATTTTGGTATTTTGTTCATTGGTCCACTACAATCCCAAAAAGTGTGTATGTCAGCAGTCAACTTTTCAAGATAGAGCACTTTCAGTACAGAGCAAAACGTGTTTTGATTATGCATTTTATGGTGTTAAGAATGAACAAAAATTCAGGAGAGAGGACCAGACTTGAATGCAACACTAACTATGCTGAACAAAAATAAACACAACATTTAAAGTGTTGGTCCCATGTTTCATGAGCTGAAATAAAAGATCCCAGAAACGTTCCATATGCACAAAAAGCTTATTTCGATCTAATTTTGTGCACAAATTTGTTTACATCCCTGTTAGTAAGCATTTCTCCTTTGCCAAGATAATCCATCCACCTGACAGGTGTGGCATATCAAGAAGGTGATTAAATAGCAGGTGCAAAGTTTTGAGGGAGCGTGCATTTGGCTTGCTGACTGCAGGAATGTCCACCAGAGCTGTTGCCAGAGAATTGAATGTTAATTTCTCTACCATAAGCCGCCTCCAACGTTGTTTTAGAGAATTTGTCAGTACGTCCAACCGGTCTCACAACCGCAGACCACGTGTAACCACGTCAGGCCAGAACCTCCACATCTGGCTTCTTCGCTGGAGAAGTCTGTGTTGTGAACAGAGTGCCCCATGGTGGCGGTGGGTTTATGGTATGGGCAGGCATAAGCTACGGACAATGAACACAATTGCATTTTATCGATGGCAAATTGATTGCACAGAGATACTGTGACGAGGCCCATTGTCGTGCCATTTATCCGCCGCCATCACCTCATGTTTCAGCATGATAATGCATGGCCCCATGTCGCAAGGATCTGTACACAATTCTTCCATGGCCTGCATACTCACCAGACATGTCACCCATTGAGCATGTTTGGGATGCTCTGGATCGACAGCGTGTTCCAGTACCCGCCAATATCCAGCAACTTCACACAGCCATCGAAAAGGAGTGGGTCAACATTGCACAGGCCACAATCAACAGCCTGATCAACTCTATGCGAAGGAGATGTCGCGTTGCACGAGGCAAATGGTGGTCACACCAGATACTGACTGGTTTTCTGAGCCACGTCCCTACCTTTTGTTTTTATGGTGTCTGTGAACAACAAACAGATGCATATCTGTATTCCCAGTCATGCGGTATCCATAGATTAGGGCCTAATGTATTTATTTCAATTGACTGATTTCCTTATATGAACTGTAACTCAGTAAAATCTTTGAAATTGTTGCATGTTGCGTTTATATTTTTGTTTAGCATAGTTGCCTTGAAAGCAGCTCCCTACTAACTCAACAAGCACCAGCTACTACTAACTGCCAATCAGCTTCCACGGCTGTTGCAACATTTTAAATAGTTGCCTTGAACGCAGCTCCTCAACAAGCATCAGCTGCAACTCATTGGTAATCAGCCTCCACACCTGTCCTCACTCTCCTTAATCACCACTTCCACCTTACTTAAACGTTCCTCCTCTGTGTTCTGCAGTGCATGTTGCACGACACTGTGCGTTACTAGCCTTATCAAGTGTTGCATCCCTCCTTCTCCACCGTCTATCTAGTATCGCTTAGGTTCTTCCAAGGATCTCCTGGGGGGGGATTGCCATCACCACAGCAGCCTAACTACCATGGCATGACGATGTCTACCTGAGACTCCAAGCCAAACTCTACAGAGACCACCACACGGATTCTTCATCTGCAGCCTTTGGCTTCATCCGGCCCATTCTCATCCTTCCGGAATCCTTCTCACATCCTTTCTATTTCCTCAATAAATATTCTAAACCCATTTCAATGTCTGGTCCTTGTAAAAAGATAATATGATGAACAGAATACTGAATGTTTTTGAGTGTAGTATTCCTTTAACTACTGCAACAAAACAAAAAAGGAAAGGAAAACAGAGTCTTGCATCTCAGCAGTAAATTTGCAGGCACACCCAACATGACTCTATAAACAGCCTGCTGTGTTGGCTGCAGGCCCTCATTCCAGGCTCACACACACTGAAACCTTTCTCCTGGAGGATTCTCCTCAGAGGCTTTGCTTTATGGTAGCTTTCAGGAAGCCCCGTCTTTATGCTTCTTTGATAAAATAAAACACTTTTGACGTCATATGGTGGATACCTTCTAACAGACTCTGTGTGTGTGTGTCTCTCTCTCTTTGTGTGTGTGTGTGCTGCCTGCACATGCTCTACAGACGGCCCACTGGAGGGAATCCCTGAACATCCTGAAGCTAGTGGTGTCCCGGTCAGCCAGCCTGGTGCAGCCATTGTCCCCCCACAGCGAGCTGTCCCACCTGGACCTCCGAGTGTGGGAGCGCTCCTCTTCCAAGGCCCTGCCCGGGAAAACATTGGACTTTACCTTTGACATCTCTGAGGTTAGTCAGACATCGATGGTTCTCTGGTTCTTTTGATCTGTTTTTCTCTCTTTCGCTCTCTCTTGCTCACTCTCTGTCTCTCTCTTGCTTATTATCTTTCTCTCTCACACACTCTTTCTCTCTTTGTCTCACTTTCTCCCACTCTCTCTTTCCCTCTCTCTCTCTCACTCTCTCTTGTTCTGTCTCTCTTTCTCTTTCTCTTTCATTTCATTTCCTCTCACTCTGACGTAATGTTGTCGCTCCCTGTCTGACAGCCAAGCCACGGGCAACAGGGTTTGTTCTGTGCATGAAGCTGTTCTGTGTTACATAAAGACTGCTTCCCAAATGGGCTCTGGGTGCCATTTAGGACACAACAAAGGTTTGGTGTTAAAAGCAAGAAGGCCACTTAGAGGAATGGTTACTGTCTCGCGTTTTCCTGTACTTTTCCTGTGTTTTCCAGGGTGTGGTACTGGTGTGAGACTGTGTTGATGACTGGATCTGTTTTGGACAGGAAACATGTCTTTCCTTTCAGTTAATTACAGATTATGCCTTTTAATAATGACCCCAGTAGATTAGCAAGAAAGCTAGAAAAGTACACACACACACACACACAGTGAACACTTTCAGCCAGTCTGGGCAGAACTAGACTAGAGAGCGATGTTGTGAGGGTTAACAGACAGACAGACAGACAGACAGACAGACAGACAGACAGACAGACAGACAGACAGACAGACTGGGAAGCAGTGTATGATTTATGTATGTCTGGGAACCATTCAGGCAGCTATTTGTGCGGTTTATGAATGGCAGGAAATATTGTCAGACAGGGCTGCTGCTGTCCTTTGTGTGGGAATCAGGGAGGAGGAGAGTTCAAACTGGGCTGGGGTGGAGATGGAGGGAGGGAGCGCCAGCCGAACAGAGAGCATTACCTAGAGAGGAATGAATGAACAAACTAACCTCTCGTTTCTCAGACAAATTCCTCAGTATTTTTAGACGGAAGGGGGTGGGGAGAAAACACAACAGAAGAACAGCATGTTACCAGAGGCACATGGAATCTGTGTAAATTGACTTCAGGTGGATTGAATAAGTAAATTTAGCCAAGCTGGGGGATTTCTTATTTTCCTAATGTGCGAATCTCTCCTGCTTGGTAACGGCTGCCAATGGGACAGTGCTAAGGGCTTAACAAACATTGCCTGGCAGGTGTTGAAATATTGATGAGTGGCTGAATAGTTGGCCTGCTGCGTGTCCTGGCTGGGAGGGCTGGACTGGAGCAGGCATAGGACAGAGGAACGGGAGCGGTCCGATCATGGACTTACTATTGCAGAGACACACTGGTTCTGCTCCAAATCTCTGCTCTGTGTGTGACTTACTAAGGTGTGTGTGTGTTTGTAGACCCCAGTGATAGGCAGGAGGTATGAGGAGCTGCAAGGTTCTCCAGGCTGGGAGGGGAAAAGCCGGGCCATAGCTGTGACCTGCAGCACCTCCTCCACCTCCTCGGGCTCCACCTCCAACAACGTTCTGGTTCCAGTCAGCTGGAAAAGACCCCATTCCTCTCAGGTCAGTGTCACCCTTTCACCCCTCCTCCCCCAGTCCTCTCAGGTCAGTGTCACCCTTTCTTCCACTCCTCCCCCAGTCCTCTAAGGTCAGTGTCCCCCTTACATTTTACATTTGAGAAATTTAGCAGACGCTCTTATCCAGAGCTATTATAGTGCCTTGCAAAAGTATTCATCCCCCTTGGCGTTTTTCCTATTTTGTTGCATTACAATTTAAATGGATTTTTATTTGGATTTAATGTAATGGACATACACAAAATAGTCCAAATTAGTGAAGTAAAAATAAATAAAAATAAATCTAAAAAATAAATAACGGATATTCATATGTATTCACCCCCTTTGCTATGAAGCCCCTAAATAAGATCTGGTGCAACCAATTACCTTCAGAAGTCACATAATTAGTTAAATAAAGTCCACCTGTGTGCAATCTAAGTGTCACATGATCTCAGTATATATTCACCTGTTCTGAAAGGTCCCAGAGTCTGCAACACCACTAAGCAAGGGGCACCACCAAGCAAATGGCACCATGAAGACCAAGGAGCTCTCCAAACAGGTCAGGGACAAAGTTGTAGAGATGTACAGATCAGGGTTGGGTTATAAAAAAATATCAGAAACGTTGAACATCCCACGGAGCACCATTATATCCATTATTAAAACATTGAAAGAATATGGCACCACAACAAACCTGCCAAGAGAGGGCCGCCCACCAAAACTCACGGACCAGTCAAGGAGGGCATTAATCAGAGAGGCAACAAAGAGACCAAAGATAACCCTGAAGGAGCTGCAAAGCTCCACAACGAAGATTGGAGTATCTGTCCATATGACCACTTTAAGACGTACACTCTACAGAGCTGGGCTTTATGGAGTGTCCAGAAAAAGCCATTGCTTAACGAAAAAAATAAGCAAACACGTTTGGTGTTCGCCAAAAGACATGTGGGAGACTCCCAAAACATATGGAAGAAGGTACTCTGGTCAGATGAGACTAAAATTGAGCTTTTTGGCCATCAAGGAAAACGCTATGTCTGGCGCAAACCCAACACCTCTCATCACCCCGAGAACACCATCCCCACAGTGAAGCGTGGTGGTGGCAGCATCATGCTGTGGGGATGTTTCTCATCGGCAGGGACTGGGAAACTGGTCAGAACTGAAGGAATGAAGGATGGCGCTAAATACAAGGACATTCTTGAGGGAAACCTGTTTCAGTCTTCCAGAGATTTGAGACTGGGACGGAGGTTCACCTTCCAGCAGGACAATGACCCTAAGCATACTGCTAAAGCAACACTCGAGTGGTTTAAGGGGAAACATTTAAATGTCTTGGAAAGGCCTAGTCATAGCCCAGACCTTAATCCAATTGAGAATCTGTGGTATGACTTAAAGATTGCTTACATTCAGTAATCTTGCTCTGATTTGTCATCCTAAGGGTCCCAGAGATAAAATGTAGCATAGTTTTGTTTGATAAAATAAATATTTATATTCAAATGTAGGAACTGGGTTATACATTTTGAACCCCTGCTGTCTCTGGCTCCACACCCACCCCGCCCGGCCATCTAGGTGTGTGAAAGTTAGTGTATAAGCTAATGGTCCATCATGTATGACATTCCTGGGAGTGTGTAAACTTACATTTTGTATTAACATATCATTTTTGTATGTTCTCTATAGTTATGTACTTGAAAATGTATCATTTGACCAATTCAGCACATTTGGGCAGACTTGATACACAATAGTCCAGTATTGCAATGCTTCACTGGATCAATCTGAAACTTTGCACACACACTGCTGCCATCTAGTAGCCAAAATCTAAATTGCGCTTAAACTGCAATATTATATTGTGTCCTTTCTCTTGCATTTCAAAGAAGATGGAACAAAAAATCTATAGAAAACGCATGTTTTTTTGTTTGTATTATCTTTTACCAGATGTGTTATATTCTCCTACATTAATTTCACATTTCCACAAACTTCAAAGTGTTTCCTTTGAAATGGTATCAAGAATATGCATATCCTTGCTTTAGGTCCTGAGCTACAGGCAGTTAGATTTGGTTATGTAATTTTAGGTGAAAATTGAAAAAAAGTGTCCGATCTTTAAGAGGTTAAGTGATTAATAAGACTTAACTAGATCAAAGGTAATTCAATAATAAATATTGTGTTGCACCTTCAACCAATAGCCTAACAAATTAACAACTCTTGAAAAAATACAAAGACTTTTGATTAACTTTATTAAAACAGCCACTATATCAAATTTCAGTCAGACCGACCAGCCAGCCCGAGCCGCCTGCACGCCCAACCCCCACCAGTCTAGTCAATAACTCAACTCCCTCCCAACACAATTTCCTTCCCAGTTCACACCTTTAATTTCCAAGGAAAAGGTTTGAAAAGAAAAGAAAAACACCTCAAATATACATTAACACACAGAAACAGCAAATACTCCATATAATTCATCTCATAGGACTAATAGTACTTGCACACAATATAGCTGGATTGCCCCGTCCTGTCCCTAGGGGTCCACCACCCTGCAGCACCCCAACCCAACACACCCCACTCAGCTTTAGGATCTTAGTGAAACATTCATTATTGTTTTTGCGTGTGTTAGGCCAAGGCCAGAGTGACAGCCCACAAGTTGGCAGACCCCCAGGGCCAGGACTGAGCAGCCCAGCAGCTAGTGATTGCCTAAATAGGTATCTCCGCTGACGTGGGCATGTTTTCAATAGACTCCTTTAGTCATACTGTATTACATATAAGGCATACAGACCTTATGAAAGTTGCCCAGTATACCCTTAGTCTTGTAATAAATCAAATCTAGTGATACATAACTTGAAATTGTGGGAGGATAACCAACCTTCCAATAAATGGCAATGCATTTCTTAGCCGCTATAAATGCTTGGTTACACAGTTTCTTCAGATAACAGTGTTCAGTATCAGCATTTCCAAGCATACAAAAACAGGGAAAAGAGAATCTTAAGGCATGCTGAGAACAAAGAACATACTCTTTGCCAGAATTCAGCCAGCCTTCACAAGACCATAACAAATGCAAATACCTCCAGCAGAGGAATGACATTTCTGAGTGCATGCAATTCAGTTTCACTGGCATATAGTACGTTCTATGGATGGCCTTAAACTGCAGTAATTTATATCTCAGATTATATTAACATGACTTGGCATTCAAACATATCTGTATCCATTTATCATCATCAATAGCTTCTACCAGGTTTTCCTCACATTTTTGTTTTACATGTGTTGTGTCATCGGGAAAAGCCTCTATCAACCCTTGATACAGTTTGTAAATCAACTTTGGAGGTTTGTCAGACTGCCTTAAAATAGCATCTGGCTTGTCCAGTGTTTGCTGCACAGAGAGAATAAAGTGTTGTATCTGCAAAAATTCACCTCACCTCTGTCACAGACTGGTCTTAACTGGCTGCCTGACCCTGCTGAGACCCCTGTCACCATCTGATCCTCCTAAAATGATGCATGACAAAGAATTACCTTGATGTACATTTATACATCATATTATCCAAGAATAGAATCAATGGTTCAATAATTGAAATGACCATTATTCAGAGATATCACTGTGGCTTTAAGCTTAAGCTGCTGTCCTTTAGCTACTGTAAGTCTACCCATCAATTCATTCACTGATATTGTTAATATACTGCAAAATTCCCATGAGCTCTGTAGACTGTTTTTCCCTGGCTGTCTGACCCTGCTGGGACCTCTGTCACCATCTGATCCTGCTAAGACATGAGTGTTGTGTACTGACTGCACTAGAGGGCTACATTTCCAAATAATCTGTGGGACAACAAAAATATTTTCATCCGAAAGTCGTCGCAGGCATCCCGCGGGACCTGTGGGTCCCGACAGAGATCATTGCGGCGTGGTCTGCATTTTTCATGTTGCGGGCAGGAGGGCGGTTAGACAGACGACTTTCGGATGAAAATATTTTTGTTGGCCCACAGATTATTTGGAAATGTCCTCTTTCTGCTTTGTATGTATTAAAAACACATGTTTTTGCATTATTCACACACTTCAACCTCAGTAGCCTACCTTTCCTAGTTGGGCGTGATCATTAGTCATTCACATCATCCCTCTTCTCCTCCTCCTCCACATCATCATCATCCTCCTCATCATCATCATGATTCACCATCATCAATCACAAAAACTAACCAGTCAATTGTATAGATTTGTTTATTCTTTACATTTCTCCAAAAAGTACGATCTTTGTCCCCATGTGCAGTTGCAAACCGTAGTCTGGCTTTTTTATGGTGGTTTTGGAGCAGTGGCTTCTTCCTTGCTGAGCGGCCTTTCAGGTTATGTCGATATAGGACTCGTTTTACTGTGGATATAGATACTTTTGTACCTGTTTCCTCCAGCATCTTCACAAGGTCCTTTGCTGTTGTTCTGGGATTTATTTGCACTTTTCGCACCAAAGTACGTTCATCTCTAGGAGACAGAACACGTCTCCTTCCTGAGCGGTATGATGGCTGCGTGGTCCCATGGTGTTTATACTTGCGTACTATTGTCTGCGGGCTGGAGCGGGTGGTCAGACAGACGACTTTGGGATGAAACCGATTATTTGGAAACGGTCCTCTTTCTGCTTTGTATGCGTTAGTCTACCTATTGTATTAAAATCACATATTTTTCGCATTATTTACACACTCAGAATTCGCTGCTTCAACTTCAGTATCCTACCTTTCCTAGTTGGGCTTGAGAGTTCAAGTGCAGTGCACCTAGTATGTGTGGTCTCACTGAAATAGAGTAGACTGCCTACATAGGCGGAGAATCACGTGGCAGTTAACTTGAATATGAAATTAACTTAAATATGATTAGACTGTAGTTTACTACAGTGTCTGTAAATAATTATTGATATTGGAAAGAAGTGGAGGGCGCTCAACCCCCCTGTGCATAAGGAGTGATGACTGAAATATTACAGTACATTTCTGTGTACTTTTAGTAGAACAAACACATTCCTACAGTGTTCTAATTATCCAGTGTTTACAGTGGACAGGAACAGGGTAGTCTTTTTAAAGGAAGCAGCAGAAGTAAAAAGTGTGTAGCTTAAAGAGAATTTTACTCAAACTATATTTTGGTATTTTGTTCGTTCGTCTACTGTTAATACAATCACAAAATTGTGCATGTCAGCAGCCAAGTTTTCAAGATAGAACACTTTTAGTGCGAAGATGAAGCAAGGTCAGATCATGTTTTTTATTTTCATTTTGACGTAATCTGATTTGTTGTGCTGTTGCGTCACTGTCCTCTGAGGTCCTACTACACAGTCTGAACAATGCAGCTCTGCTGTGCTCTGGTGGGAAGTCGCCTCACAAATCTCTTCTCTCTTCTCTCCATATCTGCAGAAGAGAACACGGGAGAAGCTGGTGAATGTGTTGTCTCTGTGTGGACAGGAAGTGGGGCTCATCAAAAACCCTTCGGTGAGACACACACACACACAGAATATTTAATATTCATAATAAGTGTCATTTTTTGTTCAGAATCACTGAGAAACAGCAGCAGTCTAAACACTTATTCAACAATTAGACACACTCATTTTGATGATGGCCTACTCACAACTAATATTGCAGACATTTTTTGAAAGTTATATACTGAGTGCACAAAACATTAGGAACACCTGCTCTTTCCATGACATAGACTGACCAGGTGAATCCAGGTGAAAGCTATAATCCCTTATTGATGTCACCTGTTACATCCACTTCAATCAGTGTAAATAAAGGGGAGGAGACAGGTTAAATAAGGATCTTTAAGCCTTGAGACAATTGAGAGACATGGATTGTGTATGTGTGCAATTCAGAGGGTGAATGGACAAGACAAATGATTTAAGTGCCTTTGAACCGGGTATGGTAGTAGGTGCCAGGCGCACCGGTTTGATATATGAATTGTAGATTTAAGCATGCTTTTGTAAGGAGTGGGGCACTCCCACTTGTATGCTTAGTATGCTTTTAACATACCCCTATGTATCCTCCTGTCCCAAGGTGATCTTCTCCAGCTGTGGAGAGCTGGACCTGATGGATCTGCAGTCCAGCCTGGTGTCATCTGATAAGGGGACACGGGAGCAGGACAACAACATGGATGACACCACGTCCGAACAACAGTTCAGAGTCTTCAGAGACTTTGACTTCCTGGACGTGGAGCTGGAGGATGGAGAGGTGAGATTGGTTGATTGAGTTGTATTTGTATTTATTATGGATCCCCATTAGCTGCTGTCACTCTTCCTGGGGTTCAGCAAAATTAAGGCAGTTATACATTTTAGAAACATTACAATACATTCATAACAGATTTCACAACATATTAAGTACCCTCAGGCCTCTACTCTACTACCACATATCTATAACACTAAATCCATGTGTACTGTACTCATAGTAGTACTGTGCGCCTCCCATAGTCTGTTCTTGACTTGGGGACTGTGAAGAGACCTCTGGTGGCATGTCTTGTGGGGTATGCATTGGTGTCCGAGTTGTGTGCCAGTAGTTCAAACAGACAGCTCGGTGCGTTCAACATGTCAATACCTCTCACAAAGTAGTGATGAAGAGAGATTGACATGCATATTATTAATGTTAGCTCTCTGTGTACATCCAAGGGCCAGCCATGCTGCCCTGTTCTGAGCCAATTGCAATTTTCCTACGTCCCTCTTTGTGGCACCTGACCACACGACTGAACAGTAGTCCAGGTGCGACAAAACTAGGGTGCGACAAAACTGCGACAAAACAGTAGTCCAGGTGCGACAAAACTCCTGAGTGGCGCAGTGGTCTAAGGCACTGCATCGCAGTGCTAGCTGTGCCACTAGAGATCCTGGTTCGAATCCAGGCTCTATTGTAGCAGGCCGCGACCGGGAGACCCATGGGGCGGCGCACAATTGGCCCAGCGTCGTCCAGGGTAGGGGAGAGAATGGCCGGCAGGGGATGTAGCTCAGTTGGTAGAGCATGGCGTTTGCAACGCCAGGGTTGTGGGTTCGATAAAATAATGTATGCGCTAACTGTAAGTCGCTCTGGATAAGAGCGTCTGCTAAATGACTAAAATGTAAAATGTAAATGTAGGGCCTGTAGGACCTGCCTTGTTGATAGTGCTGTTAAGAATGCAGAGTAGCGCTTTATTATAGACAGACTTCTCCCCATCCTAGCTACTGTTGTATCAATATGTTTTGACCATGACTGTTTACAATCCAGGGTTAGTCCAAGCAATTTAGTCTCCTCAACTTGCTCAATGTTCACATTATTCATTACAAGATTTAGTTGAGGTTTAGGATTTAGTGAATGATTTATCCCAAATACAATGCTTTTAGTTTTTGAAATATTTAGGACTAACTTATTCATTGCCACCCATTCTGAAACTAACTGCAGCTCTTTGTTAAGTGTTGCTGTCATTTCAGTCACTGTGGTAGCTGATAGTGTTGAGTCATCCGCATACATAGACACACTGGCTTTACTCAAGCCAGTGGCATGTCGTTAGTAAAGATTAAAAAAAGTAAGGGGCCTAGACAGCTGCCCTGGGGAATTCCTGATTCTACTTGGATTTTGTTGGAGAGGCTTCCTTTAAAGAACACCCTCTGTGTTCTATTAGAAAGGTAACTCTTTATCCACAATATAGCAGGGGGTGTAAAGCCATAACACATACGTTTTCTCTAGCAACAGACTTTGATCGATAATGTCAAAAGCAGCACTGAAGTCTAACAAAACAGCCCCCATAATCGTTTTATCATCAATTTCTCTCAGCCAATCATCAGTCATTTGTGTAAGTGCTGTGCTTGTTGAATGTCCTTCCCTATAAGTGTGCTGAAAGTCAGTTGTCAATTTGTTTACTGTGAAATAGCATTTTATCTGGTCAAACACAATTTTTTCCAAAAGTTTACTAAGGTTTGGTAACAGGCTAATTGGTCAGCTATTTGAGCCATTTAAGGGGGCTTTACTATTCTTAGGTAGGGGAATAACTTTTGCTTCCCTCCAGGCCTGAGGGCACACACTTTCTAGTAGGCTTAAATTGAAGATGTGGCAAATAGGAGTGGCAATATCGTCCGCTATTATCGTCAGTAATTTTCCATCCAAGTTGTCAGACCCCGGTGGCTTGTCATTGTTGATCAACAATAATAATTTTTCACCTCTTCCATACTTACTTTACGGAATAAAAAATTACAATGCTTGTCTTTCATAATTTGGTCAGATATTCTTGGATGTGTAGTGTCAGCGTTTGTTGCTGGCATGTCATGCCTAAGTTTGCTAATCTTGCCAATGAAAAAATAATTCAAGTAGTTGCCAATAAAAGTGGGTTTTGTGATGAATGAGCCATCTGATTCAATGAATGATGGAGCGGAGTTTGCCTTTATGTCCAACATTTCATTTAAGGTGCTCCAAAGCTTTTTACTATCATTCTTTGTGATTTATCTTTGTTTCATAGTGTAGTTTCTTCTTCTTTTTATTCAGTTTAGTCACATGATTAATCAATTTGCAGTACGTTTGCCAATCGGTTGTACAGCAAGACCTATTTGCCATCTCTTTTGCCTCATCCCTCTCAACCATACAATTTTTCAATTCCTCATCAATCCACGGGGATTTAACAGTTTTTACAGTGCATGCTTATTAGTAACTGGGATAAGCAATTTCATAAATGTGTCAAGTGCAGCATCTGGTTGCACGTCATTACACACCACGGACCAACAAATATTCTTCATATCAACAACATAGGAATCACTACAAAACTTATATGACCTCTTATACACAATATTAGGCCCAGCCTTTGGAACGTTGGTTTTCCTAGATATGGCTACTATATTGTGATCACTACATCCGATGGATGTATGTATATATTTCTGCAGCATTAGTAAAGATATACATGTTGATGATTTCTTTCTTGTACTGTTTGTAACTATCCTGGTAGGTTGATTGATAACCTGCACCAGGTTGCAGGCACTAGTTACAGTTTGAAGCTTTCTCTTGAGTGGGCAGCCTGATGAAAGCCAGTCAATATTTAAATCACCCAGAAAGTATACCTCTCTATTGATATCACATATATTATCAAGCATTTCACACATATTATCCAGATACTGACTGTTAGCACAGCTTCCCACCAGAATGGGATTTAGGTGAGGCAGGAGAACATGTAGCCATATTACAGTGAGGGAAAAAAGTATTTGATCCCCTGCTGATTTTGTACGTTGGCCCACTGACAAAGAAATGATCAGTCTATAATTTTAATGGTAGGTTTATTTGAACAGTGAGAGACAATAACAACAACAAAATCCAGAAAAACGTATGTCAAAAAAGTTATAAATTGATTTGCATTTTAATGAGGGAAATTAGTATTTGTCCCCCTCTCAATCAGAAAGATTTCTGGCTCCCAGGTGTGTTTTATACAGGTAACGAGCTGAGATTAGGAGCACACTCTTAAAAGGAGTGCTCCTAATCTAAGCTTGTTACCTTTATAAAAGACACCTGTCCACAGAAGCAATCAATCAATCAGATTCCAAACTCTCCACCATGGCCAAGACCAAAGAGCTCTCCAAGGATATCAGGGTCAAGATTGTAGACCTACACAAGGCTAGAATGGGCTACAAGACCATCGCCAAGCAGCTTGGTGAGAAGGTGACAACAGTTGGTGCGATTATTCGCAAATGGAAGAAACACAAAATAACTGTCAATCTCCCTCGGCCTGGGGCTCCATGCAAGATCTCACCTCGTGGAGTTGCAATGATCATGAGAACGGTGAGGAATCAGCCCAGAACTACACGGGAGGATCTTGTCAATGATCTCAAGGCAGCTGGGACCATAGTCACCAAGAAAACAATTGGTAACACACTACGCCGTGAAGAACTGAAATCCTGCAGAGCAGGTCCCCCTGCTCAAGAAAGCACATATAAAGGCCCGTCTGAAGTTTGCCAATGAACATCTGAATGATTCAGAGGAGAACTGGGTGAAAGTGTTGTGGTCAGATGAGACCGAAATCGAGCTCTTTGGCATCAACTCAACTCGCCGTGTTTGGAGGAGAAGGAATGCTGCCTATGACCCCAAGAACACCATCCCCACCGTCACACATGGAGGTGGAAACATTATGCTTTGGGGGTGTTTTTCTGCTAAGTGGACAGGACAACTTCACCGCATCAAAGGGACGATGGACGGCGCCATGTACCGTCAAATCTTGTGTGAGAACCTCCTTCCCTCAGCCAGGGCATTGAAAATGGGTCGTGGATGGGTATTCCAGCATGACAATGACCCAAAACACACGGCCAAGGCAACAAAGGAGTGGCTCAAGAAGAAGCACATTAAGGTCCTGGAGTGGCCTAGCCAGTCTCCAGACCTTAATCCCATAGAAAATCTGTGGAGGGAGATGAAGGTTTGAGTTGCCAAACGTCAGGCTCGAAACCTTAATGACTTGGAGAAGATCTGCAAATAGGAGTGGGATAAAATCCCTCCTGAGATGTGTGCAAACCTGGTGGCCAACTACAAGAAACATCTGACCTCTGTGATTGCCAACAAGGGTTTTGCCACCAAGTACTAAGTCATGTTTTGCAGAAGGGTCAAATACTTATTTCCCTCATTAAAATGCAAATCAATTTATAACATTTTTGACATGCGTTTTTCTGGATTTTTTTGTTGTTATTCTGTCTCTCACTGTTCAAATAAACCTACCATTAAAATTATAGACTGATCATGTCTTTGTCAGTGGGCAAACGTACAAAATCAGCAGGGGATCAAATACTTTTTTCCCTCACTGTACTTCAACAGTATTTAACATGAAATCCACTCTAAGCTTTACAGGAATGTGGTTCTGAATATAGACTGCACCACCGCCCCCGTTGGCATTTCTGTCTTTTCTGTAAATGTTATAACCTTGTATTGCTACCACTGTATCATCAAAGGTATTATCTAAGTGAGTTTCAAAGATTGTCAGAATATGAATGTCATCTGTTACTAGCAAATGATACATTTAATGAACCTTGTTTCTTAAGCTACATATGTTAACGTGGGCTATTTTTAACCCTTTTCTGGGATGCTTGATAATTTTTCGTGCTTTACTGGGAAGCTTAGCAGAGGTAGACATACTCAGGTTATTTTTATTAGTGCAGGGTGAGCTGCATACAGTGGACTTCCTACTAGGGCACACCACCTCAGTGCTAACAGTATTACTCTGGTTCATAGGCATATGATTACTGCATACAATAGCTGTAGGATCAGCAGAGGCATTCCGGGCAGTAATAGTGACATAAATTAGGTTATTTACATTGTGTCTTCCAACGCCCCTAGGATAATGTACATTTGCTGAAGCACTATGACAACTCAGCGACACAATGGTAGGGATTAAATGAGCTGGACTTGGGTCATTGATAAGTAACTGTCTAAATGCAGCCTCATAATGCTGCGAAAGGATCCAGGAACCCAAATGATTTGGGTGGATTCCATCCTCCTTATAATACGAGCTTTGTTACCAGAAGGTATCAACATTTTCAATAAATGTTACACCCACAGAGCTGCAATAGTCTCGTAGCCAGTTATTGAGGGCTAAAAGCTGAACCATTCAATGCCACAATTTAGGGAGGGCAGAGGACCAGATATTATGGGGCATTTGTTGGTGTCAAGTAGAGACCCAATCTGCAGTGTCTCGAAGCAGATTGCGAGGCCAGAGCCACAAAACTCACCTGAGAAGAGGGCTGCTGAGATGCTGGCTGCGTGCAGGCCACAACCGCCAAAGGGACAGAGCTCTGATCCAGAGAGCACAGCCCAGCGGAGTGGGGCCGCGGTGGTCCAGGACTATGCCCAGGCAGTTGATTGACTCGGACAGGGAGAGGTAGCTGGAGGGGCATCCCCAGCCATGGAGGGAACACCCAAGCCCCTGGCAGAAGACAGCTGGTACAGGGGCTTAAAGCGATTTGAAAGTCTTAAATCCGGACGCGGGGTAAGAAGGCAGGCGCGCCGAGAACGATTCTTCGCCTTCTTTCTGGTTCCGACACGCATCCTGTTACGCTCACCTGGAGTCGAACAGTGAGCAGCCATTTTCTGGTTCAAGCTAGTAGAGGGGTGCAGTGTCGGAAATTGATCATAGTCCAGGAAGGTCCCATTATGATCCTCTTGGATGTTTTGATAGGAAGCATTTAAGATGCCGATATTCTCATAGAATCCTTAATCATGAAGAGTAATAATCCTTTCTTTAGCTGCATCAAGTTCAATATATTTTTCACAAATGAAGGTATCCATCAGACCTTTCCCCATGACAACAACGAACATGTCGCATGTTATACATTTAATAGCTCACGAGTCCCCAGCAGATTCAAATGAGTTTTCACTGCTGCACGCCGACAGTCCAAAGGAACAAACATTTCCCGGCTCCACCGGGGACTTAGATGCTCCCACCATGGCCGTGGACGCCCCCACCAGCCCCCCGCACAACTGTGTTGTTGTCTGTCTCTCGTTGAATATGAGAGTGAGAGAGGCGCAGGGGGGCGGGTGATGTCTGGGTCGGTTATCAGTGGCAGGTCGCCGGCTGTTCCTTTCTACGCACCGGCCCGGCTGCATGTTAGTGTTCGGTGTAGCCTCTCAGAGCTGTGTCAGGCGTGTTCCCAGTGTCTGTAGTCGTGGGGGATACAAAACATACAGTTACAGTATTTACTGGCCAACAATTGGAGTCACACTCATACGTTAGAAATTAGCACTTTCCTTTAGTAGTTTTATAGAGAGCGTTGAATGAGTTGAGCTCTTCGTAGCCTGGCTCGGTTGTTGGTATCCAGGTACTAAAGCGTCCGGGGTGAAAAAGTTGAATGAAAAGAGTTGAGCGAGGAAAAAACTAAGACGTTGGTAAATGTGTTAAATGCAGTTTTGATTAAACAGTTATTAAAAGTAAAAAATGAACATTTTGGCAGGTAGCCAAGTCGCAACAAACAGCACATCAGCACTACAATGCGGGAAGTGATCATTTAAAAACATAATTCTAATTACGCACCTGGATGCAATGCCTTTGAAATCATTGAGGATAAACGTAAAAAAAATATTTCCTGTGTGGTCCTCTGGTTTAAGCAGGCAGGCTGACTGTCAGGGCTGAGAATATGACTAGCTTAGTGGTGTGTAAAAGGGTGGAAGACGTGAATTCATTGGCCAAATCACTCACAAGTTGCTCACCTTGGTGCACCCATATAAGTTCTCTGGGTGTACCTTCTTGCTCAGGGGATTTTGGAGTGTAAGATATCCATGGGTTGGCCCTGTACATGTGTTCCCCCCCCCCCCAGTGTTGCAGTGCACGGACGTACTCGGTATGTAGTGCCGTTCTGGAACCTCTGTCTCCCAAACCTAATGATGGAGGTTAAAAAATCATGAAGTATGGTGTACTTTTATGACACCAATGTGCACCGTAATGTACTACAGTATTGGTGCTATCATCTTTTCAATTAATTCAGAGAGCTGGAAACTTTCTTCATCCCAAACGAGTGACTCAACCATACGAATGGAATTACTAGAAGGGGAATCCCCATTCAACTCAATTAAGCCATAATGGGTGGCCCTTTCTAGTAATTATATTTCTATGGTTACAACAGATCTATAGGACACTTTGTTGTGTCTACTTTGATTTCTTCTCTTCTATCCTCTAGTCTAATGTAATGTGCGTTTCTTTTTTCTGTTTTTGTTTGTGCCACCATCTAGGATATCCAGGTAAGTTCAGTCATGTTGCAATGCAATGCTAATGCTGTGTTGTGTAGATGGAATGCAGTGGGTTGTAGTAGTCTATGTCTGCGTCCCAAACAGTACCCTATTCCCTATGTAGTGCACTACTTTTGACCAGAGCCCTAAAGTAGTGCACTACAGGGTGGATTGAGTGGATTCTTTCCCTAAGGGGGGAGGTGTGATACAGTAGCACTGTGCATGCCCACACACATGTTTGGAGTGTTCAGGGTTTTCTCCCCCTAATGTTAAGTCAAGTTCTCACTCAAGCCTGTGTTCTTAGGACTCCCAGTCAGAGGGATACTGTAGCATCATGTAGCTCGTACGTGACTTTAAAGAATCCCTTCCATTCACTGGATATGAGCGGATTTATTGCTCTTAAACGAGTAGTATGCAACTTAATAATGAGCTGATTGATCACTGTTGAGGGAACGTCCCAAGTGGCACCCTATTCCCTACACAATGCACTACTTATAGATTCCTCTCCACTTATGTTGCATTTGCTCAGATTATTCTTTAATACCAGTCATGTATAGTGAATTATGAAGTTAAAATTGCATTGACTTTAATACATTTTAATAATTTTAATAATAATAATAATTTTCATAATATATATACAGTATGTACATACAGTTGAAGTCAGAAGATTACATACACCTTAGCCAAATAAATTTAAACTCAGTTTTTCACAATTCCTGTCATTTAATCCTAGTACAAATTCCCTGCCTTAGGTCAGTTAGGATAACCACTTTATTTTAAGAATGTGAAATGTCAGAATAATAGTAGAAATAATTATTTATTTCTGCTCTTATTTCTTTAATCACATTCCCAGTGGGTCAGAAGTTTATATACACTCAATTAGTATTTGGTAGCATTGCCTTTAAATTGTTTAACTTGGATCAAACGTTTTGGGTAGCCTTCCACAAGCTCCCCACAATAAGTTGGGTGAATTTTGGCCCATTCCTCCTGACAGAACTGGTGTAACTGAGTCAGGTTTGTAGGCCTCCTTGCTCTCACACACTTTTTCAGTTCTGCCCACACATTTTCTATAGGATTGAGGTGAGGGCTTTGTGATGGCCACTCCAATACCTTGGCTTTGTTGTCTTTAAGCCATTTTGCCACAACTTTGGAAGTATCCATTTGGAAGAGCCATTTGCGACCAAGCTTTTACTTCCTGACTGATGTCTTGAGATGTTGCTTCAATATATCCACATAATTGTCCTTCCTCATGATGCCATCTATTTTGTGAAGTGCACCAGTCCCTCCTGCAGCAAAGCACCCCCACACTATGATGCTGCCACCCCCGTGCTTCACGGTTGGGATGGTGTTCTTTAACATGCAAGCTACCCCCTTTTTCCTCCAAACATAACAATGGTCACTATGGCCAAACAGTTCTATTTTTGTTTAATCAGACCAGAGGACATTACTCCAAAAAGTACGATCTTTGTCCCCATGTGCAGTTGCAAACTGTAGTTTGGCTTTTTTATGGCGGTTTTGGAGCAGTGGCAATGTCGATATAGGACTCATTTTACTGTGGATATAGATACTTTTGTACCTGTTTCCTCCAGCATCTTCACAAGGTCCTTTGCTGTTGTTCTGAGATTGATTTGCACTTTTCGCACCAAAGTACGTTCATCTCTAGGAGACAGAACGCATCTCCTCCTGAGCGGTATGACGGCTGCGTGGTCCCATGGTGTTTATACTTGCATACTATTGTTTGTACAGATGAATGTGGTACCTTCAGGCATTTGGAAATTGCTCCCAAGGATGAACCAGACTTGTGGAGGTCTACAAAAAAATGTCTGAGGTCTCGGCTGATTTTTTTTTTTTTTTCCCATGATGTCAAGCAAAGAGGCACTGAGTTTGAAGGTAGGCCTTGCAATACATCCACAGGTACACCTCCAATTGACACAAATGATGTCAATTAGCCTATCAGAAGCTTCTAAAGCCATGACATCATTTTCTGGAATTTTCCAAGCTGTTTAAAGGCACAGTCAACTTAGTGTATGTAAACTTCTGACCCACTGGAATTGTGATACAGTGAATTATAAGTTAAATAATCGGTCTGTAAACAATTGTTGGAAAAATGACTTGTGTCATGTACAAAGTAGATGTCCTAACCGACTTGCCAAAACTATAGTTTGTTAACAAGAAATGTGTGGAGTGGTTGAAAAATGAGTTTTAATGACTCCAACCTAGGTGTATGTAAACTTCCGACTTCAACTACTGTATATGTAGAAAAATTAAGAGGGCTAGCCTGGCCCAAAAAGTGCAAAGCCCGCCCCATCTGCCACCCCAGCTAACAACAAACATTCCCAAAACTTTAGAGAACTTTTCCTTAAGAGTCTCATTAGGTCATTACCTAACGTTTTCATAGCAATGTTCCAGTGATGTGCAAGAACTGTTTTCAAGAGACCATTCCCTTAATGTCAAACAGAATTTACCCAGAATGTGGTTACCATGTTCTCCGAATATTCAATATTAATGTTCTAGACACGTTTCATGGTATCGTTGTAAGAACATTCACATATCCAGTTTTCTGAGGGTTAGGAGTATTTCATCAACGTCACACCAAACATACACAGAACATGGTTGCCATGCTCTCAGAATATAAGTTATTAATTTTCTAGATAGGTTTCATGGGAATATTGCAAGAACTTTCCTGTGTCCAAGGACATTTAAAACACAGGATGTTCTGTCATGGTCCCCTGGAGGTTTTTGTCTAGTTCCCAGCTTTTTCCAGGGACGTCCCTAAATACATTTTTAGGACTACGCCTGATTGTCCCAAAGAAACGTTCTCCGGAAGAAAAATACTTGTTTCTTTACACACCATCCCTTGTTACGACTGCCGAGCAAATCAAGGCCCTGATTGGTGAACCGCTTATCCATTCACAGCTCTTTGTCTGTTGGCAAGGTTAGGGACACCCACACACACAAAGTGTTGTTGCTTTTTGCAATATATTTATTGGCATTTTTTACAATTTAACAATCATCAATCAAAATATTACACAGATAATGCCCCGTTATTCCTTCCACCTACACAAAACAGCATGCTACATGGGAGCACATCGTGCAACACCCTTCCCTCCCCAACACATGAACACCCCCCTCCCTCCCCTCTACCGGTATTAGCTTCAATGATTAACAACAAAAAAACGAAACAGAATGACCTTCACATCCAATGCTAGAACATTTATTATTCAACGAAAAAACGAATAATAATAATAATAATAATAGATTAATGAATATAATAATAATGAGGCAGCTAAGGTGACAACTCTAGAACCTGCTGAAAGTCCCCCCAGACATCAGTAAATTCAAAGGGTTTATTACGTAAATTGTACGTTATTTTTTCAGATGGAATATAGGAAGTTAGTTATTTTAGCCACATCTGCTTGCTTGGCGGAGTGTCACTCTTTCATATAATAGCTGTGCATTTATTGGCTGCAATGACTGACAATTTAATGAATCTGGTTTTGCTACCAATATTAACTGGTAGAACAGAGTCTTCGCCAAGAAGAATAAGGGAAGGATCTAGTGGTCCAGTCATATTAGTGACCTGTGACAAGATCTGAATAATATCTTCCAAATAATTGCCTAGTTCAGGGCAGGACAAAAACATATGCATAAGTGTGCCCACCCCCGTTTTACACCTTGGGCAAAATTTTGAATATTTTGAATTGATCTTATACAGTCTCTCTGGTGTAAATTAGACCCTATGTAAAATATTGAATTGCACCAACTTGTGCCTTGTGTTAAATGAAAGATGCTGAGCATCAAAAAAGAGCTTTCCCCATTTCTCATCCTCAAAAATGAGACCAAGGTCATCATGCCACTTCATGCAAGCCTTCAGAGCTTCATCGTTCCCCAACAGAGCTTGAAGACTAGAGCACATGTTACCCCTTTCTTCTCCAGCCACAGTTGATCAGTTATAGGTTTACTCATGGGCTGAATCCTACCTCCCTGCTGAGTGGCAATATAATGCCTAACCTGTAGGTACTTGAAGAAATGAGTTTGAGGTAACTGAAAATGAGATGCCAGTTGTTGAAAGGATAGAAGTTCACCTTCTCTATACAGATGACCAAATGTTTTAATTCCTTTGTTGAACCAAGAAAATGTAATACCATCTCCCAGGGCGTTGGGTAAGATGGGGTTATTATATAAATGTGTTTGTTCATATATAGATCTATGCCCTTCTGTTTGTTTACAGACTTCAATCAATATATTTAAAGTGTTTTTAATGAAAGGGTTGTTTATGAGACCTAGCAAAGCTTTAGGTGGGCTACTATAAGGTATAGATGCCAATGAAACAGGGGAAAGACACTCTTCCTCTATCTGTCTCCAAGAGGGTAAACTTGTCGTATTTTGCCTACCCACACAGCCTTCAACTGAGATGCCCAGTAATACAACTGGAAGTCAGGTAGAGTAAGCCCTCCTTCTGAGTATGGTTTGCATAAAGTTGTGAGTTTCACTCTGGGGGGGTTTCCCTTTCCACAGAAATGAAGAGACCTTCCTATTAAGTTGTTTGAAAAAAAACTTTGGGAATAGGAAAGGGCAAGGTTTGAAAAAGTTACAAGAATTTTGGTAAAATATTAATCTTTACACAATTGACCCCCCCCCCCCCATTAAGAGAAATGGGTCAATCCCACCATCTATCCAATTCTTCCCCAACCTTTTTGAGAAGTGGATTATAGTTCAGTTGATATGTCTTAATAATTTCAGAAGGAATTTGCAATCCTCTATGTCATTTTCTGAGGTCTCCAAGAAAACGGCTGGTCTGAGATTGGGTTCTGCATAGCTGCCCTGTTAAAAGGCATGATTATACTCTTCGATAGGTTTATTTTATATCCTGAAAGGTCCCATATTCTTTCAGGATGTCAACTAATGCTCGGAGTGAAATTTCAGGTTAGGTAAGCAAAATGTCATCAGCATATAACAAGACCAAATGTTCGCACCCACCTATACAAACACCATGGATGGATGGATGAGATCTAAAAGCTTCTGCCAGTGGCTCGATAGCCAAAGAAAAAAGGAGAGGTCTAGCAGGGCAACCCTGTCTTGTGCCACGTGATCGGGAGAACTGGGAGGAAACACTTCCCTTAGTCAGGATCTGAGCTACCGGACATACTTAGGTCCAATATTCATCCTCTATAAAACTTCAAACAGGTAGTTCCATTCTATGCGGTCAAAGCTTTTTCCACATCTAATGAAGCCACCACTACAGATTCTTGGTCATTCTCTACATCAGGGTTCTTCAATTCTGGTCCTGGAGGGCCGAAACACTTCTGTTTTTTATTTCTACCTGGTAGTTAATTGCGCTCACCTGGTGTCCCAGGTCTGAATTAGCCCCTGATTAGAAGGAGAGGATGAAAAACAGAGGTGTTTCGGCCCTCCAGGACTGGAATTGAAGAACCCTGCTCTACATAATGCATAATATTAAATAATATTCTGATATTATCAGGAGATGAGCGGTTTCTTACAAAGCCTGTTTGGTCCATATCAACCAAGTCCGGAAGAACCTGATCTAGTCTAAGAGCTATGAGTTTTGCAAGAATCTTACATGAAGTGTTCAATAAAAATGTTGGTCTATACGACCCACAAAGCAGAGGATCTTTCCCAGGTTTTAACAAAACTGTGATCAGTGCTTGTTCAAGTGTGTCTGGAAGCTTTTCTGTCTCTATGGCATAATTAAACATATTGCAAAGAGGCTCAATTAGTTTGGGTAAAAAGGATCTATAGAATTCAATAGGGAATCCATCTAACCCTGAACAACTGTGTTATTGGGCAGCTTAATAGAGATAATACCTCTACTAGCTTTCTCTCGCCTTATCTGCCAAGCAAGCAACTTTCCTGCTTTATCTCCATGTTTATAGAAGTTTTGTTTTGTTCTCCTAAGTGCGTTTTCTGCTTTGTGGGTCGTCAGGGTGTTATATTCCAATCGTTTTGAGTCTAATTTTTGCAGAGTTGAGTCATCAAATGTTATACTATATTCATTTTCCAGATCTCGAATTTCTTTCTCCAATGAATCTACTTGAGCCTTATACATCTTACGAGCACCTGAACTAAACGAAATGATTTGCCCCCTCAGATATGCAAGGAGAGCTTCCCATAAAATTAGGGGGGAGGCAGAGTTATTATTGGTGCTAAAAAATATGTCTATATGAGTGTTCAGAAATGTTACAAATGTGGGATTATTTAGTAAGTATGTGCCAAACCTCCACCTTCTTGAGGGTGGTTGTGTTTTACTGACTGGTAATGAAGCCAGCAGGGCAGAACAATCTGATATACATCTTGGTAAATACGTACACCTAGTAGTTAAACTTCCCTTGCCTGCAGGAATAAGAAATAAGTAGATTCTAGAGTGATGATGCACTAAAAGGCTACTCTTTTCACATGACTGTGCCGAACCGTACTGTGCTGTCTTGGATATTTTCTGTTCACATGGTCCATCAGCACAGTTCCAGCAACTGTGGTTGATGAATGTGTAACCATGTAGTACAGCTCAGTACAGCTCTCTGTGTGCGTGTGTGCTTGTTTCTAGACCCTTTTGTGTGTGCGTGCGTACGTGTGTATGCGTAGATCCCTGTGTGTGCGCGTGTGCATGCATGCATACATACAGTACGTACATGTATGGGTGTAGACCACTGTGTGTGTGCATGCGTACGTTTGTGTGGGTAGACCTGTGTGTGTGTGTGTGCGTGCGTGCTTGTGTGTAGACCCCTTTGTGTGTGCGTGCGTACATGTACGTGTGCGTGTGCGTGCATGCATACATACCTGCATGTGTGTAGACCCCTGTGTGTGTGTGCGTGTGTAGACACAGTATGAAAAATGTATGCACTCACTAACTGTAAGTTGCTCTGGATAAGAGCGTCTGCTAAATTACAAAAATGTAAAATGTAGACCCCTTTGTGTGTGTGTGAGGCATCTGGCTCTGTGTGGTCTATCTGTCTATTTTCTTAAAGCTGTGTGTGTCGTCCTTGCAGGGGGAGACGATGGACAGCTTCAACTGGGGGGTGCGGAGACGCTCCATGGATAGCCTGGACAGGAGTGACCTGGTGCCCCTGGACAACAACGAGCTGTCCAGCAGCAGGCCCAGCCTAGGCCAGTTCACCCACCAGGACTCAGAGGAATCCTCAGAGGAAGAGTCCATCACTGCCAGCCAGATCCTCTCTCACTCCCAGGTGGTACGTCTCTCTAACCATAGACCTAGGATCAGATTACCATACCCCCCCAATCCTAACCTTAACTATTGGGGGGGGGATTAAATCATATCTGACCCTGTATCAGCGGTTACAATTGCTAGGACACAACCAGGAGGCATGCTCAGCTGCTCTGTGCTTATCTCATACATTCTGCTCAAATACTTTGTGTTTATACTTTATGTATTGTGAGATGGTTTTCTCTGCTCTCACAACAGTTGCTTCGCGCATGATGTCCTGACAAGCAGGTCTGGGTTCAAGTAGTATTTGTTTTCTTCCAAATACTTCAAGCTCAGTCGAGTTCACATGGTGCCATGGAACCAATGGAATAGTTCCAAAAGTGAAAACCTCGCCCGAACGCTCAATCCAAATATTTGAGAGAAAGCGAATACTATTTGAACCCGGGTCTGATGATTAGACAGGAGGAGGACTCTGAGCTGTACCTTTGTCTCGTTTCAGATTGTGAATCTCTCCCCCACCGAGGTCAATCAACTGGACTCTCTGTACACCTCCCTCGACAACTCGGCCGCTGACCCTCCTCTTCCCCCTCTGCACACCCGAACTTCCAGTTTCGAGGTCTCGCTGGCAGAGAACTCAATGCTGAGGGTGAATAAGGACTTCTGAGTGTCTGAGATATGGGCGCCCACTCACTCCTATTCCTTCTGCTAACGCTGCCGCCAAATAAATAAAAAATATCCTCTCCTTTCGCAGTTAGATTTTAGGCATAAGTGTTGATGTATTATAAGTATAAGGTATTATGTGTATGTCTCTGTGAATCTTCAAGATTTTCTCCAGAGAGGATATGGCAGGACCCAGTCTTTCATAGAGCTTCTAGTTAGCTGCATGTCACAGCAAAATCTTCTAATACCTGTTCTAACACCTTTATCTAATTTGTTGGGTCATGGGCTGGTTGGTGCTGCAAATGCTTCCGTTTATACTATTCTCTACTATCTTTTGAGGAATAGGATTGCTGTGTTCTTGGGGTTTTGCGGTTGTATGGTAGCAAGGTTTAAACTTGAAGGCAATGTGTAGACCTATTCCTTGTCGGTTGGGGGGGAGGTGAATGAAGGTTTACACATTGACTGTCTTAACACGAGTGTTTATGGCCAGACTCCTAACATTTCATTTGAAACAATTGGTATAATTTGTACACACTTGTGAAAACATAACCAAATTTGAAAGAAAACACAGCGTGCTGCTTTGTCCATTAGAAAGGTCAGTTTGCATATATTTTATTCCTAATACTGTACTTTCAGAAAATGTCTTACCTTACCTTTCCTAGGAGGAAAGTGTCATAATTCTGAGAATTTTCTAAGAAGTAATTCACATCATTAAGCAATGTTATGAATATGCCCCCAGAAGCACATCATCAAGTATATTTGAGTGTATATAATAAAAATAATGGATTCATGGAGTGCTTTTACACTGAGGTGCTCTCAGTGATTTACCGTCACTCACTGCATTCCGTCAGTAGAACACCATCAGTGTTGTATTAAATTACATAGACCAGTGTTTCCCAAACCTGTCCTCAAGTACCTACAGCCAGTTTCGTGGTACTGGAATAGATCGAATTGGCTGGGGGTACTACACTGAGGCTGTGTCCCAAATAGCACCCTATTCCCTATATAGTGCACTGCTTTTGACCAGAGCCCTATGGGCCCTAGTCAAAGTAGTGCACTACATAGGGAATAGGGTGCCATTTGGGACACAACCTGATATTGACCATCTGATGCCAGCACTTCGAGTAAGTCCCTCCCTCCTTTCTTCTCTCCCTCTAGGCTGAGGCATCAGTAGAAGACGAGGACACGAACATCCATGAGGATGACCTATCCCTGTCCATCAGTGACCTCCCGCCGGGGTTTACCTGCAGCGGCGACAGCTTCAGCCTGGAAAATCTAGCTCCAGGAGACTACCGAGGAGAACTGGACTTGGACTTCAGCTGTCTGCCCAGGTACATAGCACTGTTCAGGTCAGTTAGAAGAAAACGTGGTTAATGAAAGTGTTTATAGTTCATTTTTGTGAATAAGCCATTACAAACGCTTATAAACGTGTTTATAAGTGCTTTATACATTATTATACATTTTAGGCCAATAAATGCTTATGAATTGTAATGGAATTGATCATAAAGTTTGATCATGAAAGTCTCATCAAACCTGCAATAGTGCTTTTGTCAGTATTTATACCCTTTTCATACTACTGAATGTGAAAATAATATTATGTAAGCCAGCACAATATGGTTCTGGTCAGCATGATAGTCTGAAAAGTGTTTTAAAGTGCTGCTATTTCTTCATGTGTGTTCTGATTGATGTGTATGCCTGGTCTCCCCCACCAGTCTCAGTGAGGAGGAGAGAGACGAGTTGATGGAGTCTCGTTCTTCCCCTCCTCCGTCACCCTTCTTCTCGGCCATCCTGGCTGCGTTCCAGCCGGCGGTGTGCGATGACGCCGAGGAGGCGTGGCGGAGGCACATCAACCAGCTGGTGTCCGACTCAGATGGCTCCTGCGCCATCTACACCTTCCACGTCTTCTCCTCCTTCTTCCAGGTAGATAGTAGATTCACATCGCTCACTACCTGTGCTCTCCCCCCTGTGGGTGTTTCTTTTTTTACAGCATGTGAAACAGCACCGTTGGTGGTAGCCTATCAAGCACAGTGTTAAAGCTGCTAGTGAGAGCTTCCCTTTTCTGATTGGTTATCACAAAGTCGTGTTACTGAAATTTGCAACTGTAGTCGCCAACAGTTAAATCTTAGAATGTCTCTTCGTGTCTCCTTCCATTTGAAAAGGATCGATTTCTGGAGTTTTTTTTGTTGCTGAAACTAGTAAACCATCTGAATCTATCGTAACAGCCAAAGAGACCTTCTGGTACCATGTCAGGACCTGTTAATACAGATTCCAGTCTGCGTCTCAAAAGACACCGGTTGTGTCCCAAATGGTAACCTATTCCCTGTATAGTGCACTACTTTTGACCAGGGCCCATAATCAGCGATTAAGTGTCCTATCTGCCATACTATGTCAGTCAAACTGGACTACAGTGCATTCGGAAAGTATTCAGACCCTTTGACTTTTTCCACATTTTGTTACTTTACAGCCTTATTCTAAAATGAATTAAATAAATTAAAATCCTCTACAATCTACACACAATACCTCATAATGACACATTTTTGCTAATATATTCGAACCAAAAAACAGAAATACCTTATTTACATAAGTATTCCGACCCTTTAGTATGAGACTCGAAATTGAGCTCAGGTGCATCCTGTTTCCATTGATCATCCTTGAGATGTTTCTACAACTTGATTGGAGTCCACCTGTGGTAAATTCAATTGATTGGACATGATTTGGAAAGGCACACACCTGTCTAGGTCCCACAGTTGACAGTGCATGTTAGAGCAAAAACTAAGCCATGAGGTCGAAGGAATTGTCCGTAGAGCTCCGAGACAGGATTGTGTCGAGGCACAGATCTGGGGTAGGGTACCAAAAAAATTCTGCCGCATTGAAGGTCCCCAAGAACACAGTGGCCTCCATCATTCTTAAATGGAAGAAGTTTGGAACCACCAAGACTCTTCCTAGAGCTGACCGCCCAGCCAAACTGAGTAATCGGGGGAGAAGGGCCTTGGTCAGGGAGGTGACCAAGAACCCGATGGTCACTCTGACAGAGCTCCAGAGTTCCTCTGTGGAGATAGGAGAACCTTCCAGAAGGACAACCATTTCTGCAGCACTCCACCAATCAGGCCTTTATGGTAGAGTGGCCAGTTGGAAGCCACTCCGCAGTAAAAGGCACATGACAGCCCGCTTTGAGTTTGCCAAAAGTCACCAAAAGGACTCTCCAACCATGAGAAACAAGATTCTCTGGTCTGATGAAACCAAGATTGAACTCTTGGGCCAGAATGCCAAGCGTCACCTCTGGAGGAAACCTGGCATTGCGGTGCCTAGGAAAAACTTCCTAGAAAGGTAGGAACCTAGGAAAAACCTAGAGAGGAACCAGGATCTGTGGGGTGGCCAGTCCTCTTCTGAGTGTGCCGGGTGGAGTATATGGCCATTAAGGCCAGATCTTTCTTCAAGATGTTCAAACCTTCATAGATGACAAGCAGAGTCAAATAAATAATCACAGTTGTTGTAGAGGGGGCAACAGGTCAGCACCTCAGGAGTAAATGTCAGTTGCCATTTTATAGCCGAGCATTCAGAGGTCGAGACAGCAGGTGCGGGAGAGAGGGAGAGAGAGAGGGAGATATAGCTGTCAAATACGGAGAGGGAGCTAATAGCTGTCAAATACTTGCTTCCTCTGTCCTTGGAGAATCTCAATTGCATTTCCTTGATTTGTTGCATCCTCTCTCCTCATCTCCTTCTCATCCAATGGGTTTTGAGAAGGAGGTGAGGAGAGAGGACGTGAGGAATGAAGGAAATGCAATTGAGATTCCCCCCTTGTTTCGTCCATTCCTCACCTCCCTCTCACAGCACATTTGGGGAGAGGAGGGAAGGTTCCTCCCCTTGGGCTCCAATGCACTTTCAAGGAGAGGCAAGGAGTGGAGGAAACAAAGACAGAGGAAGCAAGAATGTGATGTCTAGTTTTCACACACACACACACACACACACACACACTGCTTGAAGAGTTTACTGATTATAATGATTTCATTATCGGTTATTATTATTGTCAATGATTTTGTTGACAGAACCCATTGTATTATATTATTGTATTAAATTATTATATAAACTATAAAACAAATATACAGTCGTGGTCAAAAGTTTTGGTCTTCACAAAGTTTGCTGCTTCAGTGTTTTTAGATATTTTTGTCAGATGTTACAATGGTATACTGAAGTATAATTACAAGCATTCCATAAGTGTCAAAGGCTTTTATTGAAAATTACATTAAGTTTATGCAAAGAGTCAATATTTGCAGCGTTGACCCTTCTTTTTCAAGACCTCTGCAATCTGCCCTGGCATGCTGTCAATTAACTTCTGGGCCACATCCTGACTGATGGCAGCCCATTCTTGCGTAATCAATGCTTGGAGTTTGTCAGAATTTGTGGGTTTTTGTTCGTCCACCCGCCTCTTGAGGATTGACCACAAGTTCTCAATGGGATTAAGGTCTGGGGAGTTTCCTGGCCATGGACCCAAAATGTCGATGTTTTGTTCCCCGAGCCACTTAGTTATCACTTTTGCCATCATGCTGGAAAAGGCATTGTTCGTCACCAAACTGTTCTTGGATGGTTGGGAGAAGTTGCACTCTGAGGATGTGTTGGTACCATTCTTTATTCATGACTGTGTTCTTAGGCAAAATTGTGAGTGCGCCCACTCCCTTGGCTGAGAAGCAACCCCACACATGAATGGTCTCAGGATGCTTTACTGTTGGCATGACCCAGGACTGATGGTAGCGCTCACCTTGTCTTCTCCAGACAAGCTTTTTTCCGGATGCCCCAAACAATCAGAAAGGGTATTCATCAGAGAAAATGACTTTACCCCAGTCCTCAGCAGTCCAATCCCTGTACCTTTTGCAGAATATCAGTCTGTCCCTGATGTTTTTCCTGGAGAGAAGTGGCTTCCTCGCTGCCCTTCTTGACAGAAGGCCATCCTCCAAAAGTCTTCGCCTCACTGTGTGTGCAGATACATTCACACCTGCCTGCTGCCATTCCTGAGCAAGCTCTGCACTGGTGGTGCCCCGATCCCGCAGCTGAATCAACTTTAGGAGATGGTCCTGGCACTTGCTGGACTTTCTTGGGCGCCCTGAAGACTTCTTCACAACAATTGAACCTCTCTCCTTGACGTTCTTGATGATCCGATAAATGGTTGATTTTAGGTGCAATCTTACTAGCAGCAATATCCTTGCCTGTGAAGCCCTTTTTGTGCAAAGCAATGATGACGGCACGTGTTTCCTTGCAGGTATCCATGGTTTACAGAGGAAGAACAATGATTTCAAGCACCACCCTCCTTTTAAATTTCCAAAACTGAGGCAGCAGACTTTGTGAAAATTAATATCTGTGTCATTCTCAAAACTTTTGACCACGACTGTAGAAATGCTGTTGTTTATCTTTTCCATTCTTCTGGAATGTTTAGCATGGCTATAAATGATAGAGACGTTGACTAAAGCACAAACAGACCTGGTTACTATGCATGACAAAGAAACATGGACACTGCATTGGTACAAAATAAACTCAGCAAAAAAAGAAACGTCCCTTGTTCAGGACCCTTTCTTTCAAAGATAATTAGTAAAAATCAGAATAACTTCACAGATCTTCATTGTAAAGGGTTAAACACTGTTTCCCATGCTTGTTCAATGAACCATAAACAATTCATGAACATACACCTGTGGAACGGTCGTTAAGATACTAACAGCTTACAGATGGTAGGCAATTAAGGTCACAGTTATGAAAACTTAGGACACTAAAGAGGCCTTTCTACTGACTCTGAAAAACACCAAAAGAAAGATGCCCAGGGTCCCTGCTCATCTGCGTGAACGTGCCTTAGGCATGCTGCAAGGAGGCGTGAGGACTGCAGATGTGGCCAGGGCAATAAATTGCAATGTCCGTACTGTGAGACACCTAAGACAGTTCTACAGGGAGACAGGACGGACAGCTGATCTTCCTCGCAGTGGCAGACCACGTGTAACAACACCTGCACAGGATTGGTACATCCGAACATCACACCTGCGGGACAGATACAGGATGGCAACAACAACTGCCCAAGTTACACCAGGAACGCACAATCCCTCCATCAGTGCTCAGACTGTCCGCAATAGGCTGAGAGAGGCTGGACTGAGGGCTTGTAGGCCTGTTGTAAGGAAGTTTGCCTATGGGCACAAACCCACCGTCGCTGGACCAGACAGGACTGGCAAAAAGTGCTCTTCACTGACGAGTCGCGGTTTTGTCTCACCAGGGGTGATGGACGGATTTGCGTTTGTCGGATTTGCGTTGTTACCTCCATAACTTGCTACATTTGCACACACTGTATATATATTTTCTGTTGTATTTTTAGACTTTTTTTTTTTACCCCATATGTAACTCTGTGTTGTTGTTTTTATCGCACTGCTTTGCTTTATCTTGGCCAGGTCGCAGTTGTAAATGAGAACTTGTTCTCAACTGGCTTACCTGGTTAAATAAAGGTTAAATAAAAAAATATACAAAAAAAAAAAAAAAAGAGCGTTACACCGAGGCCTGTACTCAGGAGCGGGATCGATTTGGAGGTGGAGGGTCCGTCATGGTCTGCGGCGGTGTGTCACAGCATCATCGGACTGAGCTTGTTGTCATTGCAGGCAATCTCAACGCTGTGCGTTACAGGGAAGACATCCTCCTGCCTCATGTGGTACCCTTCCTGCAGGCTCATCCTGACATGACCCTCCAGCAATGCACTAAGCGCAAACCAGATGGGATGGCGTATATTGCCGCAGAATGCTGTGGTAGCCATGCTGGTTGTGTGCCTTGAATTCTAAATAAATCACTGACAGTGTCACCAGCAAAGCCCCCCCACACCATCACACCTCCTCCTCCTTGCTTCACGGTGGGAACCACACATGCGGACATCATCCGTTCACCTACTCTGCGTCTCACAAAGACACGGTGGTTGGAACCAAAAATCTCAAATTTGGGCTCATCACACTAAAGGACAGATTTCCACCGGTCTAATGTCCATTGCTCGTGTTTCTTGACCCAAGCAAGTCTCTTCTTCTTATTGGTGTCCTTTAGTAGTGGTTTCTTTGCAGCAATTCGACCATGAAGGCCTGATTCACGCGGTCTCCTTTGAACAGTTGATGTTGAGATGTGTCTGTTACTTGAACTCTGTGAAGCATTTATTTGGGCTGCAATCTGAGGTGCAATTAACTCTAATGAACTTGTCCTCTGCAGCAGAGGTACAGTAACTGTGGGTCTTCCTTTCCTGTGGTGGTTGTCATGAGAGCCAGTTTCATCATAGCGCTTGATGGTTTTTGCGACTGCACTTTTAAAGTTCTTGAAATGTTCCGTATTGACTGACCTTCATGTCTTAAAGTAATGATGGACTGTCGTTTCGCTTTGCTTATTTGCGCTGTTCTTGCCATAATATGGACTTGGTCTTTACCAAATAGGGCTACCTTCTGTATACCACCCCTACATTGTCATAACACAACTGATTGGCTCAAACGCATTAAGAAGGAAAGAAATTCAACAAATTAACTTTTAACAAGGCTCACCTGTTAATTGAAATGCATTCCAGGTGACTACCTCATGAAGCTGATTGAGAGAATGCCAAGAGTGTGAAAAGCTGTCATCATGGCAAAGGGTGGCTACTTTGAAAAATCTCAAATACTACTACATGATTCCATATGTGTTATTTCATACTTTTGATGTCTTCACTATTATTCTACAATGTAAAACCCTGGAATGAGTAGGTGTATCCAAACTTTTGACTGGGACTGTATAAATACTCCTCTAGATTGATGCCCATTAGTTGAAAGAAAGGAAAGTGATTATTGTACGAGTGAGCCCATAGGTTAATCAGCAAGCGTGGTGGAATTGCCTTAGTGTGCAATGCTCATAGGCAGAAGTTAATACTGTAGGTGAATGACATTCAGCACGATTTCTAATAGTAAAGGAGGAGGACAGACATGACGCTATGCTGATTAGGTAACATTATGACACTACCATAGATACCTGCTATGCTTATGAGATAATGTTATCATTACCATATAAATACCTGCTATGCTGATGACTGAGATAGAAAGTGATGAGCGATATAGACCAGCCTTCCTGATTGAACTTTCGTAAAGTACATTTTAATCGAGTACAGGCTTAACTGAATGACAGAGACAGAATCCAATATGGAATTTTATTGAATAGTTTGGGGTAGGCCTCATCTCTAAGAAATGCTTCTCAGAGCCAGATGCTGATGACTGGTTGCCTGGGCAGCTGGCATCGAAACCCCCTCAAATAAATAAGTTACTCACCAGGGAAGCTATCATGATAGTACCCCAGGAACCTGATTTAGAATGCTTAAGAGTGATGCTAGTGATTTAGGTGAAAGGGAAATAAGTGATGGAAGGAGTTGTGAACTGAAGGAACCATGGAAAACCAGTAAGAAGACAACCTCACGGAGACGCCAATGCGGAGGAAACCGCCTTGTCTGAGGCTACGAGCATATGCTGTAAAACAGGGAGTAGCAAGTAGCTTAGGGTAGAGATTAAGACTGTTGTGTTGCGAACAACTGGCGTCCTGATTGGATAAGAATGGGAAAAGATGGCACGAGACGAAGCAACTAGATGTAGTAGTGCCTGGCTAATGTGATTCGCCTAGTGTGCGACATGCTGAGGCTAGGCCTATGAGTTGAGGCCCACTAAAGAGTAACCAATTATCCATATAGTAGGCTATCTTACATAAGTCTGCAAAGGACTGCAATGGAATGCTTCATTATAAAGGTGCATTTTTTATGGGGAAAAGTAGCTTCCCCAAATGTTAAACCCACGCCGCGCCGCCTATGTTAAAAGGTATTGCGTGTTAAAAGTGATATTATTATTTTTTTGTGTCATTTAGCAGACGCTCTTATCCAGAGCGACTTACAGGAGCAATTAGGGTTAAGTGCCTTGCTCAAGGGCACACCGACAGATGTTTCACCTAGTTGGCTCAGGGATTAGAACCAGCAACCTTTCGGTTACTGGCACAACGCTCTTAACCACTAAGCTACCTGCCGCCCATGATATGACAAATCTTTACTGGGTCTAGGCTACTAGGCCCACAGAGATCATATATGATATTAATAGGTATTCTATAGGCCTATGTAATTCTATAATTACACCTATACAAAAAAAAGAATGTGCGTGTGCTTGGATGTTCCGTACCGGTAAGAAATGAAATCTACTTTCACCCCTTACTGTACTCTACTGTTCAGTGGAACTTTCAGTGGAAATTGTTAAAAGTAGTCCTTGTGCAATCAATGTTTTTTGTTTGGCATACATTTTAAAGTAAAAAATCTGAGTCTCAGCGTCACTGTTACCGTGGAATTAGCCACAACCAACCCCAAAAAAATCTTAGAATGGAGTTGATAGTGACAACCAACCCCACATTCCATGTGACAACCATCCCTAACCACCCCCTGAATGGTAATTAATGCTAGTTATCACATGGCTTGACCTAGGAACTCAAAAATAATTTTGAATTTGAAATGTAGCGCTCTCTTTCCTATTTTCAACAAACACAAATGTTAATCGATACTCCCATAATTCAAACATTTACAAATAAAAATAAATACAAATTGTTTTAATTTCACCTACGGAAACACCTAAATTCCCCTCACCTAAATTTTTTGTCATGCTGACATGAATTGACCAGGTGGATGATTCACACATTTTGACCTTAAAATTATTACACAGCGCCATTTAGATTGGGAGTAATTACCACAGTGACAACCAACCCCTGAGACAACCAACCCCGGTCTCCCCTACATTTTGTTGTATGGATGGCCCCAGCAGCAATCAAACCCACAAATCCAGCACAGATAGAACAATGAGCCAGATATTTCACCGGATATGTAAATGTGAAGCATCCGGTTGCCGTTTCCCCTCACTACCAAATATGGTGACGAGAGCAAACCCAGTGTCCGGCAGTGGGAGAAGATGGATCGAGATCGATTTTCGCCGATATTCTGCAAATGTTCTCATCAATGAAACATTTGATCTCCACACAGTTTTCTGTTTCCAAAAAAGAAAATCTTTAATATGCAGAGTGGACTGCATTATGTAGACTTTACCCTTTGCCAAGTTTCTAAAAATTGCATTCTTGCATGGCAACTGAGCCACATATGTTTTTTATTTTTGCTTTTCAGAGTATTCAGAGCAAGTTCAGCTCCATAACCTGCGATGCTGCGGGTTACCTAGGAGACGGCCTGCGAGGGATAGGTTCCAAGTTCCTCAGGTCGTCCCAGATGCTGACATCATGCTCCGAGTGTCCTACGCTGTTCGTAGACGCTGACACCGTGAGTAGTAGATCAGCATTTACTAATTATATTATGTTAATGTGTAATGGGTGTAGCTTTTGGTATTTTGGACACTGAGTAGATCAGCAATTAATACACTTCTATACTTCGGTTTTATAATTAGTAGTATAATGCAAACATGTTTTATATTATGAATGTACTGTAAATACTGTGTATCTTTTTTGCTGATGTACGACTATCTGATGTACAATCTTATCAAACAATAACAATCTGTCATTAGACCACTCTTTTGGTCACCCCAAGTATAAAACAATGTGGTTTCCATTCCCCAGATCATCTCCTATGGGCTCCTGGAGAAGATAAAATTTTGTGTACTGGAACTGCAAGAATATCTGGACACTTACAACAACAGGAAAGAAGCAGCCATAGCTGTAAGCCATGATACATGAGTTGCTTTTTAAATACACACGGTGACCAAAGTCACCTTGGTACAGCCCGAAGAGGATGGAACTGTTCTCTGTATCTGGTTACTCTCGAGGTTTCTTCCTTCTAATGAGTTTGTCCTTGCCACTTCTGCTTTCTCTTGGTCTAGGCTGAGTTACTGCGTCCCTGAGTTACTTTTGTGACAACTGTTGGTGTTAAGAGGGCTTTATACCTTTGATCAATTTGATTGATTGAAGTACCAATGTTTCATCAACTCATCATGCAATTCAGAACTTGATGTTACAATAATTCCCCTCTCCTGTCCCACAGTGGTTAACCAACTGCAAGTCCACCTTCCCCAGAGGCAGTGGGGGTGTTGTGATCACCAACCAGCCGGGGGAATATGAGGAGAAGGTAGGACCTCTGTCCACTTAAGGCGTCAGCATGCTTCGGTTCGGCTTGCAAACCAAACGAGTGTGCTCGCATACTCCCTTAAAATAACTTTGCTTGAAAAACAAGAAAAAAGCGGCGATAGTACTATTTGTCCATCTTGAGACACTGTAACCAGTATACACTTCCTCAAAATAGTTTGAATTAATTATTAATTTTTAATCTTGATCGCATAATTTTACATCTAACTAAGATGTTTGGTGCAGTATTTCTCAAGTGAAATAATTTGCATGAAACGAGTCGTCTCTCATTGAATGACAACAAACACATAATTGAAGAATCCTTACTGTTGAACAATTACCGATGAAGGGGCGTAGACTTCGGCTACCGACTTCGGCTACCGACTTCGGCTACCGACTTCGGCTACCGACTTCGGCTTGCCTCGAAAAAACCCTTGCCGAAGACCAAAAACGGCACAAAATGTTCTCATAATACACTGAACAAAAATATAAACGCAACAAATAAAGTGTTGGTCCCATGTTTCAAGAGCTGAAATAAAAGATCCCAGAAATGTTCCATACATACAAAAAGAATATCTCTCTCAAATTTTGTGCACACATTTCTTTACATCCCTGTTGGTGAGCATTTCTCCTTTGCCAAGATAATCCATCCACCTGACAGGTGTGGCATATCAAGAAGCTGATTAAACAACATGATCATTACACAGGTGCACTTTGGGCTGGGGACAATAAAAGGCCACTCTAAAATGTGCAGTTTTGTCACACAACACTGCCACAGATGTCTCAAGTTTTGAGGGAGCGTGCAATTGGCATGCTGGCTGCAACAATGTCCATCAGAGTTGTTGCCAGATAATTTAATGGTAATTTCTCTACCATACCAACGTCGTTTTAGAAAATTTGGCGGTACGTCCAACCAGCCTCACAACCGCGGACCACTTGTATGGCGTCGTGTGGGAGAGTGATTTGCTATTGCCAACGTTATGGCGGTGGGGTTATGGTATGGGCAGGAATAAGCTAAGGACAACGAACACAATTACATTTTAAAGATTGCAATTTGAATGCACTGAGATACCATGATGAGATCATGAGGCCCATTCTCATGCCATTCATCCGCCGCCATCACCTCATGTTTCAGTATGATAATGCACGGCCCCATGTCGCAAGGATCTGTACACAATTCCTGGAAGCTGTAAATGTCCCAGTTCGTCCATTGCCTGCATACTCGCCAGACATATCACCCATTGAGCATGTTTGGGATGCTCTGGATCGACGTGTACGACAGCGTGTTCCAGTTCCTGCCAATATCCAGCAATTTCGCACAGCCATTGATGAGGAGTGGGACAACATTCCACAGGCCACAACCAACAGTCTGATCAACTCTATGCGAAGGAGATGTGTCACGCTCCATGAGGCAAATGGTGTTCCCACCAGATACTGACTGCTTTTCTGATCTACGCCCCTATAAAATAATTAAAAAGATATCTGTGACCAACAGATGCATATCTGTATTCCCAGACATGTGAAATCCATAGTTTAGGGTCCAATGAATGTATTTCAATTGACTGATTTCCTTATACTGTATAAACTGTAACTCGATAAAATCTTTGAAATTGTTGCATGTTGCGTTTATATTTTGTTACTGCTTAATTGGTTAATAAGGTCGCTTGTCATGTTGAAGAATAATACATACTAGAATAATTATGTTTTGTTTAATAGATTTGAGAAACAGTATGTTCTATTTCTCTGTATACTGTTCTCACACATTACTGACATGAGAGGGTACTTCAGATTAAATTTAAATTGATCCTTTCACGTTTCCTGCCTTTCGGTTACTCTGTGGTAGCTCTGTGAGTGAAATACCTTAATTTTCTCCTTTAATATCATCAGAATCTCCTGATTTTACCTTGTTTCTGAGCAACCCCTGAGTTGCAGCACATCACATTGACTCCCTCATCCCAATGTGTAATGTGGCCATTTTGACTCTGCTGGGCAGGGGAACAGTAGCCTAAGTGCTAGTCTGTTAGTGCTATCATGCCGACTCTTGTCACTCATTGTCATGTTTGGCTTGACAATGAGCAATGGCGTTGGCAAGAGTATACACAGTTATTGGACCAGGCTAAGGAAGCAGGTTCTGATAATACAGTGGGGGAAAAAAGTATTTAGTCAACCACCAATTGTGCAAGTTCTCCCACTTAAAAAGATGAGAGAGGCCTGTAATTTTCATCATAGGTACACGTCAACTATGACAGACAAATTGAGAATTTTTTTTCCAGAAAATCACATTGTAGGATTTTTTATGAATCTATTTGCAAATGATGGTGGAAAATAAGTATTTGGTCAATAAGAAAAGTTTCTCAATACTTTTATATACCCTTTGTTGGCAATGACACAGGTCAAACGTTTTCTGTAAGTCTTCACAAGGTTTTCACACACTGTTGCTGGTATTTTGGCCCATTCCTCCATGTAGATCTTCTCTAGAGCAGTGATGTTTTGGGGCTGTCGCTGGGCAACACGGACTTTCAACTCCCTCCAAAGATTTTCTATGGGGTTGAGATCTGGAGACTGGCTAGGCCACTCCAGGACCTTGAAATGCTTCTTACGAATCCACTCCTTCGTTGCCCGGGCGGTGTGTTTGGGATCATTGTCATGCTGAAAGACCCAGCCACGTTTCATCTTCAATGAAAGACCCAGCCACGTTTCACCCCCATGCTTCACAGTAGGTATGGTGTTCTTTGGATGCAACTCAGCATTCTTTGTCCTCCAAACACGACGAGTTGAGTTTTGACCAAAAAGTTCTATTTTGGTTTCATCTGACCATATGACATTCTCCCAATCCTCTTCTTGATCATCCAAATACACTCTAGCAAACTTCAGACGGGCCTGGACATGTACTGGCTTAAGCAGGGGGACACGTCTGGCACTGCAGGATTTGAGTCCCTGGCGGCGTAGTGTGTTACTGATGGTAGGCTTTGTTACTTTGGTCCCAGCTCTCTGCAGATCATTCACTAGGTCCCCCCGTGTGGTTCTGGGATTTTTGCTCACCGTTCTTGTGATCATTTTGACCCCACGGGGTGAGATCTTGCGTGGAGCCCCAGATCGAGGGAGATTATCAGTGGTCTTGTATGTCTTCCATTTCCTAATAATTGCTCCCACAGTTGATTTCTTCAAACCAAGCTGCTTACCTATTGCAGATTCAGTCTTCCCAGCCTGGTGCAGGTCTACAATTTTGTTTCTGGTGTCCTTTGACAGCTCTTTGGTCTTGGCCATAGTGGAGTTTGGAGTGTGACTGTTTGAGGTTGTGGACAGGTGTCTTTTATACTGATAACAAGTTCAAACAGGTGCCATTAATACAGGTAACGAGTGGAGGACAGAGGAGCCTCTTAAATAAGAAGTTACAGGTCTGTGAGAGCCAGAAATCTTGCTTGTTTGTAGGTGACCAAATACTTATTTTCCACCATAATTTGCAAATAAATTCATAAAATATCCTACAATGTGATTTTCTGGATTTCTTTTTCTTAATTTGTCTGTCATAGTTGACGTGTACGTATGATGAAAATTACAGGCCTCTCTCATCTTTTTAAGTGGGAGAACTTGCACAATTGGTGGCTGACTAAATACCTTTTTCCCCCACTGTACATGGATACATCAGTAGCCTCGTCCCAGATCTGTTTGTGCTGCATTTGACATGACAATGACTACAGGAGTTGGCAAGCACAAACAGATCTGTAACTTGGCTAATAAATTAGCAGAAAACATTAAGAATTTTCTTAGAATCCCAAAACATCCAAATTCACAAAGTGAAGTGGCTGCTAAATCTCAGCCTTATAAATCTTGTGTGAAATATTAAGTCAAGTTTAAAACGTCTTTGAGACTCCCAGCAGAGTCCTAGTGCATTGAAGAAAGTGACAAAGCAAAACTGCTTACTTGCTTGGCTTTTAAAAAATCACGGGACCACCCTAGACGGCTGCTGGCCCTTTCTCATCACTCTCTCTCTCTCTCTCTCCCTCTCCCTCTCCCTCTCCCTCTCTCTCTCTCTCTCCCTCTCCCTCTCCCTCTCCCTCTCTCTCCTCTCCCTCTCCCTCTCCCTCTCCCTCTCCCTCTCCCTCTCCCTCTCCCTCTCCCTCTCCCTCTCCCTCTCCCTCTCCCTCTCTCTCCCTCTCCTCTCTCTCTCTCTCTCTCTCTCTCTCTCTCTCTCTCTCTCTCTCTCTCTCTCTCTCTCTCTCTCTCTCTCTCTCTCTCTCTCTCTCTCTCTCTCTCTCTCTCTCTCTCTCTCTCTCTCTCTCTCTCTCTCTCTCTCTCTCTCTCTCTCTCTCTCTCTCTCTCTCTCTCTCTCTCTCTCTCTCTCTCTCTCTCTCTCTCTCTCTCTCTCTCTCTCTCTCTCTCTCTCTCTCTCTCTCTCTCTGTCTGCCTGTATCAATACAATAAAAGCATTTTATGACTTAGGCTAATACTGTTCACCTAACCCAGACTGCTGGTGGTTGCATGCCAGCTATTGATTTTCGATGTCTTCCTTTCACCTCTCTCTTGTCTTGTAACACGCTTGCTTTGTAGCAAATGGAATCTCTGTCAGTAAGTTCAAAATGACTTATTCCTATTTTCTAATAGTGCCCTGTCTAAATTAAGATGGGCAGTGTCTCTTGCTCACTGTAAATATTCTGAAGTAGTTTAAAAGGAAAAAATAAAATGTTCTCCCTTATATATTCATAGTAGTTATTCATGTTGACCCATAGTGGTTAACATGTAATTGTTTTATTAACTTTTATTTATTCAGGGTATCATTCCCAATGGTGCCCTGAGTACAAACATTTTCTCATAACGGGAATAACTATTTAGATTACAATTAAAACAAGAAGAATAAAAAAGTGAGCTGCATTACAATATGACACATTGGCTGTGTTACCAAAGGATATTGCCTGGCACCCAAGATGCTGAGTTGATGATAACAGGTCTTTGCAAAAGAAATAGGCCTACAATATTGTACCAGGGCCAAACCTAATGCTTCTTGGTGATGCCAATAACACTACTAAAGCCAGCATTACTAAAGTAACATGTTCACATGTAACTGTACTGTCTTTTCTTTCAATCGAGAAACCAATAGGCTATGTCAAAGTGTAAAATGAAATGAGCATAGAGTATTTAAACACAACAAAGTAATACAACTTGAACAGATTTTCAACGAGTTGTTGTTGACCGCCATTTTGTTTTTGTGTGTTTGTGCAGCAACTGGAGCTGTGTCAACGACTCTACAAGCTCCACTTTCAGCTGCTGCTGCTCTTTCAGTCCTACTGTAAGCTGATTGGGCAGGTCCATGCTATCAGCTCTGTCCCAGAGGTAAGGCTGTTGGAAGTGTCCAAAATGGCAACCTATTCCCTATATAGTGCACTACTTTTGACCAGAGTGCTATGGGCCCTGGTCAAAAGTAGTGAACTACTTAGAGAATAGGGTGCCATATGGGATGCATCCATTGTCTATGGTGATATAGACAGTCATCTGCTTTATTAACCAAATACTTTGAGACATTTGCATTGTGTTAAGGACTTAAAGGAAAGGTTCACCCATTTTGAATGCTATATTGTTTTTGTGCATCTCTGAGTGGTGTTCTATCGATTCCCTGGGTCATTTAATATTTTCACGTCTATCTGAGTTATTGTCGTTCAAGCATGCAGAGATCCGGCCGGTATGACGTAGCACTTTGATAAAGTCGCTCTCACTACACTGGAAGTTAATAGGAATATAACTTTTAGATCGCGAAAACGTCTATCATACATGTCCAATTTCACTACTGGCCAATGTCATAACTCGGGAGGATGTCTTCTCTCGAATGAGCCATTGATAAGGAGGATGGGATCCATCCGAATAATTTGGGTTCCTGGATCCTTTCACAGCATTATAAGGCTGCGTTGAGACAATGATGTATCAATGACCCAAGCCCAGCTCAGTTAATCCCTACTATTGTGTCGCTGAGTTGTCATAATGCTTCAGCAAATGTACATTATCCTAGGGGTGTTGGCAGACACAATGTAAGTAACCTAATTTATGTCCCACTAACTGCCCTGAATGCCTCTGCTGATCCTACAGCTATTGTATGCAGTAATCATGTGCCTATGAACCAGAGTTATACTGTTAGCACTGAGGTGGTGTGCCCTAGTAGGAAGTCCACTGTGTGCAGCTCACCCTGCACTAACATAAATCACATGAGCAAGTTTACTTCTGCTAAGCTTCCCAGTAAAGCAATGAAAACAATCAAGCATCCCAGAAAAGTGAAAAAAATAGCCTACGGTGGATCCTCAATTAAAGGTTCAGAGCTTATGCCGCAACCATTTGTGGTGGCAAATTGCGTAATTCTGTCATTGCACCACACTATCACAATGGGGAGTTAGAACGCTGATCTATCAGTAGTCTGAACTGTGGCACAAATTTACTATCTTTTCGTAAATTAATGGAGGTGTGAATGTTTCAATCCGAGAGTCTCTCTTCTCTGGCACTAGAGTCCTGCATCAGGCAACAACAAAAAAATTGCTGGCGGGTGGTCCCGGAGTTGAAAGAGAACTTGGGTAAATACAATGGCGCAATTACACTTGACATGTGGACTGATGATTTTTGAAAAATAGGCAACTAGGATAGGGAGGGGAAAAAGTCCAGCTAGGATAGGGAGGGGAAAAAGGTTGCCCATATTTTCAAGACCTGAGCTACTTCATTTATTTATGAAATGTACTAGTTTATTTAATATAGGCAATTTAATATATTTGTTTAGGCTATTTCGCAGCATAAAGCTATATTTGTCAGCATAAAGCTGAGTGACTCACTCGTTCGTGGCTTTGGATAAAAATTAATAAGTACCAACATTCTTTCTGATAGTCTTTAATAAAGAAATGTTTTGACCAAGTTAATCTGCTCATGTTGTGTGTGTTCAATTATTTGTGACATTGTGGTTACAATGAAGAATGTAAACGAAATAAATCAAATAAATCCTATACTTAATGAATAATCAGATGCGTGTTGCAAGGTTGTCATTTTTCCTTATTGAATTTTTTGTACGATTTGATTTGGTCTTTTTAGACAATACAAAACATACATATATAAACGACAACTACATCACACCTGACCAGATCCACCTGCTCACACTCCCATCTCCAGCAACCGCATCACTCTCTGCCACATGGCCTCAAACTGCACCTTTTTGTTTCTCTCCGTTGCCCACACGCACTTTCAACATTTGGATAATAAAGCATTTAAAGGCTGACATTGGTTGATATTCAGTTTTTAAGTATACGTTTTTTCAGGATGATTGCCGAGAAAAGTATTGTCCATCCTATAGGGTATCTCACTGCACCGTTATATGCCATGTCTTGAAATATGCAGACAGACGGATTAAAAGTTAATTTCCATTGTAATGCTTCTGACAGACAAATGTGTAACTCCACCAATAACTTTTGGACTTTATAACATTCCCAGAAGGCTATGATTATTATAACCTAATGAAAAATTGTCCTCTGTAGCTCAATTGGTAGAGCATGGCGCTTGTAACGCCAGGGTAGTGGGTTCGATGCCCGGGACCACCCATACGTAAAAATGTATGCACGCATGACTGTAAGTCGCTTTGGATAAAAGCGTCTGCTAAATGGCTTATTATTATTATTATTATTATTATTATTATTATTATTATTATTATAAAAATTAACCTGGTCATGTAATTTAATTTACTGCAGGCCTAAGACCTATGAGTTTAACCTTCTTAATGAATGATTATATTGAAGATAGAAGCCGCCTCTTAATGAGTTCCAAGAGCCAATCCGTTACCCAACAAAAAATTATCAATTTATTTTGCCTAATTATTTTTATGACTACAGACAGTAGGCTATTAATCCTCTTTTCCTGCATTAATTTGTCTGCATGTCTATTCAACATTTGGCTAAAAATAAACCATGCCATGAATTAAGAACAGATATTGATTTATTTTCACAATGCAATGCGGCACATTGACAACTCAAATCGCTTTAAAGAGCCTTCTAATATTAGACAACAAATAAATATACTAAAACAATAACTTCAAAAACAGTCCATTCATCACTGGATTTCTTCAAATTGCTGTGCAGGAAAATGATGTCATCCACCGTCCCTGGTCGCAGGCTCGCAGCTGGCTTCTCTCTGAAACCACACATCCATCTGAAGGTGACACTTTATCCTTTGGAACCACACAATTACCAGGTAGACAGTAGGCCTCTTGAAGTGATCAAGGAAATCAACAAGATCCACAAGTATTCTTTCACAATAGCTAGTCTTATGTTATCTGCAGTTTTGAGCTGCACTGTCCCACTCCGTGGTGGATAACATCCACTCTTCGTTTATGTAATGGGCTGTAAGGCTCAAGTATCTTTTTTTCTCTCGAAAATCGTCAGTCCAAAATTCAAGTGTAATTGTGGCATTATATTTACCCAAGTTCTCTTTCAACTCCGGGACCACCTGCCAGATGATTTTTTGGGGGGCCTGATGCAGGACTCTAGTGCGATAGGAGAGAGACTGACTGAAACATTCACACCTCCATTCATTTACAAAAGGAGAGTCTAATAGCTTGGCTAGCTGTGAGAAATCCCCCAATTTGTGCCACACTTTAGACTACCAATAGAGGCTGCGGTCAGTCAGAGTTGAGTCCATTTGTAAAGTGTAGCTTAATGGCCAAAAAAGGACAAACTTGCAATGTATTCGATGCTTAAGTACTCTAAAGTTTAACATTTCTAACTCAATATCACAGTCCAGATTTGTCCTAACAAAAAATGCATCAACCCCTACACATATATAAATTTATTATAATCCACATACTAATTCAAACGAAATTAGCTGTAGCGAGAGGAGAGACTGCATGCTAAAGACAATCAGAAAGAATGTGTCTTTAACCATGCATTATAGTATAACTTATTTTGAACGAAAGCCAGGAATGAGTGAGTCACTCAGCCCTATCCTGTTTATGTTGCCTATTTGAGTATTTGTTTAATATTACATTTTACAGACGCTCTTATCCAGAGCGACTTACAGGAGCAATTAGGGTTAAGTGCCTTGCTTAAGGGCACATCGACAGATTTTTCACCTAGTCGGCTCGGGGATTAGAACCAGCGACCTTTCGGTTACTGGCACAACGCTCTTACCCACTAAGCTACCTGCCGCCCAATATCCTACTGATTCTGTGATCACCAAACCTCATGCAACCGCAAAATGTCGGATAAAGCAATTTCACAAATCCGGCTCTTTTTAAACTTTGCTATGCTGTATTAAAGGCGTTACCATTTTTTGTCATTAGAACAGACTCTCTGGTATTACTTCTACTTTATTTAGTATTGTTCCAAACTGGCAGATCAATTATATTGTAATCTAACAGCACCTGTTTGTCATGCAACAGTATCTCTTGCGCGTTGACATTGATTTTACAAGGCCTAATTCACATGAGACAAGTCAGGGGTTGATGAGTGAAGGGAGTTTGCCAGCAGTAGGTTCGGCAGCAGCTAGAAGGCCGGCGACGCCGAACGCCTGAGCTGGACAGGAGGGGGAGCCGAAGCGAAGGCTGGTGTGACACAGGTGTGCCTTCTTAAAAGTTAATTAGTGCGTTTGAGCCAATCAGTTGGGTTGTGACAAGGTAGGAGGGGTATACTGAAGATAGCCCTATTTGGTAAAAGACCAAGTCCATATTCCGGCAAGAACAGCTCAAATAACCAAAGCGAAACAACAGTCATCATTACTTTAAGACATGAAGGTCATTCAATACGGAAAATTACAAGAACTTTGAACGTCTCTTCAAGTGCAGTCGCAAAAACCATCAAGCGCTATGATGAAACTGGCTCTCATGAGGACTGCCACAGCAATGGAAGACCCAATGTTACCTCTGCTGCAGAGGATAAGTTAATTAGAGTTACCAGAAATTGCAGCCCAAATAAATGCTTCACAGAGTTCAAGTAACAGACACATCTCAACATCAACTGTTCAGAGGAGACTGTGTGAATCAGGCCTTCATGGTCGAATTGCTGCAAAGAAACCATTACTGAAGGACACCAATAAGAAGAAGAGACTTGCTTGGGTCAAGAAACACGAGCAATGAACATTAGACCGGTGGAAATGTGTCCTTTGGTCTGGTGTCCAAATTTGGGATTTCTTGCTCCAACCGCCGTGTCTTTGTGAGACGCGTTGTGGGTGAACGGATGATCTCAGCATATGTATTTCCCACCGTAAAGCATGGAAGAGGAGGGGTGATGGTGTGGGGATGCTTTGCTGGTGACACTGTGTGTGATTTATTTAGAATTCAAGGCACACTTAACCAGCATGGCTACCACAGCATTCTGCAGCGATACGTCATCCCATCTGGTTTGGGCTTAGTGGGACTATCATTTGTTTTTCAACAGGACAATGACCAAACACACCTCCAGGCTGTGTAAGGGCTATTTGACCAAAAAGGAGAGTGATGGAGTGCTGCATCAGATGACTTGGCCTCCACAATCACCCGACCTCAACCCAATTGAGATGGTTTGGGATGAGTCGGACGGCAGAGTGAAGGAAAAGCAGCCAACAAGTGCTCAGCATATGTGGGAACTCCGACAAGACTGTTGGAAAAGTATTCCAGGTGAAGCTGGTTGAGAGAATGCCAAGAGTGTGCAAAGCTGTCATCAAAGCAAAGGGTGGCAAATAGTAAAAATAAAGAAAAACCCTTGAATGAGTAGGTGTTCTAAAACTTTTGGCTGGTAGTGTATATCCACTAGGCTAATCAATAATCCGATTTTTCCTTTCGAGTATTTGATTAACCTATATCATGTTATATATCAGAGTGATTGAATTTAGAACAGTAGTTTTAGAATTGCTAAAAAACAGACCGTTTTTTTGTTTCTACTTTGTCAGAAGAAGCTGTAACTGGACCGCAGCTTATTACTTACTAAAACTGTTGTTACATTGTAAGGTTTTTATTCTAAGAGAAATGAAAATGGTCTGTTATATTCCATTATATTCTTAAAATATATGTGTTTACTGAATATATATGCAAGTGATGTCAACTAAATTAACAAGTTGGAAGCCATAAAGCCTCCGCTACTAAGCACAGATAAATAAATAAAAAAGGTTTAACATATTTTCAAGACCTGAGCTAGTTAATGTAGGTGTTTTATTTATTACATTTACTTGTGGAATGTTACCGACTAGATAACTACAATATAAATAATAAGCTGATGTTATTGGTAGAGAGTCAGGTGGAGAATGGAGTGAAAGTGCACTGTACTGTAAGTACGCAACAACGCTGTGGGCCAGGTGTAAATGCTTTAGAAACCTTTCCAATAAAATGGAATACAAAAGAAGCCATCCACCCTTGATAGGCTATTAGCAGGACAATAGACTCTTGCAGAGTTTAGGGACTTTAAATGTATTAATGGATGTTTGTATTAAGGCATGTCACTTCACTCATCTCTTTGCATAGCCAACCACATGCACTGTTTTCTAACCACATCTGGATGGATCCATAACAAATTACTATGGGAATAAATATCACTGAATGACAGAAATATTGGAATAAAATAGGCTAATGCAATTGAAGGCAATAAATTGTTGCTTACTGAAACACCCAAAGTCATCCAGTTGTTATAATAGGATTTTAAGCAGTAGCCTACCCGCTGTTGTCAACCATTTCGCACTGCTTTGAGACAAGCATGGGGACTGGTCTTGATAAATCAATCAGATTTTTATTTTCACTGAATCTCCGTTTGGGTATTGGTTAGCCTACAATTAGGGTATGGAAATGTTAGGATTATTTTGCTCTTCACTCGCAGTCGCTTAGTAGCCTAGGCCTACTCCCGAACGGTCATGTTGTACAATGCCATATTGTCTTTGAAATGCAAGAGAAAGGCCACGATATAATATTGCAGTTCAGGCGCAATTTAGATTTTGGCCACTAGATGGCAGCAGTGTGCGCGCAAAGTTTCAGATTGATCCAGTGAAGCATTGCAATACTGGACTATTTTGTATCAAGTCTGCCCAAATGTGCCGAATTGGTCAATTGATACATTTTCAAGTACATAACTATAGAGAACATACAAAAATGATATGGTAATACAATATGTAAGTTTACAAACTCCCAGGAATGTCATACATGATGAATCATTAGCTTATACACTAACTTTCACACTTCCTCTCCCTCTCTCCCTCAGCTGATAAATATGTCCAGAGAGCTGAACGAACTGAAGGGCAGTCTGCGGGCTGCAGCAGACTCCGTTACCTCCAGTGACCTCCAGGCTGCCCAGGAGACATCCTCCTCCTCTGAGCCCACCTTCCTCTCCTCTGAGGCGGCCGTACAAGCCATCCTGGAAGCCCTGAAGAACCACGAGTTTACCACAGCCATCCGCTACATCCGCGAGTGCAGGTAAAAAGACAAAGAGAAAATTGTGTATTGCACTTTATCTGAGTGTTGTGTTGCCGTTGTTTGGATCGCCATGAACTGATTGTGCTGGCTGTAACCTTGTTGGTACTAAATACATCTAAATATTATCAACCGTTGTTGACTGTCGATAAAAAAAGCCATAATAATGCTTATAAATGTTGATTGGAAATACTTCATAAATTATTACAACGCTATGTCTGGCACAAACCAAACACCTCTCATCACCTCGAGAACACCATCCCCACAGTGAAGCATGGTGGTGGCAGCATCATGCTGTGGGGATGTTTTTCATCGGCAGTGACTGGGAAACTGGTCAGAATTGAAGGAATGTTGGATGGCGCTAAATACAGGGAAATTCTTGAGGGAAACCTGTTTCAGTCTTCCAGAGATTTGAGACTGGGACGGAGGTTCACCTTCCAGCAGGAAAATGACCCTAAGCATACTGCTAAAGCAACAATCGAGTGGTTTAAGGGGAAACATTTAAATGTCTTGGAATGGCCTAGTCAAAGCCCAGACCTCAATCCAATTGAGAATCTGTGGTATGACTTAAAGATTGCTGTACACCAGCGGAACCCATCCAACTTGAAGGAGCTGGAGCAGTTTTGCCTTGAAGAACGGGCAAAAATCCCAGTGGCTAGATGTGCCAAGCTTATATAGACATACCCCAAGAGACTTGCCGCTGTAATTGCTGCAAAAGGTGTCTCTACAAAGTATTGACTTTGGGGGGGTGAATAGTTATGCACGCTCATGTTTTCAGTTTTTTTGTCTTATTTCTTGTTTGTTTCACAAGAAAAAATAAGTTGCATCTTCAAAGTGGTAGGCATGTTGTGTAAATCAAATGATACAAACCCCCCAAAAAATATGTTTTAATTCCAGGTTGTAAGGCAACAAAATAGGAAAAATGCCAAGGGGGTGAATACTTTCGCAAGCCACTGTATATATATACAAACATACATATATACAAAAGTTTGGACATACCTACTCATTCAAGGGTTTTTCTTTATTTTTACTATTTTCTACATTGTAGAATAATAGTGAAGACATCACAACTGTGAAATAACACATAAGGAATCATGTAGTAACCACAAGCTGCATTAAGTACTGCAGTGCATCTCCTCATTTACATTTAAGTCATTTAGCAGACGTTCTTATCCAGAGCGACTTACAGTTAGTGAGTGCATACATTCTTTTTTATACTGGCCCCCTGTGGGAATCGAACCCACAACCCTGGCGTTGCAAACACCATGCTCTACTGAGCTACATACCTGCCGGCCATTCCCTCCCCTCCCGGGCCAATTGTGCGCCGCCCCATGGGTCTCCCGGTCGCGGCCGGCTACGACAGAGCCTGGATTCGAACCAGGATCTCTAGTGGCACAGCTAGCACTGCGATGCAGTACCTTAGACCACTGAGCCACTCGGGAGATATATGGCAACAAAGTAGGAAAAATGCCAAGGGGGGTGAATATTTTCACAACTAAATTGACTGTGCCTTTAAACAGCTTGGAAAATTCCGGAAAATGATGTCATGGCTTTAGAAGCCTCTGATAGGCTAATTGACATCATTTGAGTCAATTGGAGGTGTACCTATGGATGTATTTCAAGGCCTTCCTTCAAACTCAGTGCCTCTTTGCTTGACATCATGAGAAAATCAAAAGAAATCAGCCAAGGCCTCAGAAAATAAATTGTAGACCTCCACAAGTCTGGTTCATCCTTGGGAGCAATTTCCAAACGCCTGAAGGTACCACGTTCATCTGTACAAACAATAGTACGCAAGTATAAACACCATGGGACCACGCAGCCGTCATACCGCTCAGGAAGGAGGCGCGTTCTGTCTCCTAGAGATGAACGTACATTGGTCGGCCCCTGTGGATTTCTTGTTGTCCATTGCTAGTACAGTCTATTGCTAGTACAGCATCCAGGACTTATTTTTTTGTAAAAGGCCTAAAAGAAAAGCTTTGACTATCATTTATCTGATTATTCAGCAATTTTCCACTATCAGCATCCATCCCAATATCATTGTGAATAGGCTTAGAAGTTCTTTCAAAGAGATAAAATGGTGACCTGCTGAAATGAAATGGTGATTAAATGCATCAATGATGGCATTTTTTTCCTTAATGATGCCAGTGTCTGAGAAAATGTGTTGTGGCAGAGCGGAGGAAGTAGAACCCTTCAGGAATTTTACAGTTTTCCAGAATTTAGCCGGGTTCCCATGACAATCTGAAAGAGCGGTTACATAATAATTATGAATTGTAATTCTTATCATGCTTATAAATAATACTTACTTGTTAATAGTTTCTAAGTAATTTCTTAAGCTTTTAAGAAAAGTATTATAAAGTGTTACATAAAGTGTTACATAGTTGAGTTACATAGGATTCAGGTTCATGATGGTAACTGCTTATTTTGTCTGCAGGAGGGTGTGGCCCAGTGACATTTTCGGCAGCAGCTCTGAGGACGAGACTCAGACGTTGCTGAACATCTACTTCAGACACCAGACGCTGGGCCAGATGGGCACCTTTGCACTGGTGGGCTCTAAGCAGGACCTCTCTGAGATCTGTGTCACGCTGACGGAGCTCAACGGGGAGATCAGGGACATGATACGCCAGGCCCAGGGCTACCGAGCCATCACCACCTTTCTCCCAGACTCTGGTGTGTCTGGCTCCAGTCTCTAACACTCAGGAGGAATGCTGTGCCTGACTCCAGGTCGTGTTCCAGGCCCCATTCCCAGCCCAAACTGAGCCCCCAGCCTTAGCCCCAGTTCACTGCCCCAGCCCCAACACCAGCCCTATACCTTAGCCCCAGCTCACTGCACTGCCTCAGCCCTATACCCAGCCTCAGCCCTAAACACCAGCCCAGCGTTCAGCCTAGCCCTAGCCGAAGGTCACTGACCTGCCTCAGCCCTATACCCCATCATTATCTCAGCCCCAGCCTTCATCCTCAGCCCCAGTCCTCTGCGCTCCTCCAGCCCTCCACCCTAATCCTACCCTGGGTATGCTGCTATGGTTACCGTGGTCAAAACAAGCTCTCTCTTCTCCCCCGGGAAAACTGATGACCTCGTGTCCCTTCTCAGAGCAGAGGGCCCTAAGGATGTACCCCTATTCAGCTCTCCAGATGTGCAGCAGTACTGTGGGAGTGAACGTGACGAAGCACGACTTTGCTCTTAGAAACAAACCTTAGCTTTTCTTGCACTAATATTTATGGATAACATCACACAGCAGCCACTTGCTACTGAGGTCAATGACTTTCACGTCTAACAGAAGACAAACCAAAGTTACAATTAACGTATTCTTCTGCTGAGTATCTGTTATTTTAAATGTTTAAGGGAAAACGTGCAATGCTTCACAGAAGTGAAAGACTTCTACTGTATCATGAAATAATGTTTTACGGAATTTTAGTGCTTTTCGCTACTTGAATATGATGGATTACAGGCAAAATTATGCTGAATATTTTGAAATAGTGAGCCTGTGTGTGTATGTGAAACTGACTGTAACCAGACTACAATCCATTAATACTGCAAAGCACAGATATACTATATATACAGTACCAGTCAAAAGTTTGGACACACCTACTCACTATTTTCGATATTGTAGAATAATAGTGAAGACATCAAAACTTTGAAATAGCACATATGGAATCATGAAGTAACCAAAAAAGTGTTAAACAAATCAAAATATATTTTATATTTGAGATTCTTCAAATAGCCACCCTTTGCCTTGATGACAGCTTTGCACATTATTGGCATTCTCTCAACCAGCTTCATGAGGTAGTCACCTGGAATGAATTTCAATTAACAGGTGTGCCTTCTTAATTTGTGGAATTTCTTTCCTTCTTAATGCATTTGAGCCAATCAGTTGTGTTGTGACAAGGTAGGGGCGCTATACAGAAGATAGCCCTATTTGGTAAAAGACCAAGTACATATTATGGCAAGAACAGCTCAAATAAGCAAAGAGAAACGACAGTTTATCATTACTTTAAGACATGAAGGTCAGTCAGTACGGAACATTTCAAGAACTTGAAGAACTGAACGTTTCTTCAAGTGCAGTCGCAAAAATCATCAAGAGCTATGATGAAACTGGCTCTCATGAGGACCGCGACAGGAATGGAAGACCCAGAGAGGCCTCCACAATCCCCCGACGTCAACCCAACTGAGATGGTTTGGGATGAGTCGGACGGCAAAGTGAAGGAAAAGCAGCCAACAAGTTCTCACCATATGTGGGAACTCATTTAAGACTGTTGGGAAAGCATTCCAGGTGAAGCTGGTTGAGAGAATGCCAAGAGTGTGCAAAGCTGAAGTCAAGGCAAAGGGTGGCTATTTGAAGATTCTAAAATGTTAAATATACTTTGATTATTTAACACTTTTCTTTTTACTAAATGATTCCATATGTGTTATTTCATAGTTTTGATGTCTTCACTATTATTATACAATGTAAAAAAAAATTAGTAAAAATAAAGAAAAACCCTTGAATGAGTAGGTGTGTCCAAACTTTTGACTGGTAGTGTACATATAGATATACATGCTCAACTACTCTGATATGCTGCAGATCTACTGTCTCGAGGACCTAGATACCGCATTGGGCTAGCTGTTACTTAAAATATTATTTACAAATGTTAGCTTTTTACGCTATAGCTATTCTGCTTATAGGATAATTATTTATAGTTACATAAAATGAATATGCTTTGAACTGACTAGTTTTATAGAGTGAAAATAAATGTTCTTATTCTGTCTGTTAAAACTGCCAAGCATGCACATTTTATGTACTATAAAGTGTAATATAAATATTTATGAATATGAGAAATGTTGCATTTGTACTGTACATAGTGCAAGTGGAGCTTTGCTCATGCTTGTAAGATTTTATTTTTATGTTTTTAATTTACGGTTGGACTATGCATGTAACTGAATATTTGTAAAGCTTCCATAGGGACTGTTTTCACCTGTAAATATAACTGCTTTTGTGATGTATACTGTACTTGTGTTCTGTACACTTCTTTAACAATAAAAAATATAATGTCTTTATTTTATTTTACCTTTATTTTATCAGGGAGTCATACTGAGACCAAGGTCTCTTTTACATATGAGCCCTGAATTACATAAATTACAGAAAATACACAAAATGCTAAGAAAAACACGGTCATAAAAAACAAACACATTCATCAGTAATATGGTCCTCAATCAGCTTTCTGAATTGCCCTAGAGGCAAAACATTAATTTTAAGAACATTTTGAAGCTTGTTCCACAAATAAGGTGCAAGAAAAATAAAAGCTGATTTACCTAACTAAGTAGAGACCAAAGGAATTTCCAGAGTTAGCCATCCCTGAGGCTGGGTGAATCACTGTATATCTAAAGTTCAGTAATAATGTTCGGTACAGTGGGACTTTTTGTAAAAGGGCTTTATAAATGAAAACATAGCAAAATATGTGACATCAAAGAGGGCCAACCAACTTTCTGGTATAAAATGCAGTGATGAATACTAACATTTTGCCCGTAATAAAGCGCAGTGCGCTATGATAAACTGCATCTAGCGGCTTTAATGAAGCGGCAGCTGCGTTCAAATAGATGATGTCACCATAGTCTAGGACCGATGGGAACATCGACTGAATAATCTGCTTTCTACTATTTAGCGAGAGGCAGGACCTATTTCTATAGAAGAAGCCCATTTTTATTCTCAGCTTCTTAACTAACTCATCAATATGCTTTTTAAAAGACGGCTTTTCATCTATCCAGATGCCCAGATTTTTGCAAGCAGGGACAAGATCAATATGGACACCATCCAAAGTATATATGCTTAAATCATTAGTTATTTTGAATTGCTCTAGAGAACAACATATACTTAGTTTTACCTGCATTCAATACTAATTTCAGGTCAAAGTTCTTCTGTAATTATTGGGGATTTTTCAGTAGACTATAGTTAAATCTCTTTAGACTATAGTTAAACATAGTTCATCACAACATGACAAGCACGGAGCCAGGGTTAAACATAGTTACATCTCTGTTGCTTGGCAGGAACTTAATTGGTTCCTCTCACTGGTGTAGTCATGGCCCTGCCTGATGCTAGAACCTTCGTGGGCATGGAAGTACGTGTGTGTGAAATAGGACTGTTTCTTCTCTCTTCATCTGACCTGACTTCGGGTCGAATTCCTTGCTCCTCCCTAATCTACGGCTGTCCTACCTTATCAGTGGCTGAAACCAGAGGCTTGGAACAGAGCCAGGAAATGGACCTGAGAATGGGCCTACAATGTGTGAGAATAGCCTGCTATGTGTATATGTTTGAGAAACTGATTATGGACCTGCCATGTTTAAGCCATGTTTAAGTATCGATTGATAGGTTTGGGAATCAATTAGGGGGTCAGTACGGAGCCAGGAAATGGCTCTATTATTTTTACATGACAGGGCTTGGTCCCGCCACTATTGTTTCCAGACGCTGAATATAGAGGGAAGAGAAGTCAGATATCGCCACTGTTATAAAATAAGGAAGTGGGCGGAGCGGTCAAGAGGTGAAAACTGGAGACGGTGATGGAGGAACCAAAGAGGGAGGGATTAAGCTCAAATATATGTAAAATGAGTAAGGATGAAACTGTATATAAACTGAGAGCTGAGAGGTGGAAAGGGAGATGCTCTGCAGACCACCTTGGCTCTATTATCTGTGTAATAAAGTCTATCTTAATTCTACAAAAACTCTGAAAGTACTTTGTGTTCGACTGAGGACAAAGACCATTTTCAAAATCGTAGTTGGCGACTACGAAGGGACTGGAAAAAGAGACCATAGGGGTGCTGCGCCATCTGGAGGAGGCTGAACGAATCACACAATAAAACAGTGGCCACTGTAACAGAGTTAAGCAGCGTTCTTACATTTAGTATAGAAATTGTGTGATTCAATCAGCTGATTCTGAAAGGTCAGGTACCGAGGGTCTCTCCAGTATTAAGGGCTACATTTAGGATACGTTTTTGTTGGAATGAGAAATAAGCATGCATGTAATGTTGTTGATTATGTAATATAAGCAAAGTCTTGTGGATACCGCTCTAGAGTGTTGAGGAAGTGTATCGCTGGAGGACTGCACGGGCAGGCGTTGTATATAAGACAAGAAAACCTATGGATACCGCCCTGGTGTGTTGAGGAAGTGTATCACTGGGGGACTGCACGGATAGGTTGCCTATGGATACCGCTCTAGCGTATTGAGGAAGTGTATCGCTAGAGGACTGCATGGTTAGGCGTTGAATATAAGTCTAAAATCCTGTGGATACCGCTCTGGATGTATTAAGAAAATATAGCACTAGAGGATTGCACAGACAGGTAAAATTCTGTGGATACCGCTTTTAGTGTATAATATACTAAAGGGTCTGAACGGGCAGAATAGAATAGAACTATAGATGAATAGAACCGTGGGTACCGCTTTGGTGTAAAAATCAGAGAACTGAACGGCCGGGGAATAATTAGGAAATAAAATAGCCAAAAGGGGTGCAATACATAGAGAAAGCGCTAGGTGGAGTCCTCAGCCTGTGCGGGTGGATGGTTTGCTTGGGCGGCTGTGGTTCATTCAGTTTGGTTAAGTTGGATGGTTCATCTGTCTCATTCAGGTAGCTCATTTGATCAGTTTGATCAATCTGTTTGATTTGATTGTTTTATCTGACTCGTTTTGTACAAGACTGGTTTTATTTGACCCATTCGAGTTTGCGAAAGCAATCCGTTCATCTTGGTCAACTGGTCTGACTCAATTTGTGCATTCAATTCATCGAGGTCACTCAGTTGTTCATCTGGTGTATTTGTTCAATTCGTCTGATTCATTTGTTCGTTCTGCTGGCCATTCTGTTCGATTCATTTCGGCGCGAGCGATTGCCCATCTGTCTGGATGATCAGAAAAGAAAAAGAAATCCTTTGAATATAGCCGTTTCTGTGTTGAGGAAGTGAATCAGGAACGGGGCTGTATTTGCAGGTCGCTTGAAGCTTCTGTCTCTGGTGGGGAGGGGGAGCGCACCTCTTCTGGATCATTGCTTAAGTGCAACCTGGCAGAGAGGACACACCCAATCTCGCATTAGGAGGAGAAGAGTAAACGGTGCGTGACTGTTCATTGAAAAATTCACGTTACCAGGAGGGTTAGAATTAAGAGCAAGGTGGGCACAAATAAAGACACCCCAATATAATATTTGAAGGTGGTGGCGTGGACCGGGAGAAAAGATAACAGTCAAACCACGATTATTAAAACAGTGGTGGGCGCAGGAAATAGTAATAATAGAAATGGCGCAGGAAATAGTAATAATAGAAATCTGGGTAGGAGAATTTAAAATATGGACTAGCCGTCCAGATATAAACAAGTATATAAATAAGTAAAAGAGAAAACTAAAAAGGAAAGTTAGGGAATAATTGCCAAGACGAAGATTAGAACGAGAACCAGCCGCATTCAGGTAGAGGATAAGGGGATGTACATTAGTGGAATACACAGTGACAGCAAACATAAAAATAATAACATATGATGTGGACATACTGAAAGACAGGAAAAGCAGGTATAGGAGTTTAGATACGAAAAACTTTGATTACGAAAATGGAAGGGTAGGAATATTTGAGAAAATAGTAACATGGATATTAATAGGGGAAAATAGGGTGTGGTCTAGCGACCCAAGACTAAATAGACCACTGGGAAAATACCTAAGGACAGGAGAGCGAGTGTGGTATCTTAATGAGAGATGAGATGAGGGAACAAAGAATACAAATAATATTAAAAGAGACACAAGGGATAAAAACTCATTTTTGGAAAGAAGCAGAGTATGAAGATATATTAGGGAGAAGGATACCATTAACTGAGGAATATAAATACTTTTAGCTGAGATCGCTAACAGAAATAACACATTTAGCAGAAACAAGACAAGAGTGGCCATATGTGGATTGGGCTGGGAAGGAATTGAACAGTACAGAAACTCTTGAAGAGTTAGCAGATCAAAAAAAAGTTGTATTGTCTAATAATCCCAATAGATGAACAGGTTGAACCTTGGCTGACATTAGGGGAAGAGCTAAGGGCATAAGAAGGAAAGGGCAGACAGGAAAACAATAGGAGATCATCAATTAGAAGTGTCTATAGTATTAAGAGAAGTTCAGTGGGTTAGTCCAAAACGAGTGACAATAATAAGGGAACAATTAGGCACGAGGAAAACAGTAAGGAAAATATTGTTGGCATACACCCAACAGAGACACCGAACCAAACATAAGGCTGGCATCAGGGAGACCAAGAATACAGGGAATAGAGATGGCAGGAACACCAGTAGGTTCCTAGTAAATAAAGAAGAGATCGGAAAAATCTCTGATAAATGGGAAATAATAACCAGAAAAATGGCAACAAAATGGCCAAAGGAAGGGACATTTGATGTGACAGTGTGTGAGGAAATGGATACCATAATAAAGAACTATAAAACAGGTGAGAAAGGGGAGAAAATAAAGAAGAAAAGAGAAAAAGAGAGAGAGATTTTGAAAACGTTCTGGGAGGTAGGAAAGGGCTGGAGAGAGAGAGCATGACCAAAGCCAGAAGGATAATAATGGAAAAAGAGAAAGAACCAAAACAGGCTTGCCCATTTGCACCTCCAGCACACACACAAGGGGGACAATACCCTCACGTCACAGGACTAGTGTCAATAGCAGGGAATGTAGAGTTAAAAGAAGAAAAAGGGAAGCAACAGGCTTCCACCCCAAAGAAAGGAAGAGAACCACACTTAGACATGAACTGCTATGGGGGACTGAGGGGCATGTTAGCAGAACTGGGATAAGTGAACAAAGTGAGTGGGATGAAACAAGTAATGAGGAAAATAAAGAACTAAGACAGGGTGCTGACTCTGACCAAGAACAGAGTGGGCTAGAGGAACAATTATCACAGCAAGGAGCTACGGGAGGCAAATCTATAGTAACAGAATTAGGTGAGGCACTGCACGCCCACATGGAGAAATCAAAAATAAAATTGAGAAACAGAAAGACAATAAAATAGCCAGATAAATACAAAACTCAATGTCCCATTTTGGTAAAGGGGACACAGGTTCACAGTGTGCCCTGGGGATCTCAGGACCTGGAAGGCCTGGTGAATAGACTGCCTAACATGCATGAAGGAGCAGGAAAATGGATTTGAACATTTGAAGAACAAACAATGGGGAAACTACTGGCGGTGGGAGACTTGAAGGCATTGCTGGCCAGGGCGGTGGGAGTGGCCAATGGAGTGACATTTGACAATTACAGGCCACTGCTATGGCAAACTCTGAGAACAGAGTATTGTTGTGGAAAATAACCACCATACTTTATTACAAATACGGTCTTACAGAGTTTTTGTTGCATCAAGAAATGACTTTATTAAAGTTTTCAACAAAGCCGATACCCGTCTGCAGAGGGGCACACATTCTTACGGTCTCCTTCCATTTTATATAGTCCTCTTCCATTTTCCCGCTCTTTTATTGCTCCGCCCACTTCCTTTGTCCCTGAGGACGGCTGAACTATTACTCCAACCAATCACCCACTCTCCTGTCTTGCACACACACTCATGTTTAGCTTAAACATGACAAGGCCCTAAATCACACAAACCTCACCCCCTCAAACTGTAATCAATCAAGAAGATACCAAGGAGACAAAGGTCTAGCCCAAACTCTATTCAACCCTGGTGCCGCAATATTTTGTAATAGGGAAACAAGGGGCAGCAATGGAAGCACAAGATGCTCCAGGATCTGATATCATACAGACCTGGTTTGAGATACCAGGAACAGAACCTCAAATAACACTTTTAGTGGCTGAGGGATATCAAATCAAATCAAATCAAATTGTATTTGTCACATACACGTGTTTAGCAGATGTTATAGCGGGTGTAGCGAAATGCTTGTGCTTCTAGCTCCGACAGTGCAGTAATATCTAACAATTACACAACATTTACCCAGTACACACAAAAAAGTAAGGAATGGGATTTAAGAACATATGCATATATGGACAAGCAATGACAGAGCGGCATGGACTAAGATAAAGAAGAATATTAGAGAATAGAATGCAGTATATACATATGAGATGAGTAGTGCAAGATATGTAAACATTATTAAAGTGACTAGTGTTCAATTTCTTAAAGTGGCCAGTGATTTCAATAGGCAGCAGCAGCCTCTAATGTGCTAGTGATGGCTATTTAACAGTCTGATGGCCTTGAGATAGAAGCTGTTTTTCATTCTCTCGGTCCCAGCTTTGATGCACCTGTACTGACCTCGCCTTCTGGATGATAGCGGGGTGAACAGGCAGTGGCTAGGGTGGTTAATGTCCTTGATGATCTTTTTGGCCTTCCTGTGACATCGGGTGCTGTATGTGTCTTGGAGGGCGGGTAGTTTGCCCCCGGTAATGCGTTCGGCAGACCGCACCACCCTCTGGAGAGCCCTGCGGTTGCGGGTGGTGCAGTTGCCGTACCAGGCGGTGATACAGGCCGACAGGATGCTCTCAATTGTGCATCTGTAAAAGTTTGTGAGGGTTTTAGGTGATAAGACAAATTTCTTCAGCCTCCTGAGGTTGAAGAGGCTCTGTTGCGCCTTCTTCACCACACTGTCTGCGTGGGTGGACCATTTCAGTTTGTCGGTGATGTGTATGCCAAGGAACTTGAAGCTTTCCACCTTCTCCACTGCGGTCCCATCGATGTGGATAGGGGGGTGCACCCTCTGCTGTTTCCTGAAGTCCACGATAATCTCCTTTGTTTTGTTGATGGTGAGTGAGAGGTTATTTTCCTGGCACCACACTCCCAGAGCCCTCACCTCCTCCCTGTAGGCGGTCTCGTCATTGTTGGTAATCAAGCCTACTACTGTTGTGTCGTCTGCAAACTTGATGATTGAGTTGGAGGCGTGCTTGGCCATGCAGTCATGGGTGAACAGGGAGTACAGGAGGGGGCTGAGCAGTGTTGAGGATCAGCGAAGGGGAGATGTTGTTTCCTACCTTCACCACTTGGGGACGGCCTGTCAGGAAGTCCAGGACCCAGTTGCACAGGGCGGGGTTCAGACCCAGGGCCTCGAGTTTAATGATGAGCTTGGAGGGTACTATGGTGTTGAATGCTGAGCTATAGTCAATGAACAGCATTCTTACATAGGTATTCCTCTTGTCCAGATGGGATAGGGCAGTGTGCAGTGTGATGGCAATTGCATCGTCTGTGGATCTATTGGGGCGGTAAGCAAATTGAAGTGGGTCTAGGGTGACAGGTAAGGTAGAGGTGATATGATCCTTGACTAGTCTCTCAAAGCACTTCATGATGACAGAGGTGAGTGCTACAGGGCGATAGTCATTTAGTTGAGTTACCTTTGCTTTCTTGGGTACAGGAACAATGGTGGCCATCTTGAAGCATGTGGGAACAGCAGACTGGGAAAGGGAGAGATTGAATATGTCCATGAACACACCAGCCAGCTGGTCTGCGCATGCTCTGAGGACGCGGCTAGGGATGCCGTCTGGGCCGGAAGCCTTGCGGGGGTTAACATGCTTAAATGTCTTAATCACGTCGGCCATGGAGAATGAGAGGCCACAGTCCTTGGTAGTGGGCCTCGTCAGTGGCACTGTGTTATCCTCAAAGCGGGCGAAGAAGGTGTTTAGCTTGTCTGGAAGCGAGACGTCTGTGTCGGCGACGTGGCTAGTTTTCTTTTTGTAGTCCGTGAATGTCTGTAGACCCTGCCACATACGTCTCGTGTCTGAACCGTTGAATTGCGACTCCACTTTGTCTCTATACTGATGTTTTGTCAGTTTAATTGCCTTGCGGAGTGAGTAGTTACACTCTTTGTATTCTGCCATATTCCCAGTCACCTTGCCATGGTTGAATGTGGTGGTTCGCGCTTTCAGATTTGCGTGAAAGCTGCCGTCTATCCACGGTTTCTGGTTAGGGTAGGTTTTAATAGTCACAGTGGGCACAACATCACCTATACACTTCCTGATAAACTCTGTCACCGTTTCAGTGTATATGTCTAAATTATAGAACATATCCCAGTCCCAGTCCGCGTGATCAAAACAATCTTGAAGCGTGGATTCCGATTGGTCAGACCAGGAGCAATGATGAAAAAGGCTAAGAATACACAATGGGTAAATACAGAGAATCCATTGATTTTCCAGTCTGCTGACAAGAACCTGATTAAAGTCCTTTGCTTTGCAGAATTGATGGGGGAACCACAGGAAGTGGAAATAACTGAGGAAAGACAGATGCCAGTAGTTAAAGAAAAAACAAACAATAAAAGTTAAGGAAACAAATGGAAAGTATGATCACAGAACAACTATGGGCAAAACATGATACACATGTGGGTTTGGAATAATCAGCTAATCCAATTAGCATTAAAGTAAAGGCAGACACAAGACCCCCATGGAAACAGCAATACCCAATGAAACCTGAAGCAGAGGCCAGAATCCAACCTACAATAGAGGGATTGTTAGAAGCAGAAGTACTGATTAAAACTCAGAGACTGTAACACGCCACTGCTACCAGTACTAAAAGCGGACAAACAGAAGTGGAGACTGGTCCAGGACCTGAGACCAGTGTATGAAATAGGTCAAGACTACCAAGCAGAGGTGCCCAATCCACACACACTGCTCACAAACATTCCAGCATATGTTAAATGGTTCTCAGTAATAGACTTATGTGGAGCATTTTTCAGTGTACCTTAAGCGGAAGAAAGTAGGCACTTGTTTGCATTTACTTACACGAGGATGCCTCAGGGATCTAAGCATTCTCCTCATTGATTTAATCATGTGTTAACAGCTGACTTAACAGACCTAACATTGGAAGGAACACTAATACAGTATGTAGATGACTTACTGGTTTGTGCGACCACAGTAGAACAATGCCATCAGGATACTGTGAAAATATTGGAATGGCTTGCAGAAGGAGGACATAAAGTGTCAAAGAAAAAGCTACAATACTGCCAGGCACAGGTTGAGTATGTAGTATCTGAGGAATTATGACTTTGCTAAAGTTTTCAAATGGAACCTGAGAGGAGGTTTATTCAGCTTAGAGGGAGCATCTGGGGAGCAGTTTTGTGGGGACACCCCATAGAACAGAGGAAGTCTGTTGTGTGAAGACAGGTGATTGGTCTGTAGGGGAAACACCCATATCAGATTACATAGGATATATACCACAGTTAAGACAAAGGAAGACAGAATAATCATATTTGAGATGGGGCGATTATTCTCCAGATATCTGCAGGTATCTGAAAATCGACGCTGTAACCCTTTGTTATGAATAAACCTTTATGATGAAAATACAGCATCAGCGGTTCTCCTTGGTCTCACAGCATAATTAGCAACGTTTTCTCGAAACAACAAGTACCTAGGAAGAACAATAGCTCAGCAGACTAAAGCAATTGCACCCTCGCAATTGGAAGGGTTAAGTAAGGCTCCAATGCCACAAACAGTGGGACAGATGCTGACATTTTTAGGAATGACAGGATTTAGTTCAGATTGGGTAGAGGAGTATGCAGTAAAAACAGCCCCTCTGAGAGAAATAATGAAGAATGCAGGAGTAACAGAGTTGAGGGCAAAGCTAAAATGGAATAGCAATGCAGTAGCAGCATTTGAAACGATAAAACAGGATATGCAAACAGCCCCAGCACTAGGAACTCCAGACTACACGAAACCCTTCCTACTGTGTGTAGCAAACCGCTGTCAGGGATTTGCAACAGCAGTACTGACGCAAGAAACCTGTGTAGGAAGGAGAAAGCAGCCAATAGCATTTTACCGCTCTAAATTAGATCCGGTAGCACAAGGACATCCACCATGTTACCAGGGATTGGCAGCTGTACAGTATGCATATGACAAAGCATCCACAATCACAATGGGATACCCAGTGGTGATCTATGCTCATCATAAAATAACTGAGTTGATTGAGAATGGAAGATTTGTACTGACCAATGCCAGAATATTACAGCATTTGACATTATTGACCTATCCATACGTAACCATAAAACGGTGTACTACAGTTAACCCAGCAGAGAGGATACCAATAGAAACTGAAGGTGACCCACATGACTGTGTAGCAGAGTCCTTGATGTTCACTAAATTGAGACCTGATTTGTTGTCAAGTCCAATCCTAGGAGCTACAGAGGAGTTGCTTGTAGATGGGTCTTGCTTTAGAGATTATGAAGGGAATCATGATGGGTATGCAGTAGTATGGAAAGGGCTAGATGACCAATTCTACACCATAGAGAGTGAAAGTTGTGACCAACCATGTTCTGCTCAACTAGTAGAGCTAAGGGCATTGACAGCAGCATGTAACCAAGGTAGGGACAAAGTAGTAAATGTTTACACTGATTCAGCATATGTGCATGGGGTATGTCACCTGTTTGGAGCAGTTTGGAAACAGAGAGGATTTAGGAAAACAGATGGAAGCCAATTTTGCATTTTGAACAAATATAAGAACTAATGATTGCATTAATGAGGCCAAAACAAATAGCAATTGTTGAATGCCAAGCACATAAAAAGGGAAAGGAATACGTTACCAGAGGAAACGATGCAGTAGATGAGGCGACAAAAATAGCATCCAAATGTAAAGGAGCCATACAGGCTCCACTGATTGTCATAGAAGCAGCCCCAGAAATAGATGATATGATAAGAATGCAAGAGAGAGCCAACATAAATGAGCATACTATGTGGGAAAAAAGAAGTGCAACAAAAGATGGGAATAATTTATGGAGAACACATGATGGACTAATAGTGGCTCCTACAACACTTCTGAACTTACTTATTACTAGTGCACGTAGATTTGAACATTATGCAAGAGGGGAGGTAATTGGTCTCCATATATGAAAGCAACAGTAGATTCAAGATTATCAGAATCCGAAACGTGCGCAAAGCAATTTCAGAAAAGGAATAACGGCACCAATTAGACATATACCAGTACCAGAGGGACCTTTCAAACACCTGGTAATAGATTATGTGGATATGATAAAACCAGTGAATGGGAAAAGGTATACGCTAGCAGTAATTGACAGATTTAGCAGATGGGTAGAAGCAGTTCCATTTAAAACTCTAGGGGCAGCAACAGTAGCGAAATTCTTAACAAGACAAGTGATGCCACGATTCAGAATCCCGACAGAAATCAGTACAGACAATGGTTCAGCATTTATACAGAAAACGATAAAACTAGTGCTGCAACAGTTGCGCATAAAGCAAAGATTGGGATGTGTTTACCACCCCCAATCTCAGGGCATGGTGGAAAAAGTTAACGGGACTCTGAAAGCGAAAATTCGTCCAGGTCTTCAGAAGGAAGTGGTACGAACCAAGACATGAGGGAGCATACACCGTCACCCAGGCTACACCAACGGCCATACGGATAGAGGGGAGCTCGACCTGGTATCATCGAAACCACTGCACCAGAGTACCACGAGGAAACCGACGACCTAGAGATGAGGGAGCTGAGGATGCTGAAATACCCAATAGGGATCAAGAGGAAACAGAAACAAAAGAAGAAGGAGAAGGGATGGAAGCTCAAGCAGAGTCACCACTCTCTGCTGGAGCTGGCCAGAATCAGGAGATGTGGGAGGATGGCAATGGGAATGCTACTGATGAGCTACGTGCTCTGGCTGATTCCCTCAGCAAAGGGACAGAGCTCCAAGACATTCCAGACCTCCAAGAGATCCCAGACCTCCAAGATATTCCAGACCTCCAAGAGATCCCAGACCTCCAAGATATTCCAGACCTCCAAGACTCACCAGATTTCCCCACCATTGAGTTCTCTACCCTTGGCTGGTCCCCCTAACAAAAATTGGAAACCAGAACAGTTGAGTAAGGAAAATGGCATACTGACAATAGTAAAGAGCACAAGAACAAGACAGAGAAGAGAAACAGACAGGATTAGAATGTATATTCCTGCACAAGCAAGAACCACAACTGAAGTACAGAAAGGGATCGCTATTAAAGTATGAGGGTCAAATGATTATTGGTGTGGGAGGAACGAACACAAGGATTATGGGGAAATCGCATGGGGTAATTGTGACCTCAAGATAATAAAATAAAAAGACAGGTGGATCATAGACATAAGAATAACAGCCCAAGACTTAGATAAACAATTTGATGTAATACTTACAAGTACTACATTTCCAGGGGGCAGTGTTGCTGAAGTAGTTATTCCTTGGGAAAGTGCACTAAACCCCTTACAAGTTAGAGCCCCAACAGAAGCAGAAGAAAGGGAATGGAAGGAGGCGCTAAACAATGACTGGTATAGATGGGCACAATATACTACATTAAAATGAAAGAAAGAAAACGGTCTAATATGCTCTTCGTCTCCCTTAAAATAATTAACAGTAGTACCAAATCCCCACAGTTACCAGGACTGTGCTACGTTTAACCACAACTTCTGTCATCTAAGGGACTCGGAAAGACCGTATTGCCCAGCAGAATGTTTGTCATATTTAGGAAATCTTAAATATAAACAATTTTATAATCAACCAGGATGGGGAGAGAAGTGTAAGCACTTAGACGTTAGAATAGAAACCAGGAAAATGGAAGCACCAGAGGAATTTGTACGCTTTAGTGCAGTTACTGTTTTTTGTTTTTTTTGGAAGGATCACCAGCATAGTCAGAGATAGAGCTTCAAAAATAGCTTGATTTAGCTTTCTTAATCACGATAGTACATCTGTTTCTCAATTGTCTGAAATATTGCCAGGTCACTGCCCTGCCTCAGGATCAGAAGAAATATGAAAGGAGCAAAGACCAGGTAAAAAGTTAGAGGAACACCCACCTCAATCTTCTGAAAACCGTGGGATAGATTGTTTTTTCAACTGTATTTGAAATGTTATTTTAAATATACGTTTCTGTCTTGTTAATTCCTGTAGATGCCACAATAAAGACCGGTGCCACTTTGTAAGACCAGAGCAACGTTATAAAAAGTCAGTCAAATTCAGTCACATTTGTTGTAGTTCTTTTTTGTTGCTTTTTTTTAAGATAGCCTTTGTGTCAGAGACAGCCTGGATAAGAGCCAAGTGCCACTGGAGTTTGATGAAAACAAGCCAATATCTGATGTGTCCGAGGCTGCTACATTGGATGTTTTGCTTACAAGCCTCCTTCTCTCTGATGCTCTCCTCTGGATAACCTCCTGTCCAGTAGACATTAAAGCAACCTGGTGCTTCTATATCATGTGCCATTTCCGGTGTTCTGGTGGATGGCAGTAACTGTGCTTCAAGATATACTGAGTAAAGCCAGCAAGAGCGGAACAAAGCCTCAAGTTTTGCCTACAACCGTCACTGAAAAGAACATGCATTACCTAAGGATCCAAACAAGTATCAGTTTCGAGAAGCCTGGATCAACACATGGAAAGGGCAAACAAAAAACTTTTATGTCAAACAGACATTTTTTAAATTGGGAAAGATAGCATATCAGAACCTCAAAAGTCAAAATGTGCTCTTCACAGAACAGGACAAGACTGTGTTATTAGTGTCATGGAAGCTGCTACATGCCCTGGCCTGTGTACAGAACTTGTAGAATTAGAGTATGGACTGTATTGCAAGCCAGCTGAAGCTAATCTGCAAAATAATTTTGCTAACCTTTCCCACCTACGAACACACACAAGAGACACACACATCAAACCACAAGATTGACTCAGTGAAAGCCTTTATCAAAAAGAAAAAAGGGAGCACATCAATTGATTTGTTAGATTTTCTCAAAGGTGCACTCAATAGTGCATTAGATAGTAGAAATTGACACCTGAACCTTTTCACACGCTTCCTTTTTTAGATCTCTCACAACTCCAGCCGGGACCTCCTTCAAAGCATTCTGGGAAAGAAACCCAGCAGTTCAGAATGCAGCAAAAAGTTGATCGGATACATCAAGATGTTGAAAAGGAAGGACCCCACTTGGCACAGACGTCAGTTCAATGTCTAGTTTTGATATACATTTGGCTGAGTTGTCAACTAACGTGAAGTCAAAGTGAAATCAACAAAAATTTAACTGACATTGGATTTTGATTAAAAGTTGTGTGGAAAAAAAGATTAAAATTCCCTTACGTTGACTTTTTGAAAATCCAATCAGTTGACCACATTGATTCAACGTCATCACATATATATATAGAGTTTTATTTTTTATTATGTGGAAACGTTGATTAAAAAATATATATGCCCAGTGGGGTCTCTCCCCAGAGAGATGCATCAACCTGATCCATTGTCTGCTTCAGCTGAAGGACCACACCATATTACACAATGACAAGAACAGACTCTTGCCTTCATACACAAAGACTACTCCATTTCAGTGCTCTCCCCTGGCATATAGTGCATTTGGAAAGTATTCAGACCCCTTCACTTTTTCCACATTTTGTTACGTTACAGCCTTATCCTAAAATGAATGAAATAGTTTTTTTCCCCCCTCATGAATCTACACACAATACCCCATAATGACAAAGCAAAAACAGGTTTTTAGAAATGTCGCCAAATGTATTAAAAATAAAAAACTTAAATATAACATTTACATAAGTATTCAGACTCTTTACTCAGTACTTTGTTGAAGCAGCTTTGCAGAGATTACAGCTTCGAGTCTTCTTGGGTTTGACTCTACAAGCTTGGCACACCTGTATTTGGGGAGTTTCTCCCATTCTTCTCTGCAGATCCTCTCAAGCTCTGTCAGGTTGGATGTGGAGCGTCGCTGCACAGCTATTTTCAGGTCTCTCCAGACATGTTAAATCGGGTTCAAGTCCGGGCTCTGGCTGGGCCACTCAAGGACATTCAGAGACTTGTCCTGAAGCCACTCCTGCGTTGTCTTGGCTGTGTGCTTAGACTCGTTGTCCTGTTGGAAGGTGAACCTTCGCCCCAGTCAGGTCCTGAGCGAGCTGGAGCAGGTTTTCATCAAAGATCTCTCTCTACTTTGCTCCATTAATCTTTTCCTCGATCCTGACTAGTCTCCCAGTCCCTGCCATTGAAAAACATCCGCACAGCATGATGCTGCCACCACCATGCTTCAACGTATGGATGGTGCCAGGTTTCCTCCAGTCGTGATGTTTGGCATTCAGGCCAAAGAGTTCAATCTTGGTTTCATCAGACCTGAGAATCTTGTTTCTCATGGTTAGAGTCCTTTAGGTGGCTTTTGGCAAACTCCAAGCGGGCTGTCATGTGCCTTTTACTGAGGAGTGGCTTCCATCTGGCCACTCTACCATAAAGGCCTGATTGGTGGAGTGCTGCAGAGATGGTTGTCCTTCTGGAAGGTTCTCCCATCTCCACAGAGGAACTCTGGAGCTTTGTTAGAGTGACCATCGGGTTCTTGGTCACCTCCCCCGCCGGGCGGCCAGCTCTAGGAAGAGTCTTGGAGGTTCCAAACTTCTTCCATTTAAGAATGATGGAGGCCACTGTGTTCTTGGGGACCTTCAAAGCTGCAGAAATTTTTTAGTACCCTTCCCCAGATCTGCGCCTTGATACAATCCTGTGTCGGAGCTGTATGGACAATTCCTTTCGACCTCATGGCTTTGTTTTTGCTCTGTCAACTGTGGGACCTTATATAGACAGCCTTTCCAAAACATGTCCAATCAACTGAATTTACCACAGGTGGACTCCAATCAAGTTGTAGAAACATCTCAAGGATGATCAATAGAAACAGGATGCACCTGAGCTCAATTTCGTGTCTCATAGCAAAGGGTTTGAATAATTATGTAAATAAGGTTTTTATTTATTTTATTTTTAAGAAATTTGCAAAAAAATCTAAAAACCTGTTTTCCCTTTGTCATTATGGGGTATTGTGTGTAGATTGATGAGGAAATGTTTTTATTTAATCCATTTTAGAATAAGGCTGTAACGTAACTAAATGTGGAAAAAGAGAAGGGGTCTGAATACTTTCCGAATGCACTGTAGTGTGTGTTTACCAGAAACGGTAATGTAAAGAACAACATGACCTGCTCCAAAGTCAGATTAGGATATGCGCCAAGGACTAGATAAAGTGTATTTTTACAACTACTTTTTTATACTACTTTCCTTAAAGAGATGGGTGGGGCTAAGGCTTAAGAGGGTGTGAACGATGTTGAATGTGTGTAGACAAAGAAGAGCTCTCCAGTAGGTGTACCAAAACATTCAAGGGCCATTTTCTCAAAAGTCGGGTTACAAGTTTATCAACTTTCAAAGCAGAATTACTTTCCCATTGTTCCTCAACTAAAGTATATGATCTACCATTTTCTAGCTGTGAGTCTCTACTTTTATCCAATGTAAAAATAAAAACAATTCAAATGTAGCTACATAAGACAGACCTTTCGTGAAGGTTTTCGATTGTGATGTTATTTTTCATAATGAAAAACCTTCATGAAAGGCATTGGGTAGAAGTTAATTAACCCATGAATATAATTTTACATATACAGTATATTACGTATTAGCGGTATATCAGAGAACAAAAAGCTGAACAGATCAAATATATATATATATATATTTGCTAGAGTGAGAAATCAAATTATTAATTTTCAATGATTTACCACCCGCCAGGGATAGTTCAAATTTTAATTATATTACCTTTACTGAGTCTCTAGGAGTATTGTCACCCCGTTTTATTTAAACCCTACTTTGTGTCTGTCAGTGTGGACCACCTAGGACAGCGCAGGACCAAACAAGGTCTGAAGAAATGTGAGTAATTAACCATGAATCATTATTGATTAAACTTTCCTGAACATCAAGCCTTTGTAATACATTTAGTACCACCTTTACAAACACAGTGATGTTTCTGTAGAATACTTGACCACAAACGAAAGCTTTTTCTTGTGAGTATGAGGAGAATTGAAATGATTTATTTTTCTAATCAAATAATTAATCTATTCTAAACACTTTTCAGGCTCTGTTGTAGCCGGCCGCGACCGGGAGACCCATGGGGCGGCGCACAATTGGCCCAGCGTCGTCCAGGGTAGGGGAGGGAATGCCCGGCAGGGATGTAGCTCAGTTGGTAGAGCATGGCGTTTGCAATGCCAGGGTTGTGGGTTCGATTCCCACAGGGGGCCAGTATGAAAAAATTGAAAAATAATGTATGCACTCACTAACTCTAAGTCGCTCTGGATAAGAGCGTCTGCTAAATGACTAAAATGTAAAATGTAAATGTAAATGTTTTCAGATCCCTGTGAGCTCACACTAGATGCCAGCACAGCAAATGGTTTCCTGTCCCTGTCCAAGTGGAACAGGAAAGTGATGCACCAGGGAAAGGAGCAGCGCTATCCCAGCCCCCAAGAGAGGTTCAATAAATGCAACCAGGTGCTGTGCAAGGAGGGCCTCTGAGATGCGCCATTACTTGGAGGTTGAGTGTTTACACGACATACAGTGGGGAAAAAAAGTATTTAGTCAGCCACCAATTGTGCAAGTTCTCCCACTTAAAAAGATGAGAGAGGCCTGTCATTTTCATCATAGGTACACGTCAACTATGACAGACAAAATGAGGGAAAAAAATCCAGAAAATCACATTGTAGGATTTTTTATGAATTTATTTGCAAATTATGGTGGAAAATAAGTATTTGGTCAATAACAAAAGTTTCTCAATACTTTGTTATATACCCTTTGTTGGCAATGACACAGGTCAAACATTTTCTGTAAGTCTTCACAAGGTTTTCACACACTGTTGCTGGTATTTTGGCCCATTCCTCCATGCAGATCTCCTCTAGAGCAGTGATGTTTTGGGGCTGTCGCTGGGCAACACAGACTTTCAACTCCCTCCAAAGATTTTCTATGGGGTTGAGATCTGGAGACTGGCTAGGCCACTCCAGGACCTTGAAATGCTTCTTACGAAGCCACTCCTTCGTTGCCCGGGCGGTGTGTTTGGGATCATTGTCATGCTGAAAGACCCAGCCACGTTTCATCTTCAATGCCCTTGCTGATGGAAGGAGGTTTTCACTCAAAATCTCACGATACATGGCCCCATTCATTCTTTCCTTTACACGGATCAGTCGTCCTGGTCCCTTTGAGAAAAACAGCCCCAAAGCATGATGTTTCCACCCCCATGCTTCACAGTAGGTATGGTGTTCTTTGGATGCAACTCAGCATTCTTTGTCCTCCAAACACGACGAGTTGAGTTTTTACCAAAAAGTTATATTTTGGTTTCATCTGACCATATTACATTCTCCCAATCCTCTTCTGGATCATCCAAATGCACTCTAGCAAACTTCAGACAGGCCTGGACATGTACTGGCTTAAGCAGGGGGACACGTCTTGCACTGCAGGATTTGAGTCCCTGGCGGCGTAGTGTGTTACTGATGGTAGGCTTTGTTACTTTGATCCCAGCTCTCTGCAGGTCATTCACTAGGTCCCCCCGTGTGGTTCTGGGATTTTTGCTCACCGTTCTTGTGATCATTTTGACCCCACGGGGTGAGATCTTGCGTGGAGCCCCAGATCGAGGGAGATTATCAGTGGTCTTGTATGTCTTCCATTTCCTAATAATTGCTAGATAGACCAAAGCCTAGTCTATTTTGACATTACTATAGTAAAGTCTGTGGGTTATGGTATTTTAATATAGATGCTATCATTTTAGTAATCAACTTAGTGTAGCCCATTTATAAAGACAGTCCCTAACTCTTTACATTAATTGTATGGGTTGGGAGTTTGTTGGCGACACCTAGAGTTTCAAAATATTTGTCTGTCGTTCTGATCTCGTTCTTTTTTCCCTCTTGCCTTTGGAGAGGGCGCCCACAAACTGTGAACTGTAAACCAGAAATGAACCTAGAAATATTGAACGTTGATAATTGACTGGAAACAGTCATATTTACGTGTCACGATTCAGACAGACGACCAGGGGACCACAATTGCGACACACCAGAAAGTTTATTAAACTTAAGGGAAAAGGGAAGTAGGGAGTGAATGAAGGCTCCAGGGGTAACAGGGGTCCCGTCCAATGTGCTGGGTCTGTGCCCCCCCCAGTGGCAGCGATGCGTCCTATGAAGCCGGTGGTGGGTGGTCCAGAAGTCCTGGGGGGGGGAGACACAGACACAACAGGGCGGAATGAAACAAGGCAGCAGTACAGTTCAAGGGGAATCCAAAATACGTAGTAGCAAGGCAGAAGGCTGGTCAGAGTTACCGGGATCGAAGAGTAGTCAGGAGTCGTAATGGCAGAAAGCAGGTCTGGTATTCCTGGGGCAGAAGAGTATCCAAGAATCAGGCAGGTCCGGGGTCACAAAACAAGGGTGAGCCAGAAGCGCGAGCAAACAGGTTCCGGGTGTGAGCTTTGCAGACGATCTGACAAAGGAGAGCTGAAAGACAGGACTTAATATACTGGGAGAGGTTAGTGGGTAATGCAGCGCAGCTGGCAGAGTAATTAGAGCCGAGCAGAGCAGGGACAGGTGGAGCTAGTTAGGCTGAGTAGAGAGAGAGTGGTGAGCAGAGTGGAAGATAGTGGAAACAAATTAAGGTGGTAACCCGGTGGAGTGAGAGGGCTCATGACAGAACCCCCCCCCCAAGGGACGGCCCCAGAAGTCCCAAGAGCAACACCACGCCGGGCGGGAGGAGGGGAGCCGGAGGAGGGCTAGAACTCCTCCGAACGGTCCGAGCGAACGTCCTCATCCTCGGAGGAAGCCGGAGGGCCGTGGTCGGGAGATGGGACAGGTCCCGAGACAGGATCAGGCACAGGACAGGAAGCCGAGCGGGCAGGACGGTTAGGGATCCCTCTGGGGCGGCCCCTACGGATTGCAGGTTGATCAGGATGCCGTTGGTGGAAAGCGGTGATGAGAGTCCTATCCACAATCCGACTAGCTGGCACCCAGGTCCTTTCCTCAGGTCCATAGCCCTCCCAGTCAATGAGGTACTGGAGACCCCTACCCCTCCGTCTGGACCGAAGCAGGCGGCGGACGGTGTAAACCAGACCACCATCGACGAGCCGTGGAGGAGGAGGACCAGGCGCCGCAGGGACCAGCGGACTCTCATGGATGGGCTTAATCTTAGACACATGGAAAGTGGGGTGCACCCTCAGGGAATTAGGCAGTTGGAGCCGGACAGCAGTTGGGCTAATCACTCTTATGATAGGGAATGGGCCAATGAACCGAGGTGCCAGCTTCTGCGACTCCACCCTGAGTGGCAGGTTCTTAGATGACAACCACACCCTTTGACCAACATGGTAGGTGGGAGCAGGAATTCTCCGACGGTTGGCCCCGGTAGTGTAGCTGGCAACGGATCTGAGGAGTGTGGCTCGGGCTTGTGACCAGGTGCGGCGACATCGACGGGCAAAAGCAAGTGCAGATGGGCAAGTAACCTCCTCTTCCTGGCTGGCAAATAGAGGAGGCTGGTATCCAAAAACACATTGGAAAGGGGACATACCGATGGCAGAGCAGGTCAGAGAATTGTGTGCGTACTCCACCCATGTCAATTGCTGCGACCAGGAGTGGGGGTTGCGTGAAGTCATGCATCGCAGTGCCTTCTCGAGCTCCTGATTAGCCCGCTCTGACTGCCCATTGGATTGGGGATGGAATCCGGAAGTCAGACTGACTGTGGCTCCCAGCAGGTGACAGAACTCCTTCCAAAAAGCGGAGGAGAATTGTGGACCACGGTCAGAAACTACATCCCTTGGCAGTCCGTGGATCCGGAAGACGTGTTCCAGGACCACCTGGGCGGTCTCCTTGGCGGTTGGGAGCTTGGGGAGGGGAATGAAGTGTGCCATCTTGCTGAAACGGTCAACGATGGTGAGAATGACGGTCATGCCCCTTGAAGGGGGCAGCCCCGTGACAAAGTCAAGGGCGATGTGAGACCAGGGACGTCTGGGCACAGGCAGGGGCTGCAGCAATCCGGCTGGGGGCTGGCAGGACGACTTGTGTTGGTTGCAGATGGGGCAGGCTTGGACGAATTCCCGTACATCCTTCCTCAGAGAGGGCCACCAGAACCTCTGGGCGAGCAGGTTGTAAGTGCGGGTGGAGCCAGGGTGACAAGCTAGGCGGGAGTCATGTCCCCACTGAACGACCTGGGACCTCAGGTCTTCGGGGACAAAAAGGCGGTCAGCTGGGCAGGTGCTGGGACCTGGCTGGTTACGGAGAGCCTCCAGCACCTGTTCCTCAACAGCCCAGGTCAGAGCTGCAACGATGCAGGGACTTGGCAGAATCGACACAGGGTCCTTGGAGGGGGTGTCATCCTTCTGGAATTGACGGGAGAGGGCGTCTGGCTTGGTGTTGCGTGATCCAGGCCGGTATGACAGAGTGAAATTAAACCTGGTGAAGAACAGGGCCCAGCGGGACTGCCTGGAGTTCAACCGTTTGGCCGTGCGGATGTACTCCAAGTTCTTATGATCGGTCCAAACGAGAAATGGAATGGTGGACCCCTCCAGCCAGTGACGCCACTCCTCCAAGGCAAGCTTCACAGCCAGCAGCTCACGGTTCCCTATGTCGTAATTGCACTCAGAGGGGGACAACCGACGTGAGAAAAAGGCACAGGGATGGAGCTTCCTATCCTCCGCAGCCCACTGAGAAATCACAGCACCAACTCCCACATCCGAGGCGTCCACCTCCACAATGAATTGCCGGTCCACATCAGGCATCTGGAGGATGGGAGCGGAGGTGAACCTCACCTTGAGGGTACTGAAGGCCTTGTCGGCTGCTGGGGTCCAGGTGAAGGGTTGCTTGGTGCTGGTTAGAGCAGTGAGAGGGGCAGCAACGGTACTGTAGTTCCGGATAAACTTCCTATAGAAGTTAGCAAACCCCAGAAACTGTTGCAGCTTCTTTCGGTTCTCCGGAACTGGCCATGAAGTGACTGCTGATACTTTGGCAGGATCCATTTGGATACTTCCCTCTGCCACTATGTACCCCAGGAAGGCCACTGTCTTGACGTGAAACTCACATTTCTCTGCCTTGGCGTAGAGGGAATTCTCCAGAAGACGATGAAGGACTTGCTGGACATGGCGGGTGTGTTCAGACAGGTCTCTGGAGTAGATTAAGATGTCATCCAGGTAAACGAAGACAAACTTGTTTAACATGTCCCGCAGTACATCATTTACTAGAGCCTGGAACACAGCAGGAGCATTGGTGAGGCCAAAAGGCATAACCAGATACTCGTAGTGGCCTGTTGGTGTATTGAATGCGGTTTTCCATTCATCTCCCTCCCGGATCCGCACTAGGTGGTAAGCGTTTCTGAGATCCAACTTGGTAAAAACAGTGGCTCCCTGGAGCAACTCAAAAGCAGAGGTGAGCAGAGGCAGAGGGTAACGGTTTTTCACTGTGATGTCGTTGAGTCCCCTGTAGTCGATGCAGGGGCGAAGAGATCCGTCCTTCTTCCCCACAAAGAAGAAGCCAGCACCAGCAGGAGATGAAGATGAACGGATTAATCCTGTGGACAGAGAGCCATTGATGTAGTCCTCCATGGACTTTCTTTCAGGAGCAGACAACGAATAGAGACGACCCCTTGGAGGAGCTGTTCCAGGAAGGAGGTCGATGGCACAGTCGTACGGTCGGTGAGGGGGCAGAGATGTGGCTCTTGCTTTGTTAAACACCTCTCTGAGACCATGGTAGCATTCTGGGACATTGGAGAGGTCAGGAGCGGAGTTAGTAGGTACTGGCCGAGGGGGTAGTGCGGCAGCAAGCAGGCAGGTTCGGTGGCAGTCCTCTCCCCACTCCCTGATCACCCCGGTCACCCAGTCGAGCTGAGGGTTGTGCCGGCGGAGCCATGGGTAACCCAGGATGAGGGGTTGGCCTGGAGAGGGGAGCAGGTGAAACTGGATAGTTTCTTGATGGTTTCCGGACAGACCCATCGAGACCGGGGCCGTGACATGAGTGACCGATCCGAGTAAGTGTCCGTCCAGTGCCCGGGCAGGAATAGGAGGTGTCAAACGGAGGTTCTCCAGTCCCAGTTGGCGTGCCAGCTTGATGTCCATTATGTTGGCTTCGGCGCCAGAATCCACCAGAGCAGCCAGGGTGTGAGTTGAGTCAGAGAGGCGGAGGTGAACTTGCAGCAGGGGTTTGCGGTCGGAGGACTGGATGGTCATTGAACTCAACCGGACTCCCCCTATGCCCGGTGAGCTTCGGCCCTTTAAAGGGCAGGTTACCACACGATGTCCATCACCTCCACAATAGAGGCAGAGGTTTGAGGTGAAGCGGCGCTGGCGCTCTGCAGGAGTGAGAGAGGCTCGCCCAATCTCCATAGGCTCAGACTGATCAAGCTGACCTGGGTGAGTGGCAGTAGATGACAGGAGCCCAGTCGGATCTCTCCGAATGCCGGTAGTAGGTGGACCTTGGCGCCCCCTCTCACGACGACGGGTCTGTATCCTTCTGTCGATCCTGACAGTCAGTGCGATGGCTTCATCAAGAGTGGAAGGCAGTTCATGGGAGACCAACTCGTCCTTGATATAGTCAGCCAAACTATGGAAAAACGCGTCCACCAACGATGGTGTGTTCCAAGAACTTCGTCTAGCCAGGGTTCGGAAGTCGATGGAATGGTCTGCGACTGTACGTCTGCCTTGTCGAATACTGAACAGTTCACGAGACGCCTCTGCGGTGGGTGAATCCAGGTCAAACACCTTCAGCATCTCCTCAGCAAACAGGTCGAAGGTTGCACATGCGGGGGTTTGACGTTCGAACTCTGCTGTTCCCCAGAGTCGAGCTCGGCCCGTCAGGTGAGTGATGGCATACCCAACTTTAGCCCCCTCCGTGGCGAAGGTCCTTGGCTGCAAGGAGAACTGAAGTCGGCAGCTAGTCAGGAATGGCCGGACCTGGGTTGAATCGCCGTTGAACCGCTCGGGGTTTCCAATCTTGGGTTCCGGAGCAGCGGCTGCAATGACCGGGGCAGGTAACTCGGGGGCAGGGCTGGTGGGCAGACTGGCTGGGGTAAGGTTGGTGAGGAGTTGAAAGATCATGGCGAGTTGTTGTTGCTGCTGCTGGAACTGCTGCTCATGCTCATCGGTTTCCATGTCGGGGAAAGTGTGCGCTGAGTCCATAATGGTCAGATCGTACTGTCACGATTCAGACAGACGACCAGGGGACCACAATTGCGACACACCAGAAAGTTTATTAAACTTAAGGGAAAAGGGAAGTAGGGAGTGAATGAAGGCTCCAGGGGTAACAGGGGTCCCGTCCAATGTGCTGGGTCTGTGCCCCCCCCAGTGGCAGCGATGCGTCCTATGAAGCCGGTGGTGGGTGGTCCAGAAGTCCTGGGGGGGGGAGACACAGACACAACAGGGCGGAATGAAACAAGGCAGCAGTACAGTTCAAGGGGAATCCAAAATACGTAGTAGCAAGGCAGAAGGCTGGTCAGAGTTACCGGGATCGAAGAGTAGTCAGGAGTCGTAATGGCAGAAAGCAGGTCTGGTATTCCTGGGGCAGAAGAGTATCCAAGAATCAGGCAGGTCCGGGGTCACAAAACAAGGGTGAGCCAGAAGCGCGAGCAAACAGGTTCCGGGTGTGAGCTTTGCAGACGATCTGACAAAGGAGAGCTGAAAGACAGGACTTAATATACTGGGAGAGGTTAGTGGGTAATGCAGCGCAGCTGGCAGAGTAATTAGAGCCGAGCAGAGCAGGGACAGGTGGAGCTAGTTAGGCTGAGTAGAGAGAGAGTGGTGAGCAGAGTGGAAGATAGTGGAAACAAATTAAGGTGGTAACCCGGTGGAGTGAGAGGGCTCATGACATTACGATCTAAAACCACTCAGGATATTGACATAAGCACGTATTTTTTTGAGACTGATGATCATTTAGATTTGTTTAACTTTTTTAATTTTTTGCATTTGCTATCGCTACATGTGCATTTCTTTGTATAAGAGTAATTGAACAGTAATTGCACTCGGCTGTAGTTGCCTTGTCGCAGTGGAGAACGTGGGTTTTGCAACATAATCTGTAGGTCCTTTTGAGACCTCTACATGTAAAAACAAATGTTATTAAAGAACAGTTACTGAAACGTTGTTATTGATAAAAGTAATAGACTGAATAATTGATTATTCTGCAGACTGGTTTTTGTACCCCACTTTTTAATCCAAGGCAACCAGCGTCACCTGCCGTCTTCTACAAACTACTTCGCCATCTTCAGAGAGGCTCATCATCTACAGCTTCTACAATCATCATCGTCGCCTCGTCTTTATAGGGGGACATTTGACTGGTACATTGTGGTAGGAACTGGACTGATAATTAAGTGCAGTCACATTTTTTTTGTTTTATTGGGTACCCTGTTTCTTATTTGTTTTGATTACGGTATTTGACAAAATTGTATTGTTGTGAATGAATGGCCATTGCAGTTGTCATACTCGGTTGTGCATTGATTGGAAAACAAAAGAGAAAACAAATAATTTCCACAATAGATAAACTTAAACTTCAAACGTATATCACTGACTACTTGCTGTATCCTTTTTTTGAGTATCCTTTCCTTCCTTTCTGTTCACCCATGACAGCGTGGCCACGCACACCTCCAACTCAATCATTAAGTTTGCAGATGACACAACAGTAGTAGGTCTGATTACCAACAATGATGAGACAGCCCACAGGGAGGAGGTGAGGGCCTTGGCAGAGTAGTGGCAGGAAAATAATGTGTTGAGATATTAATTTCAGAGTAATTCCATTCTGCTTGTGTGATGTGCTTGCCCCCCCACTTATAAATACCTGGGCGTGTAGCATCACTTCCTCAAGCTCAGATTGATGCAGCATTTTCTGGCTAGCCATGTGAAAAATGAGCACGAAGCAAGTCACCTGCGGGTATTTTCTCCATGGTGTCTGCTGGAAGAGGAATAGGTGCTTGTTTTCTCATGACCTGATCACCGGTGTGTTGAAGAGGATTGGTGTCAAGTGTAAATGGAGTGATCTGTACTCCACACCGATCTCTGGAGACGAAATGGAAGTGAATGAGAGTGAATTAACGGAGGTGGCAGTTTTTCGGAGCCTAAGCCTCACTCCGAGGGTGAGTCTGGTCCCGTAGGAGTTACATTTTTGTAGAAATTGGACCCCTGCCTTTTGGCTGATCTGTATGTGGTTTCAGGGTGGGTGAAAGCAGAGTTGGGTGCTGTGGAATCGGTGAAGTTAACCCGAAGTGGTCTTGTGATAATTGTTTGTGTTTCTGCCGGTCAGAGGGAGCGGACACTCCATGCCACACAAATGGGGATAAGAGCTGTGACTTGCTTTGCTCTCAAGAATAGGGTGCCATTGAAAGGAGTGATTACTGGCGTAGCAGTAAATGTGAATGTGGATCAGTTGAAAGGGAAGATTCCCTGTGTTTGTGATGCTCGTCGTTTGATGTGACATAGACAGGGTGGCGAGCATGGTGAAACAGAAGAGTCATTGTCTGTTCTTTTGAGTTTTGATGTTCAGTCTTTGCCCAACAAAGTGATTTTCGGATATTTCAGTTATCCCGTACAAGCTTTTGTGCCAAACCCATGACGTTGTTACAGGTGTCAAGCTTATGGGCATGTGGCAGCAGTGTGTAGGAGGGAGGTTCCTATGGTGTGAGAGGTGTGCAGAAGGGCATGAAACAAAGCAATGTGTAGCATCAGGTAAAGAAGCGATATGTGTTAATTGTAGGGGTGCCCATGGTGTTGGGGATAAAGAGTGTGGGGATTTCTGTATGTATGAGGGGAATTCGATTATGTATTATTATAGTATTATGGACACTCCGTAATAAATAAACTGAACCAAACAAGACTTTACTACAGCAATAGAGGATGGTTAATGTTGTTACGTTAGTTTTTAAACCCGATGATAGAGGTAAATGCAGAACGCTGTTAGAGAGTGTGTTTTATTTTTCCTACTAGGGTGTTTGAGATGAGAGGGCTGGCTAGACGGGGAGTGATGACGTGGCTGCTTGTGCGACATGGAAGTTGTTGTTGTTTGGCGTGCTTTGAAAGTATCGCAGATGGTGTGGAGTGACTGGCGATGTGTATGTAGAGGGTACCTGGATCGAAAACAGGTAGGGACAGTGAGTAAAGCTTTCGCATTGGGGCTATATACCTAGATTACTATGTGGATTGAGAAATGTGAAAGGTTGAATTAGATAGACCTTTCTAGAATACTTCTACTTAAGCTATGAAAATATGTTACAAGGTCCCCATGCGCTTTCTCCGGAGGTGCAAGGGGAGGGTGAGAGAGAGTTCAAATGTTAGGAACATCATTAAATGTATGCTTATCAACGATAGCAAGTATTTGTTTTATTAATTAGGGCCTAATCAGAGAGAACAGTTAAATAAATTGAATAGCCAACTGAAATGGGTTAGCGGGAAAATATAAATAGTTGGTACATTTTAGAACGATAATTTATTTTGGTTACGGGGAAGCAAGTGGCATTGGCTGTTGTGCTGGGGGAATAGCGCCAGCCTGTGGTGGGTTATGGATTTGTTACATAAACAAACTTATATTTTAAACTAAAGTGATGGAATAGGCTACAATTATAACATTATCAGAAAAAAGGCACAATTTATTGTGAAATAGTTATTACAATTGTTATTGATAGTTATTACAGTCATTATCATTGATCCAGTAATGATAGAAGGATAGTAGGGTTAGGACTGGGGATATCTGTATCATGTTTTGTGTGTACTACAATCTTTAGATTATAACCAGGAGAAAGAGATTAGCTCATCTCGTTGGAATGTTGCCCAGGGCTAGGGGAGCAGTAGTGAAGTTAGGTATTTAGGTCATAAAAGTGAGCTACCAAATTAAGTGAGGCCTGGCTATTTGTGGTTGTTGTTTTTCAAATTGGGTTTTCAGCAGGTCAAGGGTGATAGGTCTTAGAGGAGCACACACATTGAATTTTATAGAATTTTTTAGGTTTTGGCTGAGTTTGGGGTACATATGATTTCTTATGAGAATGAATGTCATGAGGACTTAATGAACACTTGGGATAACTAACATTTATGAAATATTTAGAATAATGGTAATGTTTAGTATACTATGGGATGGCAATTGGATAATGAATTACCAATATTACCTAAGTGATTGTTTAGGTAGGTGGTAATATTGACACATGGGCAAATCATGTGTCAAATGGGGGATGGATGGTATGGTGGGAGATGGTAGGATTAAATAATAAATATATACGAAGGAGAGGACAAAAAAAAAAAAAAAAAAAAAAAAGATTAGAAATTGAGAGCTGAACATGTACAGTGGGGGAAAAAAGTATTTAGTCAGCCACCAATTGTGCAAGTTCTCCCACTTAAAAAGATGAGAGAGGCCTGTCATTTTCATCATAGGTACACGTCAACTATGACAGACAAAATGAGAAAAGAAATTCCAGAAAATCTCATTGTAGGATTTTTAATGAATTTATTTGCAAATTATGGTGGAAAATAAGTATTTGGTCAATAACAAAAGTTTCTCAAAACTTTGTTATATACCCTTTGTTGGCAATGACACAGGTCAAACGTTTTCTGTAAGTCTTCACAAGGTTTTCACACACTGTTGCTGGTATTTTGGCCCATTCCTCCATGCAGATCTCCTCTAGAGCAGTGATGTTTTGGGGCTGTCACTGGGCAACACAGACTTTCAACTCCCTCCAAAGATTTTCTATGGGGTTGAGATCTGGAGACTGGCTAGGCCACTCCAGGACCTTGAAATGCTTCTTACGAAGCCACTCCTTCGTTGCCCGGGCGGTGTGTTTGGGATCATTGTCATCCTGAAAGACCCAGCCACGTTTCATCTTCATGCCCTTGCTGATGGAAGGAGGTTTTCACTCAAAATCTCACGATACATGGCCCCATTCATTCTTTCCTTTACACGGATCAGTCGTCCTGGTCCCTTTGCAGAAAAACAGCCCCAAAGCATGATGTTTACACCCCCATGCTTCACATTAGGTATGGTGTTCTTAGGATGCAACTCAGCATTCTTTGTCCTCCAAACACGACGAGTTGAGTTTTTACCAAAAAGTTCTATTTTGGTTTCATCTGACCATATGACATTCTCCCAATCCTCTTCTGGATCATCCAAATGCACTCTAGCAAACTTCAGACGGGCCTGGACATGTACTGGCTTAAGCAGGGGGACACGTCTGGCACTGCAGGATTTGAGTCCCTGGCGGCGTAGTGTGTTACTGATGGTAGGCTTTCTTACTTTGGTCCCAGCTCTCTGCAGATCATTCACTAGGTGCCCCTGTGTGGTTCTGGGTTTTTTGCTCACCGTTCTTGTGATCATTTTGACCCCACGGGGTGAGATCTTGTGTGGAGCCCCAGATCGAGGGAGATTATCAGTGGTCTTGTATGTCTTCCATTTCCTAATAATCGCTCCCACAGTTGATTTCTTCAAACCAAGCTGCTTACCTATTGCAGATTCAGTCTTCCCAGCCTGGTGCAGGTCTACAATTTTGTTTCTGGTGTCCTTTGACAGCTCTTTGGTCTTGGCCATAGTGGAGTTTGGAGTGTGACTGTTTGAGGTTGTGGACAGGTGTCTTTTATACTGATAACAAGTTCAAACAGGTGCCATTAATACAGGTAACGAGTGGAGGACAGAGGAGCCTCTTAAAGAAGAAGTTACAGGTCTGTGAGAGCCAGAAATCTTGGTTGTTTGTAGGTGACCAAACACTTATTTTCCACCATAATTTGCAAATAAATTCATTAAAAATCCTACAATGTGATTTTCTGGAAAAAAAATTATCCATTTGTCTGTCATAGTTGACGTGTACCTTTGATGAAAATTACAGGCCTCTCTCATCTTTTTAAGTGGGAGAACTTGCACAATTGGTGGCTGACTAAATACTTTTTTCCCCCACTGTATGTGTGAAGATAGTTTATTAACCACACCCGTATGTCAGAGGTTTTGTGCCCCACAGGTGAACTAAAGGAGAAGATGACCCACTCTATCTAACCAGGACACTGGGTGTGGATCCAGTCCCTAAAAGAAGAAAAACTGGAAGCAGGCCTGTTGGGAAGGGCCCTACCAAGTCCAATTAGATCCACCTGGGTGCATGTCACACACGGCAAAAAGGTAAACCCAGTTACACCTGACGAACAAACACAGAGTTAGGAGAAAGAACCGATCACCACTAGGGCTCGGGGGTTGGCTCCTTAACGAAGATTCCCTTACCCTGTCTGATCATCCCTGTGTGAGTTCGATAGAAGGTAAAGCAATGGGTTGGCCTCTGGCGTCTGACATGTTCTCAGGGCGAGGGTGGGGATTCACAGGTCTCCCGACGGTAGGTAGCTGTCTGATTGTGGGGGCCATATTCCTAGCACACTCAAACCCTCCTGATCAGCCAGAAGTAGTAGTTAACCTAACACAAGTTGATAAAATAATACATGAGCACAGTCTACAAAGGCATAGGAGACAGCTAGACGTAGGGAAAGGGGAAGTACTAGGGACTTTAGGGAAGGACATCACCATATGTATGTCACCATGTACATCCTTGGACTATGTAGTTGCTCATACCGAGCGGGGGGGGGGGGGGGGGGGGGATATGTCAATCTCCATACACCGTTTAGGGACAGGTGTAGTATTGTGAAAGTAGGGAATTACCAGAAAAGGCAGTGTGACCCATATAAGGGTAGGTACTGTCTGAAAGTCTGAATTACGCTAAAACAGGTTACAGACCTGACAAGTGAGATATCCTCTTCAACTGGGGCACCCTATAGAGTAAACCTCTCTGAGGGAGGTAGTGAGACCGGGGCTGTGGTGAAGATTGTGCAAACTAGAGACCTGAAGGAAGTAGGACAGGTGGAGACGGGGTGTAGAAATCTTGACCTGTGGTTGGAATGGATTCAGTATACGGCAAGAACTATGTCTAAAGAGGACTGTTATGCCTGTGGGACAGCCAAACCAAGGTTAACAACTACTCCGTTCCCCTTGACAGGCTTTGACTCTCTGTCAGGTTTATCCTCCATGCAAGCCACCTGGGAATGTGGTGAAAGAGTCTTGTAGTAACTTGCACTATCTGTATCCCCCGATAACAAAGTCATCCCGACCTAGGTTGAAGTCACAGGGGATTTTTATTGTTTTTCTAGGACTAGTAAGATAGGATACAGGGTAGGGCATCTTAGCTCCTGCTCCCACACAGAGAATATCACAACTAAAGAGACCATGACTAATCTCTCCTCTTTGTTGCAGCCAGAGGATTTTAGGAATCAAAACCAGGCCCGTGCTGACATCTGATGGTTGTGTGGTGATAACAGATTGTGAACTCACCTACATACGCAAACAATCAAACGTGTCAGAGACTGGTGAGTTGTCACGTAGAAAGTAGGACCTCCTCCCGGGATCCTTTGATGAAAGGATATATATTGATGGGATAGCAGTACCTCGAGGGGTTCCAGAAGAATTCAAAGCTAGGAATCAGATCGCAGCTGGGTTTGAATCAAGTCTTTTCTGGTGGTCAACAATTAATAAAAACGTAGATTGGATGAATTATATTTACTATAACCAGCAAAGATTTATAAACCACACTCGTGATGCAATAAAGGGATTAGCTGAGCAGACAGCGGCAACTAGCTTAATGGCATGGCAGAATAGAATAGCTTTAGATATGCTTTTGGCTGAGCGGGGCGGAGTTTGTGTTCTGTTTGGATCTATGTGCTGTACTTTCATCCTCAAACAATATAGCACCGGACGGGTCCGTGACCAAAGCGCTTCAGGGACTCACCACGTTGGCGAACGAACTGGCTGAGAACTCTGGTATTGATAGCTCCATAAACGGTTGGTTTGATAACATATTTGGTAAATGGAAAACTATTGTTGTAACTATTCTGGGTGAAGTTATAGCTTCTATGGGTATACTTGTTCTTTGTGGATGTTGTCTTATTTCCTGTGTCTGAGGGTTGGTGAGAAAAGGAGATGGAGAAGGTGGTTTCCCAACAGATGGTGAGATACGGCCCAATCCCGGACTCCGACCTAAGGAATGAAGGATATGACCTACCAGGCTTGGTGGAGTGACACCCTAGAGCCCTCAAACTCAACTCTGGACCTCGAAGCCAGTTCCACTGCATTTTTTCATTGTTCCCCTCTAATCAGGGACTGATTTAAACCTGGGACACCAGCTGGGTACAATTAATAAATCAGGTAGAACAGAAAACCAGCAGGCTCCGGACCTCGTAGGGTAAGAGTTCAATACCCCTGCCCTAGAGGGTGTCTAAAGGGGGCCAAAATTTACTTCCCTGTTTGTGTTTTATGTTTTAATAATCTTGTGTTTTGTGTTCTATTAATCCTGTGTTTTATGCTTTATTAATCAAGTTAACCATTGTGAATGTTTGTCTTTCCTTATGTGAAGGTTTGAAGTTCCTGGGTGACTTGTAGCCAACTCAGTACAAGTTAGGTGTAGATGGAAGGCCTGAGGGTTTTTATTTTTCAGTATCATTATTGCCTATTAATAAAAGTGTGATTATTTTTGTCTGTATTGTATTTTAATGAGTGAAACCCTGTGTTTTCTTATTTTGGGTTCACACCCAGTGGGTGTGAAAAGGGGGATTGTGGGGATTTATTATTCTCATAAATGGATGGGATGACTAACTTAGAAAGAATGCATTAATGATTAAAGCATAAAAGGTATGTACTGTACTGATATAAATTGTTTCACCTAACATGCTGTGATTAATGTGAGGAGCTGTTTTAGGGAGTAGGGGAAGATAATAATTTGTGTCTCCAAATACTAGACTACACTGCTTCTTTGTGATCTGTGAACCGTCCTTGGACGTAGGAATGGTGTCTATACATTTACATTTTAGTCATTTAGCAGACGCTCTTATCCAGAGCGACTTACAGGAGCAATTAGGGTTAAGTGCCTTGCTCAAGGGCACATTTACGTCATTTAGCAGACGCTCTTATCCAGAGCGACTCACAAATTGGTGCATTCACCCTATAGCCAGTGGGATAACTCTACAGGTTGTTATGATAAGAACTTATGCCTGGCAACAGTGTGCAACGGTGGAGCGCCAAGAGGCTGGGACCAGCCGGTGCGCCAACGGATTGGCTGAGTAAGTCTAAACCACGCTCAGTCTCTACTCTGATTGGCCAGCAGGGAGTAGGAAATATCTCTGTCAGAGTATTTGAAGAAGAACCTGTAACAATGGATTAGTTCTCTGAATGCCCTGCGTGGTATTTCAGTGGACCCGTATATACGAACATCATATTTAACATTGAAGGTTTTGCATTAATTAAAATACTAGTCTATTTAGAAGACGTGTATTGACCTCTTTTGTTCCTAATACCAGATTTGAATTGACGCAACTTAACAAGAGGCAGGTTGAGGTTACCAGGGTTAAAGTAGTGCAGAGGGTGTCGTATGCTGAGGCAATGAAGAAAGTAGGGGAAGATGGGGCAAGGGAGAGGGATCCTGAGAGGATCCATGTGAGTAGTAGATCTGTGCCAGTGCAGAGGAATAGGCCAATGAGTGATATATGCTTCAGTAAGATTGGCTTTTTAGCGTTCATAGCAATGGTTATCAACTTTACATCAGGGATGGAATGTAAGTCGCAGAAAATAGAGGTTGTGGTGGCAGCTGTATTTAGGTGTACACGATTTGACTTCAAAAGAGTTACAGGGTGTGTTGAGTGGTGGTGTCCTGTCCTCTCAGGTCTTTTAAAAACTGTCTGTAGGAATGAGGTTTGTGCAGTAGGCCTAATACATTATCACAGCATATTGGCTATATGCTTGGCCCGCCAATATTGTTCTTCTCAGACCATATATTTTAAAACTCAAGCTTTGATAACAAAATAGATCAGTTCGTGTAGCACTTGCTGAGCATAAATTGAAGTAATTTGCTAGTTGTCTTGAACACACTGAAGTCAGAGATATCCGAGTTCCCAGTTGTTTTGAACACAGCATTAGTCTGAGCGGAGGGAGGGAGATAGCAGCAGAGGGTCAACCTCTCACGGTCCCTGCTCTCTCCTTTTCTCTGGTGAGACTGACCAGAGAGAGGGGACACCGTCTTCCACTGCCTCATGCACAAATTCATGTTGTTCCTATGACCAGAGAAAGTGAAATATTCCAGTAACCAGATGTCGTATGTCATACCATCCTTCTCTCATCCCGGGATTTAAGGTATTACCGGTTTAGTACACAAGGGGGCGGACATAAATATATTTTTAGCATTTTTTTTTTGTGTACTAAACAGGTAATACCGTAAATCCCAGGATGAGATGGTATGACGTCGCACGTCTCCCTACTTACACTCACCCTGCAGCTGAAATGAATGAGTAGCCAAGTGTGTCGATAGGCCTGCGTTATTACCAGAATGCTAACAAAATTAGCACAAGTAATAGCGAATTTCCATGGAGGCTGCTAGCTAAATATGGTAAACAAAAATAAACGAATTGCAAAGACGGGCAATCCAGCTCATGAAGTTATACATATAGGTAGGAGCTACCGAATGTCATTTTTGGTGAGTTTGGACATTTTACAAGTGAATGTGAACGAGAGACATTGTGCAAATGAACAAAGTTTTGACGCATGATTGTCTGAAGGAAGAACATTACTGTGTACACGCTGAGTCTGTGTGGAGTCTGGAGTCGCTAGAGCAATGGGCCTGCCAGCTCTGCTTGGAGAAGATGGATGAGGAGGAGACAGCCGAGAAAGGAGAGGAGAAAAAAACGTAAGAAATCAAGCTTGAGTGGCAGCTGTTCAGATAGCCGAAGGGCTTTGACTTCTCAAACATGGCAGAAAGCTAACAATATGATACCAGCAAGTTAAACTTAGGGGTCGCGTTAATGCAGAATTCTTCGTTTTTCATGCAGGAAAAAAAGATAAAACGCATCTTGCTGCATTTTGTAAATGCAAATCTAAAATGCTTCTTATTGTAAATTCTGCTCAGCATCAAACTAATTTTGTGCTTCAGTTGCTCTTCTCCACTTCAATGAGAATTCATGAACGGGCATTTTATCAGCAGACAGAGCTCTGACTGGTACTTTTCTCGGTGTAGCCAGCCTACTTTTCCCTGGTAAAATGATAAACATTAGAAATATGATGGCCGTGGATCGTTTTTGCAAAACATACCTTGCTTTTTCATTATAAGCTAATTTACTAGTGGGGCTGCCAGCCAAATAGCGTTGCACTTCTGTTGACAATGAAGCTATTTTCTGCCGAATGTGTTGCACTAATGAATTTTCTGTGAAGGAAAACTATAGTTGCATGTCCCTTATCACTGTATTGAAGCAAAAAAACATTGTTGACTTTCAATATAAAACGCTACCCCTGTCAATACAACCTTGTGAAAGTGACAAACTGACACGTTTTCATTTTCGTCAAAAACAACTTTATATCGAAGGAGTGCCTTTGATTTGACGGCCTGCACATGCACAATTCGGCGCGAGCTGAACGTTGGTAGCCGATGACGTGTTTCTACACATGAACTTAGCTAGCCAACGTCACCATGACATCGCCTATAAGTGTGATTGGGGATTTCTATTGGAGAAGCAGTTTTAGACTATCTTCATACTGTACTGTCTTTGGTAATAAGGTCTCAATCAGCTTTCTGAATTGCCCTAGAGGCACCAGAAAATCAAATTTCAGAACATTTTGAAAATTGTTCCACAAATAAGGTGCAAGAAAACTAAAAGGTGATTTACCTAACTCAGTAGACCAAAGGAATTTCCAGAGTTAGCCATCCATGAGACCGGGTGTGAACTCATGTCTAAAGTTTAGTAATGATGTTAGGTACAGTTGAAGTCAAAGTTTACATACACCTTAGCCAAATGCATTTAAACTCAGTTTTTCACAATTCCTGACATTTAATCCTAGTACAAATTCCCTGTCTTAGGTCAGTTAGGATCACCACTTTATTTTAAGAATGTGAAATGTCAGAATAATAGTAGAGATAATTATTTATTTATTTATTTATTTATTTCAGCTTTTATTTTGTTTTAATATATTTTATTACATTCCCAGTGGGTCAGAAGTTTACATACACTCAATTAGTATTTGGTAGCATTGCCTTTAAATTGTTTAACTTGGGTCAAACGGTTCGGGTCGCCTTCCACAAGCTTCCCACAATAAGTTGGGTGAATTTTGGCCCATTCCTCCTGACAGAGCTTGTGTAACTGAGTCAGGTTTGTAGGCCTCCTTGCTCGCACACGCTTTTTCAGTTCTGCCCACACATTTTTTTATAGGATTGCGGTCAGGGCTTTGTGATGGCCACTCCAATACCTTGACTTTGTTGTCCTTAAGACATTTTGCCACAACTTTGGAAGTATGCTTGGGGTCATTGTCCATTTGGAAGACCCATTTGCGACCAAGCTTTAACTTCCTGACTGATGTCTTGAGATGTTCCTTCAATATATCCACATAATTTTCCTTCCTCATGATGCCATCTTTTTTGTGAAGTGCACCAGTCCGTCCTACAGCAAAGCACCCCCACAGCATGATGCTGCCACCCATGTGCTTCATGGTTGGGATGGTGTTCTTCGGCTTGCAAGCTACCCCCTTTTCCTCCAAACATAACGATGGTCATTATGGCCAAACAGTTCTATTTCTGTTACATCAGACCAGAGGACATTTCTCCAAAAGGTACGATCTTGTACCCATGTGCAGTTGCAAACCGTAGTCTGTTAAGCAAACTTAACATGTGTAAATATTTGTATGAACATAACAAGATTCAACAACTGAGACATAAACTGAACAAGTTCCACAGACATGTGACTAACATAAAGGGAATAATGTGTCCCTGAACAAAGGGGGGGTCAAAATCAAAAGTAACAGTCAGTATCTGGTGTGGCCACCAGCTGCATTAAGTACTGCAGTGCATCACCAGATTTGCCAGTTCTTGCTGTGAGATGTTACCCCACTGTTCCACCAAGGCACCTGCAAGTTCCCGGACATTTCTGGGGGGAATGGCCCTAGCCCTCACCCTCCGATCCAGCAGGTCCCGGATGTGCTCAATGGGATTGAGATCCGGGCTCTTCGCTGGCCATGGCAGAACACTAACATTCCTGTCTTACAGGAAATCACGCACAGAATGTGTAGTATGGCTGGTGGCATTGTCATTCTGGAGGGTCATGTCAGGACGAGCTTGCAGGAAGGGTACCACATTAGGGAGGAGGATGTCTTCCCTGTAACGCACAGCGTTGAGATTGCCTGCAATGACAACAAGCTCAGTCCGATGATGCTGTGACACACCGCCCCAGACCATGACGGACCCTCCACCTCCAAATCGATCCCGCTCCTGAGTTTTTATTTTTTATTTTATTTCACCTTTATTTAACCAGGTAAACCAGTTGAGAACAGGTTCTAATTTACAACTGCGACCTGGCCAAGATAAAGCAAAGCAGTGCAATAAAAACAACACAGAGTTACATATGGGGTAAAAAAACATAAAGTCAAAAATACAACAGAAAATATATATACAGTGTGTGCAAATGTAGCAAGTTATGGAGGTAAGGCAATAAATAGGCTATAGTGCAGAATAATTACAATAGTATTAACACTGGAATGCTAGATGTGCAAGAGATTATGTGCAAATAGAGATACTGGGGTGCAAAAGAGCAAAATAAATAACAATATAGGGATGAGGTAGTTGGGTGGGCTAATTTCAGATGGGCTGTGTATAGGTGCAGTGATCGGTAAGGTGCTCTGACAACTGATGCTTAAAGTTATTGAGGGAGATAAGAGTCTCCAGCTTCAGAGATTTTTGCAATTCGTTCCAGTCATTGGCAGCAGAGAACTGGAAGGAATGGCGGCCAAAGGAGGTGTTGGCTTTGGGAATGACCAGTGAGATATACCTGCTGGAGCGCAGACTACGGGTGGGTGCTGCTATGGTGACCAATGAGCTAAGATAAGGCGGGGATTTGCCTAGCAGTGATTTATAGATGGCCTGGAGCCAGTGGGTTTGACGACGAACATGTAGTGAGGACCAGCCAACAAGAGCGTACAGGTCACAGTGGTGGGTAGTGTATGGGGCTTTGGAGACAAAACGGATGGCACTGTGATAGACTACATCCAATTTGCTGAGTAGAGTGTTGGAGGCTATTTTGTAAATGACATCGCCGAAGTCAAGGATCGGTAGGATAGTCAGTTTTACGAGGGCATGTTTGGCAGCATGAGTGAAGGAGGCTTTGTTGCGAAATAGGAAGCTGATTCTAGATTTAACTTTGGATTGGAGATTCTTTATGTGAGTCTGGAAGTTGAGTTTACAGTCTAACCAGACACCTAGGTATTTGTAGTACAGGCCTCGGTGTAACGTTCATTCCTTCGACGATAAACGCGAATCCAATCATAGCCCCGGTGAGACAAAACTGCGACTCGTCAGTGATGAGCACTTTTTGTCAGTCCTGTCTGGTCCAGCGACGTTGTTGCCTTACTACAGGCCTAAAAGCCCTCAGTCCAGCCTCTCTCAGCCTATTGCGGACGGTCTGAGCACTGATGGAGGGATTGTGCATTCCTGGTGTAACTCGGGCAGTTGTTGTTGCCATCCTTTACCTGTCCCGCAGGTGTGATGTTCGGATGTACCGATCCTGTGCAGGTGTTGTTACACGTGGTCTGCCACTGCGAGGACGATCAGCTGTCCGTCCTGTCTCCCTGTAGCGCTGTCTTAGGCCTCTCACAGTACGGACATTGTAATTTATTGCCCTGGCCACATCTGCAGTCCTTATGCCTCCTTGCAGCATGCCTAAGGGACGTTCACGCAGATGAGCAGGGACCCTGGGCATCTTTCTTTTGATGTTTTTCAGAGTCAGTAGAAAGGCCTCTTTAGTGTCCTAATTTTTCATAACTGTGACCTTAATTGCCTACCATCTGTAAGCTGTTAGTGTCTTAACGACCGTTCCACAGGTGTATGTTCATGAATTGTTTATGGTTCATTGAACAAGCATGGGAAACAGTGTTTAAACCCTTTACAATGAAGATCTGTGAAGTTATTTGGATTTCTACAAATCAACTTTGAAAGACAGGGTCCTGAAAAAGGGACGTTTCTTTTTTTGCTGAGTTTATATATAGTCCGAAATGTGTTTGTATTCTGCGGATTTCATTTTTAAAAAGCCCATGTTATCACACACTAACCTGCAGCCACTAGCTAGCTTGTCAGTTGATGTTCGACGTTCGTGCCGTTCTGCCCGCGGAGCCTTGACAGAGTTCTATTGAGCAGCAACCACTTTTTGACCATAGGCGTGATTACATTCTATTCACTCTAATCATGCTAAATTCTCAGAGTAAATCATCTAACTTTTGAACCCTATACGGTAGAGACATAGGGTTTGGACTTAAAATTAGTATTTCATTCAAGGTTGATAAAAATATGTCCATTCAATAGAGAATTGCATCAGAAAAACTACTGGTGGGTCATCATAGTGGTCTCTGACTTGTGGTCAGACTCATGTAATCTGATTACAAAAAAACGAACTAATCAGTTATGTTACCCGCAAAAATATAGTAATCAGATTACAGATACTTTTTGAAAAAGTACATGATTATTTATTGGATTACTTTTAAATTCAGAAAGGATGTTTGTGAAAAAAAATCCATGATGACACCTTTCTGTTCCTCCCCCCAGGAGAAACAAGCACAGTGTGTCTAGGGAGAAGATTGGGAAGATGCTGGAGTGGTTTGAGCTGCCCATGTCCCTGGACATTGTGATGAACTCCCAGGAGCCTTTTAGACTCACAATACATCCTTCACAGCAGCAGAGGCACAGGAGGACCGACCACTCAGACTACCACTCGTCCCTATGTCCTGGGGTGTATTCATTAGTGCACACCATAGCAAAATGTTCTTCACTGTAGCAAAACGCTTTGCAAAGGAAAACGAAAGCAAGTGTTTCTTATTGGACAAGTTTAAGTAGTCCCTCCCCGTTTCAGCTTTTTTTGTTCCTAGTGAATACAACCCTGATGACTATCAACCAACCACACTCTGCCTTTGGGTTTGAAAAACAACTAGACCGCAGTCAATGATCAGAGACAGAGCTGTGTTACTATTATTTTTTATGAAACTACCAGCATTGTTACTCTATTTGATTTATACTGGCAGAATTTACATTTTAGTCATTTAGCAGACGCTCTTATCCAGAGCAACTAGGGTTAAGTGCCTTGCTTAAGGGCACATCTACAGATTTTTCACCTAGTTGGCTTGGGGATTAGAACCAGCGACCTTTCGGTTACTGGCACAACACTCTTACCCACTAAGCTACTTGCCACCCAAACCTATTTTTGTGAAAATAATATTTTCAGTGGCAATAAAGTAACTTATCTATGCATTTCAACTGTGTAAATTATATATTTCTTAATTCCATTATTTTACGTGTGTGTATTGTTGTGAATTGTTAGATATTACTGCACTGTTGGAGCTAGGAACAGAAGCATTTCGATACACCCGCAATAAAATCTGCTAAATATGTGTATGCGACCAATAGTTTGATTTTTTTTATTTGTACATTTATGTCATTAAAAATTGTTAGATGGGTGTTGTGTTCTTCCAATCTATCTTGCATGTTGGGGGGTCTTACCCTTTTCATTTGTAATACATTCTATCTTGCATGTTGGGGGGTCTTACCCTTTTCATTTGTAATACATTGGGGTATGCATCTATCAATGCTTAACTGCAAGGATCATTCCATTCCACCTTGTGAAAATTATTGGGTGTTAGTTTGCTTTTACCTAAGTAGGCCAACCTGCAGGGGTCACTGTAAGAGCACTTTCGATTTTTGACATTCGGCACCACTGTCTTGCCTGACGACTCAAACTAAATCCTTCCGCTGCTCTGCCGAGAATAAACTAACGTCCGTGGGCGTGGCGTTATGTTTGGCCAGAACAAGGAGTGTTGGTGGGAGAGACTATAAGGACACAATTGACGCTAAAACCGACTAGCCAAAACCAATTCTAAAATTAAATATCGGTTTGGGCGTCAGGCGTGTACTTATATTATTTTCCAGTGTGGGTAGCCAGGCAAACCACTCAACACTGGATTGGTGCAGCTATGGACAAATTGGCGCCATTTTGAATCAGAGAGGAGGATCACAGTGGTAGAGGGAAAGACGATTGGCTACAATTCATCAAATAAGGTAGTATTTAATTAAAACCCGATTAACAATGAGTATTGTATTCCAACAAGGCATGAAGTCGATGTTGTACTGCAACGAAGAGACGACAGATTAATTGAAATTGCTAGCTATGATTCAAAGGAATGATTTGTAATGCATTTGTCATTGCGGTGGCTAGCCCTAGCTTGCTTGCGCCCACATTGTCCAGACAGATAGCGTGTGTGTGACTGCAGTGTTATTATTGAAGTGCTTCAGATTTGCCAGCTATACAACGCAGTCATTGAAGCGTAACTAGCAGCTAACTAGCTGAATAAGAATAGTCCAGTCAATGGTATGGCGTTTGTCTAACCATAAGAATCCGACTAGACGTAAATTACGTCTCTCTAGAGTTGGAACGGTGCGATGTCAGAATGTGGACACCGCGAAGACTGCACGAGATACAGTATCTATTGCTTGGAAAATGTACCTCAATCCAGGGATGGGAACTGTGGCGTAGAGAAGTTTAGCGGCCCCCTGCAAAGTCCAAGCAAAGCCCCCCTTTTTATTGTTTTTTTTCTTCCATGGGCCAGAGAGAAATGTGCGGTATTATAGCTAATCTCATGCTATTTTACGCATTTTGCCATGAGGCTGAGAGAAAATGTTGCTGTTTTAGAGCTCAGGGATTCTTGAAAGACAGGACAATCATCTTTTGCCCCCACGTATTTGTCTTAATATTTAGGGCATTCACTCACTGCTCTTGAATGTAGTAGTTAAATACCAGTCAATTCAAGAGGGTGCTACTAAATGAATGTCTTAACCTATTTTTCTTTAGCCTATGTCATTATGAATCACTTACCATTAATCATAAAATTTGTTCTCTACAGTATTACAACCTTAATATTCTTGTACTTAACAGTGTTGATTAAATAAGAACGCAGTGGGGTAAAATACTTAAGTAAAAATACTTTAAAGTACTACTTAAGTAGTTTTTTTGGGTATCTGTACTTTACTATTTATATCTTAGAAAACTTTTACTTCACTACATTCCTAAAGAAAATTATGTACTTTTTACTCCATACATTTTCCCTGACACCCACAAGTACTCATTACATTTTAAATGCTAAGCAGAACAGTAAATAAAAATAAAACAATTGTGGGATCTGGTTTGCTTAATACAAGGAATTTGAAATTATTTATAGTTTTACTTTTGATACTTAAGTATATTTAAAAACCAAATACTTTTAGACTTTTACTCAAGTAGTATTTTACTGGGTGACTTAAATTTTTACTTAAGTCATTTTCTATTAAGGTATCTTTACTTTTACTCAAGTATGACAATTGGGTACTTTTTCTCCCACTGTAACAACGTTAGTTTGTTGTGACCATTGCTAGTGTAGCTAGCAGCACTTGGATGTATCTCTTCCATATTTCGACGTTGGGATGTGGTAACATTAGGAGGCATTTCCGCGCTTTGGACCAATCAAAATCAACTTGATACTCTTGGCATCTCCAGATCCTCTAACCCCATTTAATCAATGTTGAGAGGGGCTGTTTCTATGGCAATTTAAAGGAGAAGACTGAAATTCACAATCAAAACAAGACACATTTTCTCTGGGATGGTAGATATTGAAATTCAGTCTGTTAACTTTGTTATTCCGTGGATTTCATTTTTAAAAAAAGCTCATGTTATCACGCACGAACCTGCAGCCACAAGCTAGCTTGTCAGTTGACGTTTGAGGTTGGCGCCATTCTGCCCACTTTTTGACCATGGTCGTATTGACATTCTATTCACTCTGATCATGCTAAATTCTCTGAGTAAATACTCAAACTTTGGAACTATACTGAACAAAAATATAAACGCAACATGTAAAGTGTTGGTCCCATGTTTCATGAGCTGAAATATAAGATCCCCTTACTTCTCTCAGATTTGGTGCACAAATGTATTTACATCCCTATGAGCGAGCATTCCTCCTTTGACGAGATAATCCATCCACCTGACAGGCGTGGCATATCAAGAAGCTGATTAAACAGCATGATCATTACACAGGTGCACCTTGGGCTGGGGACAATAAAAGGACACTCTAAAATGTGCAGTTTTGTCACACAACACAGATGTCTCAAGGTTTCAGGGAGCGTGCAATTGGCATGCTGACTGCAGGAATGTCCAACAGAGCTGTTGCCAGAAATGTGAATGTTCATTTCTGTACCATAAGCCGACTCCAACGTCGTTATAGAGAATTTGGCAGTACATACAGCAGGCCACGTGTAACCACACCAGCCCAGGACCTCCACATCCGGCTACTTCACATGCAAGATCGTCTGAGGAGGGGGAGGAGTATTTCTGTCAGTCATAAAGCCCTTTTTGTGGGGAAAAACCTAATTCTGATTGGGTGGACCTGGCTCCCAGGTGGGTGGGCCTATGCCCTCCCAAGCCCACCCATGGCTGCGCCCCTGCCCAACCATGTGAAATCCATAGATTAGGGCCTGATTTATTTATTTCAATTGACTGATTTCCTTCTATAAACTGTAACTCAGTAAAATCTTTTTTTGCATGTTGCGTTTATGTTTTTGTTTAGTGTATATATATATGGTAGAGACATAGGGTTTGGACTACTGTTTTTCTGGTGCAGTTCTCTATTGAATGAACATATTTTCATAAACATTGAATGAAATAATAATTTTATGGATGAACACACATTAACAACATTTGAAATATTTTGATAGACCAAAGTATCAGCAATCACACCATGTAAAGGAACAACCTAACTTAATTTTGTTCATAAAATGCAACTAATTGGATTTATTTCAACTCCGTCACACCATAAAAGGCATTTGATTTTTCAATTATTGTCCAAGTGTTTAAAGGCCCTGATTGTTTAATTCTAATATTAGATTATTCAAATATGTAATACAAATCTCCAATCTACTTTTTGTTTTATTTTATAGCACTATTAAATACTCCAGGGCTAATTTCATTAGCATTTTGGCATGTTTTTCTAGATTTGGAACATAAAACATTTATAAAGTAAACATTATCCCTTAGGTCTAGCACAGCAAATACTTCAATTGTTTAATATGTTGCAGAACAGTGATTACAAATAGTTTTTCGAGATGTTGCCCAAAAAATATTGACTCCATCAGTGACTGAGTTGACAAGCCACTGAAGGAGTTGACAACAGATACTCAAAACAGACATTAAAATAAAAGTTCGATACAAACATTTGGAAATATGAAAAATTATTTATTTGAAAATACCCAATAAAAACAACCATTCTATCAGATATTTCAGCACTGCCTGGGTTCATATTAGACAGAAATCTGACTGAGGTGATGTTTCAGAGTTGACAAAAATAGTGTTCTTCTTTTTAATTCAAGAGGTATACAATTTATACTAAACAAAAATATAAACGAAAAATGCAGCAATTTCAAAGATTGAACTGAGTTACAGTTCATATAAGGAAATCAGTCAATTGAAATAAATAAATTAGGCCCTAATCTATGGATTTCACATGACTGGGAATACAGATATGCATCTGTTGGTCACAGATACCTTAAAAATAGGTAGGGGCATGGATCATAACCAGTCAGTATCTGGTGTGACCTCCATTTGCCTCATGCAGCGCGACAGATCTCCTTCGCATGGAGTTGATCAGGCTGTTGATTGTGGCCTGTGGAATGTTGTCCCACTCCTCTTCAATGGCTGTGTGGAGTTGCTGGATATTGGCGGGAACTGGAACACGCTGTCGTACGCGTCGATCCAGACCATCCCAAACATGCTCAATGGGTGACATGTCTGGTGAGTATGCAGGCCATGGAAGTACTGGGAAATGTTCAGCTTCCAGGCATTGTGTAGAGATCCTTGCGACATGGGGCCATGCAGTATCATGCTGAAACATGAGGTGATGGCGGCGGATAAATGGCACAACAATGGGCCTCAGGATCTCATCACGGTATCTCTGCATTCAAATTGCCATCGATAAAATGCAATTGTGTTCGTTGTCTGTAGCTTATGCCTGCCCATACCATAAACCCACCGCCACCATGGGGCACTGTTCACAACGTTGACATCAGCAAACTGCTCGCCCATACAATGCAATACACGTGGTCTGCGGTTGTGAGGCCCGTTGGACGTACTGCCAAATTCTCTAAAATGACGTTGGAGGAGGCTTATGGTAGAGAAATTAACATTAAATTATCTGGCAACAGCTCTGGTGGACATTCCTGCAGTCAGCACACTAGTTGCACGCCCCCTCAAAACTTGAGACATCTGTGGTGTTGTGTGACAAAACTGCACGTTTTAGAGTGGCCTTTTACTGTCCCCAGCACAAGGTGCACCTATGTAATGATCATGCTGTTTAATCAGCTTCTTGATATGCCACACCTGTCAGGTGGATGGATTATCTTGGCAAAGGAGAAATGCTCACTAACAGGGATGTAAAAAAATGTGTGCACAAAATTGTAGAGAAATAAGATTTTTGTGCGTGTGGAACATTTCTGGGATCTTTTATTTCAGCTCATGAAACATGGGACCAATACTTTACATGTTGCGTTGATATTTGTGTTCAGTGTAGTTTTTCCTCATTTGCTTTATGACTCTAAAACCAAATTAAATTGAACATTTTGTCAGACATATGGAGCTGACAGTTTATGGTTGTGACCATGGTGATTCCAATATTGTTTGTAGAGAGCTTTACAGACCATGAGTGGTTTTGTTGCACTACATGTAATGAGGAGATGAATAAGGGGTCCTTATAGTATAGCTGACTCTGTTAATTCTAGGGATCGGGGTTTGAAATCATTTAATTATTCAAATAGTATCATTAATTTTTGTTGGATATCCCGATATTCTAAATACATGGTCATTTGGTATATATATATATATATATATATATTTTGTTACCCCTTTTTTTTCTCCCCAATTTCGTGATATCCAATTGGTAGTTACAGTCTTGTCAGTATGGGAGTTGCAGCGATGGGACTCGGGAGATGCGAAGGTCGAGAGCCATGCATCCTCCGAAACACAACCCGCCAAGCCGCACTGCTTCTTGACACACTTCTCGCTTAACCCGGAAGCCAGCCGCACCAATGTGTCGGAGGAAACCCCGTACAGCTGGCGACCTGAAGTCAGCGTGCATGCACCCGGCCGCCACAAGGAGTCGCTAGAGCGCGATGGGACAAGGACATCCCAGCCTGCCAAACCCGCCCCTAACCCGGACGACGCTGGGCCAATTGTGCGCCGTCTCATGGGTCTCTCGCCCAGCTGCGACACAGCCCGGGATCTAACCTATATGTGTTTTTTTTAAACATACGTTTTTAACCTGAAGCCACATCTGGCACATGCTGCGCTTTCTCCCCAACCCCATTCAGATAAAACAGCAGCCTACCTGCTGGTTATAGCCTACTGCATCTCATTTTGCTAACTTTTAATTCAGTCATTTTATTACATCTTGCATTGCATTAGTGAACCCTCACTCCACTTGCTACACATTAGGCCTCTTTGCCGCTTTCACTTTGATTGTCCAACATAGACAACAAGCTACACATCTGAAGGTTACCAGGTCGGCTACCGGTCTTTTCAAGGGGCGCACTGTGCACGTCATAAAAACTACATTGAAAGGTTTGTTTTATTAAATGAATTGTTTGAAATGTCATGGTATATCCTTTTATGTAACAATGTCACATGGATATGTAGATTTAATTTAGAAAAAGCCTTTTCAGTGTTAAAATATACCTATTATAAATAAATAAAAAATAGTCACAAGTATTTGAATACCAACATCCGTTCTAATATTTGAATAACCGTGCACATCCCTAGCTCATTCCTGATTTTAATTTCACTAGCTCATTCCTGATTTAATTTAGGATTTTAGACAAATCTGACGGAGTTGACCATCTCCGGTCACATCTTTTAGGAATCACAGTTTTGAGAGATGGAGCTGTAACTTAGTCCTAATTATACCATTATCCCAACTGACAAATCGAGAAGATTGAAATACTGCTCGTTTTTTATGAAACAACCTTTTTCATCACCTCAGTCAGATGCTTATAGCAACTTATTGGGTTCCTTGAAAATGCGAAGCCTAGCGTTGTGACAGAACAATGAACCAGATGTTTCACCGGATGTATAGATCTGAAGCATCCAATTTGCATTTCCACTCACCACCAAATATGGTGATGAGAGGAAGCCCAGTGGCCGGCAGTGGGAGAAGATGGATTTTGGGCGACATTATGCAGAATTTTTTTTTATCAAGGAAACATTTGATCTTAATACAGTTTTCTGTTCCCCAAACTAGAATCGGTTACGAACAGAGTGGAATAAGTTTAGTAGACTTTACCCTTTGCCAAAGTTTCAAAAAATGGTGTCGTTAAGGAGTGCAAGGGCGAATGAAGTTATTGCACACGCGCACTTCAGAGTAGGTGTTCCCTAACGGAAATATGCAAATACATGCTAGAACGCGCCAATAGGATCTCGCTAGCTCATGCTTGGCTCTGCCCACCCCCTTGCTTGTTCTGTCCACTATGATTAATTTGCTTCCATTGGAAACGACAGGCTGTGGTTTGTCTCGTGTTAGCGTTGTGTTGAGTAGCTACCGGAAGTTTTTTTCAAATCCAATGGGTTGCTTTAGCATGCTGACGAAAATGGCAGTATTTCAATCTTGTCCATGTGATATTGTTACATACAAGGATAAACCATGACATTTAAAATAATTTAATAAAACAACATACTTTTCAATGTCGTTTTTGAGGTGCGCCCCATAAAAAGACCGGCAGCCGACCGGTAGCCTTCGTGTGTAGCTTGCTTATGTTGGCTGTTGTTTTATTTGAATGGGGTTGGGGAGAAAGCGCATCATGTGGTCTCAAGAATTAGCCTAGCTTTCTCTAGGCTACTCCAGTCAAGACAGGCACTGTTCTATGGGATGATAAATAACATTTTGGCTGCTACATGTTAGCTAATCTTGGCTGTAGCTGAGTTGCCTTGGTTACTGCATCTCTCTCTCTCACTCAGTCTGCTCGCTCCCATCTCACTGGACCCTCAGCAGCTGCAGCAATAGAGCGCCAGCCTCTTGCGCAGCAGTGCTCAGGTTAAAAACTATGTTTTTCAAATATCCAAAAACAATTCATGATACTATTCCAATAGTGAAATTCTTTCAAACCCCTGTCCCTATAGCTAATTAGGACAAGTGTTAATGTTTAGAGCAAGCGTCTGGGCTCTCAAAAAAACTATTGTCAATAAGCACTAAAGCAGTTAGCGTCTATGAATGGGGTAGGCTGTGTTTGTCTAGCTAGTCAGCTTGCCCCTATCCTTTTAGTCTTTCACTGCCAGGCAGCTTCATCTGTAATGTTACAGTCAAGTTTGGTTTAGAATATCTTTTCAGTAAACTGCATAGACACATTAGTCATCATAAACATGTCAGTTTTAAGATTAGCAGCTCTTTCATTAGCCGACTAAACTCAACTCCACGATTTACGATGGAGTTGAGCGGCGACAAGTGTGGGCGGACTGGAGCTCCGACGTCACATAAAAATAATTTCACCACCCAAATAATAGCCTGCATTTAAACAGGACAGTGGGCTAACTGCATGGTACCAAAATATATAAATAATCTTTATATTAGTCCATGATCCAGGGGGCTCTGTCGGGCTTACTATGGGTCTATGACCCTAGAGTTGGAAAATGTGTGATCGCAATGCAGCAAAGGCAGCTTTCTGTGTGTTATCATTCATCTCCCCATCCTATAAATTTTTCCCATAGGGATTTTATCCTATGACAAACAATCTCAGTATACAAGTTATTGCTCACTTATACCCTTTAATCATATATAATTGGAAAGCTATTTTTTTTAATGTTCAGGTCAACAGAACTTTGACCTCTAGGGTACATATCAGGCGGCAGGTGGCTTAGTGGGTAAGAGCGTTGTGCCAGTAACCGAAAGGTCGCTGGTTCTAATCCCCAAGCCGACTAGGTGAAAAATCTGTCGATGTGCCCTTGAGCAAGGCACTTAACCCTAATTGCTCCTGTAAGTCGCTCTGGATAAGAGCGTCTGCTAAATGACTAAAATGCAAATGCAAATATCAGAATTACCTGTATAAATTGATTTTAAAAAGGAAACCCTGATAGGCCTACATTTTAAACTTTGTTTGATAAGTGGTTATGAAATTATATATATACACTACATGACCAAAAGTATCTGGACATCTGCTCGTCAAACATCTCATTCCAAAATCATTAGCATTAATATGGAGTTGGTCCCCCCCACTCTTCTGGGAATTGAGATTTGTGTGGAAGAACTTCATTGGCCTGCACAGAGCCCTGACCTCAACCCCATCAAACACCTTTGGGATCAATTGGAACGCCGACTGCGAGCCAGGCCTAATCGCCCAACATCAGTGCCCGACCTCACTAATGCTCGTGGCTGAATGGAAGCAAGTCCCCGCAGCAATCTTCCAACATCTAGTGGAAAGCCTTCCCAGAAGAGTGGAGGCTGTTATAGCATCAAAGGGGGGACCGACTCCATATTAATGCCCATGATTTTGGAATGAGATGTTAGACGAGCAGGTGTCTACATACTTTTGGTCATGTAGTGTATTTGGTGTAGGGCTGACCCCATTTAGTCAACTGGATGATTGTTTTGCCGATAGACTGTTGGTAGACCAAGATGTCTTTAGTCAAGCAGTAGCAGAAAATATACAATACCAGTCAAAAGTTTGGACACACCATTCAAGGGTTTTTCTTAATTTTTTACAATGTTTTATATTGTAGAATAATAGTGAAGACATCAAAACTATGAAATAACACATATGGAATCATGTTGTAACCAAAAAAGTGTTAAACAAATCAAAACATTTTTTATATTTGAGATTCCTCAAATAGCCACCCTTTGCCTTGATAACAGCTTTTCACACTCTTGGCATTCTCTCAACCAGCTTCATGAAGTAGTCACCTGGAATGCATTTCAATTAACAGGTGTGCATTGTTAAAAGTTAATTTGTGGAATTTCTTTCGTTCTTAATGCGTTTGAGCCAATCAGTTGTGTTGTGACAAGGTAGTATACAGAATATAGCCCTATGTGGTAAAATACCAAGTCCATATTATGGCAAGAACAGCTCAAATAAGCAAAGAGAAACAACAGTCCATCATTACTTTAAGACATGAAGGTCAGTCAATACGGAACATTTCAAGAACTTTGAAAGTTTCTTCAAGTGCAGTCGCAAAAACCATCAAGCGCTATGATGAAACTGGCTCTCATGAGGAACAGCACATACATTTTACTTTGGTCTGGAGTCCAAATTTTTAGATTTTTGATTCCAACCGGCGTGTCTTTGTGAGACGCGGTGTGGGTGAACGGATGACCTCTGCATGTGTATTTCCCACCGTAAAGCATGGAGGAGGAGGTGTTATGATGTGGGGGTGCTTTGCTAGTGACACTGTCTGTGATTTATTTAGAATTCAAGGCACACTTAACCAGCATGGCTACCACAGGATTCTGCAACGATACACCCTCCCATCTGTAATAAAGGCTTTAGAACAGCCTCTCTGGTATTATTTAGTGTTGTTTACACTGTTCCAAATGGTCAGAAAAATAATAATAATAATATCCCTCCATTTTCTTCATCTCCTTATTGTTATTATTACTATTATTATTAAGATCATCATTATAATGAGAAGTAATGTCATTATCATTAGTAGGAATAGTATAGCGGTCCTGTATAACCACCATCGAGCTGTAGGCCTAAGAGCGAATCCTGTATAGTCTTAATACCGTAACTTACTTAGGCCTATATTTCAATAGTTATATACGCTCTTGCATCAATCATTCATTCGTTCATGTCATCACACAGCATACAAGTCATTCATGATTTGAAATGCAATCAAGCATTTTAGTTTTAAAATAAAATAACAAAGCAAACCTTTGAATAATTAGCGTAAACAAGAAATAAACGGATCAATTTCAGGAATTGCATTCACAAATTAATGATTTAGTATTTGCTGAAATAAAGGCTTTACAAAACAAAAAAAACGTTACAACAGACTCTGGTAAGCTTATAATTTATTTAGTGTTGTTTACATTGTTCCAAACAGCCAGAAAAAATGTATTGTAATCTAACAGCACCTGTTTAGCACACATAATATGCACGCAGTGCTTGCTCCTTACCTTCTTTTTCTTGGTCTCCATTATTTTCCACAACTAGTCAAATTCATTCCACACTGACTTCCCCTTTACCTCCTGAGCAACCAGTAAACATTCCCCCATTTCAAGTTTATATGTCACGTCCTCTGCATCCATTTTGCTGTCATGTGTACAGTGTTTGGAGTTTGTTATAACCAATTTATTGATGTGATTATGATATGCTATAGGTCAGGCACTATTGGTCACGTGCATGCGATGCATACATGTGGCACGTAAGGAGAGCAGTGGTTGGAAGAATAGGGAATGTTTTTCCTAAACAAATTAAGGATTTCGGTAACATAACTTTTCAGTCAGAAATGGCTGTAGTTATGTTGCAGCTTCAGCAACACGGACAGCGCAATAAACACTAATGTTCTGTGGTGGTTGCTGCAGCAGGGAAGAGAGCGAGACAACGGATGCTAGTCACACAGTCACTTGCTGTCTTTTTTTTTGCACAGCGCATAAAGTCTGAGCCTGGCCCGACACAATCAAATAAGTTGCTGTCAGACTCCCTTCGGTCATTTGTGTGTCTTAATTGTTTCATCAAACATTGCGCTTAAAGCATCAGACAAGCTCAGTGCATATAGTTGATTTGCTTAAAACATAGAATGTGTCTGTACAGTGCATTCGGAAAGTATTCAGACCCCTTCACTTTACAGCCGTATTCTAAAATGGATTAAATAGTTTAATCTACACACAATACCCCATAATGACGAAGCAAAAACTGTTTATTTTTTATTTTTGTCTCACCTGTATTTGGGGAGTTTCTCCCATTCTTCTCTGCATATCCTCTCAAGCTCTGTCAGGTTGGAAGTCCTAATTGGTGGAGTGCTGCAGAGATGGTTGTCTTTCTGGAAGGTTCTCCCATCTCCAGAGGAACTCTGGAGCTCTGTCAGAGTGACCATCGGGTTCTTGGTTACCTCCCTGACCAAGGCTCTTCTCCCCCGATTGCTCAGTTTGGCTGGACGGCCAGCTCTAGGAAGAGTCTTGGGGGTTGCACATTTCTTCCATTTAAGAATGATGGATACCACTGTGTCCTTGGGGACCTTCAATGGTCCAATTTTGTCTCAAGGCTCTACGGACAATTCCTTCAACCTCATGGCTTGGTTTTTGCTCTGACATGCACTTTCAACTGTGGGACCTTTATATAGACAGGTGTGTGCCTTTCCAAATCATGTCAAATCAATTGAATTTACCACAGGTGGACAATCAAGTTGTAGAAACATCTCAAGTTTGATCAATGGAAAGAGGATGCACCTGAGCTCAATTTCGAGTCTCATAGCAAAGGGTCTGAATACTTATGTAAATAAGGTATTTCTGTTTTTTATTTGTAATAAATTAGCAAATATTGGGGTATTGTGTGTAGATTGATGAGGAACATTTTTCATTCAATCCATTTTAGAATAATGCTGTGTAACATAACAACATTTGGAAAAAGTGAAGACGTCTGAATACTTTCTGAATGCACTGTATATGAAAAAATACATGTTTTCAAATATTCAACCAATCGATTGGTCGAAAAAACAGACGACTTTCAGTTGAACAATATTTTTGGGAGCCGGGGACAGCACTAATTTAGTAGCGGAATACATTTTGGGAAATCGGGTCAATACCTTATTTTCCTTATGATTTATTATTATCATCATCATTAAAGAGCCTTCCTAAAAGATGTCATGAGTCTTGTTAAACTACGTGCAATTGCAAATCTGGAAAAGGGGGCCTTGGGGGGAAAAAAGGTGACACCATTTTCCGACACAAATGCCGCAAATTGAGGTTAGGGTCCCTGTCAAATTTGCTACAATATGAATATTGGCAATGGGAACATGTAAATAATATATATTTTGAAAGACGTATTGTCACACACCAGATAGGTGCAGTGAAATGTGTTGTTTTACAGAGTCAGCCATAGTAGTACGCCGCCCCTGGAGCAAATTAGAGTTGAGTGCCTTGCTCAAGGGCACGTCGACAGATTTTACAGCTTTCGGCTCAGGTATTAGGACCAGAGACCCTTCGGTTACAGGCCCAATGCTCTAACCACTAGGCTACATTGACACCAATGTATCAAATTGGGGTTAGGGTCCATGTCTAATTTGCTACAGTATGAATATTGTCGAAGAGAAGATTTTATTGTGATCTGTGAGTCAAATGATGAACAAAAAATCCAAAAGACCTTTAACAAGCTTGATATAAATGCATCCATGTTCAAACAATTCCTGGCTGCCCCCTTGTGTATTGGTAGACAAATTACTTTTCTCCCTCCTGGGAGCCATCAGTGGTGTGTTGCTATATGGTTTCTATACAGAATTGGCCCTGCTGTTCAGCTCTTATCCCATGATGGTCACCAGCGGCAGACAGTTGCTGCTGTCATTAATACAGTGCTTTAGACAGCAGCCTACTTGTATATTTGGTTCAACTGCTTGGCTATTTCTTATTTATTTTTTTATTTTCAACACTCAGACATACTGTTGGCATAGTAACTCGCTAATTAAGCCAGGTTTTGTCATACTCACAATGTTTGGAAACTCTTAATCAGGCTATACAACTATTTAAGTTGTGTAGCCTATTTCTTTTTGACAGGAAGCAGGGTAAAAAAAAGTAGGTCTATATTTTTGAATCCACCAGCGACTGTGGCTGGTTCACCAAAAAGGTTCATGCCCTGCAGGAAGTACAAGATATTAGTCATTTAATCATGTATTAGATGCCCACGTCGCCAGTTTTGAGGTTGAATATTTCAAAACACTCATCCAGGGATGTGTCCATATATGTTTTGTGTTTTTATATTCCAGCTAGCAGCCAATGGAGAGCATGGCTAACTCAAAGGGTCGGGCCACAGATGGCAAGATCACCTATCCGACCGGGATGAAGGAGATCTCGGACAAGATCTCCAAGGAGGAGATGGTCCGCAGGCTCAAGGTGAGTGGAGGTTGTCAGGTTGGATGGAGAGCGTCGCTGCACAGCTATTTTCAGGTCTCTCCAGAAATGTTAGATCGGGTTCAAGTCTGGGCTCTGGCTGGGCCACTCAAGGACATTCAGAGACTTGTCCCGAAGCCATTCCTGCATTGTCTTGGATGTGTGCTTAGGGTCGTTGTCCTGTTCGAAGGAGAACCTTCGCCCCAGTCTGAGGTCCTGAGCGCTCTGGAGCAGGTTTTCATCAAGGATCTCTCTGTACTTTGCTCTGTTCATCTTTCCCTCGATCCTGACTAGTCTCCCAGTCCCTGCCACTGAAAAACATCCCCACAGCATGATGCTGCCACCACTATACTTCACCGTAGGGATGGTGCCAGGTTTCTTCCAGAATCGACGCTTGGCATTCAGGCAAAAGAGTTTAATCTTGGTTTCATCAGAACAGAGAATCTTGTTTCTCATGGTCTGAGAGTCCTTTAGGTGCCCTTTGGCAAACTCCAAGCGGGCTGTCATGTGCCTTTTACTGAGGAGTGGCTTCTGTCTGGCCACCCTACCATAAAGGCCTGATTGGTGGAGTGCTGCAGAGATGGTTGTCCTTCATCATTTGAGAACAAATTGGACGACCTAAGATTTTGGTTATCCTACCAACGGGACATTAAAAACTGTAAATCTTATGTTTCACCAAGTCGTGGCTGAACAACGACATGGACAACATACAGCTTACGGGATATACTCTACATCGGCAGGATAGAACGGCTGACTCCGGTAAGACAAGGGGTGGCAGTCTGTGTATATTTTATAACAACAGCTGGTGCACAAAATCTAATACTAAGGAAGTCTCAAGGTTTTGCTCGCCTGAGGTAGAGTATCTCATGATAAGCTGTAGACCACACTATTTACCAAGATACTTTTCATCTATATTTTTCGTAGCTGTCTATCTACCACCACAAACCGATGCTGGCATTAAGATTGCACTCAATGAGCTGTATAAGGCCATAAGTAAACAGGAAAACGCTTATCCAGAGGTAGCGCTCCTAGTGGCCGGGGACTTTAATGCAGGGAAACTTAAATCCGTTCTACCTAATTTTTACCAGCATGTTAAATGTGCAACCAGAGGAAGAAAAAAAACTCTAGACCACCTTTACTCCACACACAGAGATGTATACAAAGCTCTCTCTCGTCCTCCATTTGGCAAATCTGACCATAACTCTATCCTCCTGATTCCTGCTTATAAGCAAAAACTAAAGCAGGAATCACCAGTGACTCGGTTAATAAAAAAGTGGTCAGATGATGCAGATGCTAAGCTACAGGACTGTTTTGCTAGCACAGACTGGAATATGTTCCGGGATTCTTCAGATAGCATTGAGGAGTACACCACATCAGTGACTGGCTTCATCAATAAGTGCATCGATGACGTCGTCCCCACAGTGACCATACGTACATATCCCAACCAGAAGCCATGGATTACAGGCAATATCCGCACTGAGCTAAAGGGTAGAGCTGCCGCTTTCAAGGAGCGGGACTCTAACCCGGATGCTTATAAGAAATCCCGTTATGCCCTCCGACAAACCATGAAACAGGCAAAGAGTCAATGCCAGACTAAGATTGAATCGTACTACACCGGCTCTGACACTGGTCGGATGTGGCAGGGCTTGAAAACTATTACAGACGACAAAAGGAAGTACAACCGCAAGCTGCCCAGTGACACAAGCCTACCAGACGAGCTAAATCACTTCTATGCTCGCTTCGAGGCAAGCAACACTGAAGCATGCATGAGAGCACCAGCTGTTCCGGATGACTATGTGATGACACTCTACGGAGCCGATGTGAGTAAGACCTTTAAACAGGTCAACATTCACGAGGCGGATTACCAGAACGTGTACTCCGAGCATGTGCTGACCAACTGGCAAGTGTCATTTTCAACATGTCCCTGACTGAGTCTGTAATACCAACATGTTTCAAGCAGACCACCATAGTCCCTGTGCCCAAGAACACTAAGATAACCTGCCTAAATGACTACCGACCCATAGCACTGACGTCTGTAGCCATGAAGTGCTTTGAAAGGCTGGTCATGGCTCACATCAACACCATTATCCCAGAAACCCTAGACCCACTCCAATTTGCATACCGCCCCAACATATCCACAGATGATGCAATCTCTATTGCACTCCACACTGCCCTTTCCCACCTGGACAAGAGGAACACCTACGTGAGAATGCTGTTCATTGACTACAGCTCAGCGTTCAACACCATAGTGCCCTCAAAGCTCATCACTAAGCTAAGGATCCTGGGACTAAACACCTCCCTCTGCAACTGGATCCTGGACTTCCTGACGTGCCGCCCCCAGGTGGTAAGGGTAGGTAACAACACATTTACCACGCTGATCCTCAACACGGGGGCCCCTCAGGGGTGCGTGCTCAGTCCCCTGCTGTACTCCCTGTTCACCCATGACTGCATGGCCAGGCACGACTCCAACACCATCATTAAGTTTGCTGACGACACAACAGTGGTAGGCCTGATCACCGACAATGACGAGACAGCCTATAGGGAGGAGGTCAGAGACCTGGCCGTGTGGTGGACGACAACAACCTCTCCCTCAACGTGATCAAGACAAAGGAGATGATTGTGGACTACAGGAAAAAGAAGAGGACCGAGCACGCCCCCATTCTCATCGACGGGGCTGTAGAGGAGTAGGTTGAGAGCTTCAAGTTCCTTGGTGTCCACATCACCAACAAACTAACATGGTCCAAGCACACCAAGAAAGTCGTGAAGAGGGCACGACAAAACCTATTCCCCCTAAGGAAGATTTGGCATGGGTCCTCAGATCCTCAAAAGGTTCTACAGCTGCACCATCGAGAGCATCCTGACTGGTTGTATCACTGCCTGGTATGGCAACTGCTCGGCCTCCGACCGCAAGGCACTACAGAGGGTAGTGTGTACGGCCCAGTACATCACTGGGGCCAAGCTTCCTGCCATCCAGGACCTCTATACCAGGCGGTGTCAGAGGAAGGCCCTCAAAATTGTCAAAGACTCCAGCCACCCTAGTCATGGACTGTTCTCTCTGCTACTGCACGGCAAGCAGTACCGGAGCGCCAAGTCTAGGTCCAAAAGGCTTCTCAACAGCTTCTACCTCCAAGCCATAAGACTCCTGAACAGCAAATTATTGCTACCCGGACTATTTGCACTGCCCCCCCACCCCCACACCCCTTTTACGCTGCTGCTACTCTGTTTATTATTTATTCATACTCACTTTAACTCTACCCACATGTACATATTACCTCAATTACCTCTACTAGCCGGTGCCCCCGCACATTGACTCTGCACCGGTACCCCCCTGTTTATAGCCTCCCTACTGTTATTTTATTTTACTGCTGCTCTTTAGTTATTTGCTTTTATCTTTTTTACTTAACACTTAAAATGCATTGTTGGTTAAGGTCTTGTAAGTAAGCATTTCACTGTAATGTCTACACCTGTTGTATTCGGCGCATGTTGCAAATTTGATTTGATTCTGTAAGGTTCTGCCATCTCCACAGAGGAACTCTGGAGCTCTGTCAGTGTGACCATGGGGTTCTTGGTCACCTCCCTGACCAAGGCCCTTCTCCCCCGATTGCTCAGTTTGGCCGGGCGGCCAGCTCTAGGAAGAGTCTTGGTGGTTCCATACTTCTTCCATTTAAGTGTGCTCTTGGGGACCTTTTAAAGCTGCAGAAATGTTTTGGTACCCTTCCCCAGATCTGTGCCACGACACAATCCTGTCTCTGAGCTCTATTCCTTCGACCTCATTGCTTGGTTTTTGCTCTGACACGCACTGTCAACTGTGGGACCTTATATAGACAGATGTGTGCCTTTCCAAATCATTCACTCATTATGAGATATTATTTGTAGATTGAGGGGAACATTTTTTTTAGGATAAGGATGTATCGTATGATCAAACACATGGCGGCTGTGCACCATCAGCTAGCAGAATGCTGTTATCCTAAAAATACAGTTATCAGAACAGGGGTGTCTGGGGAGTGAATGTTGATCGCTGGTCTGTCTCCTGTTTTTCACAGCTTTTTAATTATAATTTTTATACGTCCAAGTGTAATATGGCAATATGTATATTTCAGGGTTTCCGTTAGGAAAGTTTGATGCCGGACAAGTCACCAGAAAGATGCACATTTATCTGACATTTAAGAAATGTACCGGTCATCCGTATGAATTGGGTGCTTAACCCATTAGGGCACACATGTCAAACTCATTTCACGGAGGGCCGAGTGTCTGGGTTTTTGCTCCGCCCTTGTACGTGATTGATGAGGAACTACTCACACCTGGTTGTCTAGGACTTAATTGAAAGGAATCACAAAAAACCTGTAGACACTACATTAGGGCATCCACCCACGCAGCCAGCGCTATCGATAAACAAAGGATATTGGCCAAATGAGCCAAGTTTACGTGTTCTTAAAAACACTACACAATTCCTTGTGTTTCGATGTGTAGCATATGCAAAACTTTATCGCTTATTAAAACAATATTTATCCCCCTCACAGTTCAGCTGTCTTAGATTTCAGCTCTAAATTCATCTTGGTATTGCATGCATGTATGATACACTATATATACAACAGTATGTGGACACCCCTTCAAATTAGTGGATTCGGCTATTTCAGCCACACATGTAAAATTGAGCACACAGCCATGCAATCTCCATAGACAAACATTGGCAGTAGAATGGCCTTACTGAAGAGCTCAGTGACTTTCAACGTGGCACCATCATAGGATGCCACCTTTCCAATAAGTAAATTCGGCTAATTTCTGCCCTGCTAGAGCTGCCCCGGTCAACTGTAAGTGCTGTTATTGTGAAGTGGAAACATCTAGGAACAACAACGGCTCAACGAAGTGGTAGGCCACACAAGCTCACAGAACGGGACCAAAGAGTGCTGAAGCGCGTAGTGCGTAAAAATCGTCTGTCCTCGGTTGCAACACTCACTACCGAGTTCCAAACTGCCTCTGGAAGCAACGTCAGCACAAGAACTGTTCGTCGGACGATTCTGGGTTTGGCAGATGCCAGGAGAACGCTATCTGCCCCAATGCATAATGCCAACTGTAAAGTTTGGTGGAGGAGGAATAATGTTCTGGGGCTGTTTTTCATGGTTCGGGATAGGCCCCTTAATTCCAGTGAAAGGAAATCTTAACACTACAGCATACAATGACATTCTAGACGAATCTGTGCTTCCAATTTTGTGGCAACAGTTTGGGGAAGGCCCTTTCCTATTTCAGCATGACAAACCCCGTGCACAAAGCGAGGTCCATACAGAAATGGTTTGTCGAGATTGCTGTGGAAGAACTTTACTGGCCTGCACAGAGTCCTGACCTCAACCCCATCAAACACCTTTTGGGATGAATTGGAACGCCGACTACGAGCCAGGCCTAATCGCCCAACATCAGTGCCCGACCTCACTAACGCTCTTGTGGCTGAATGGAAGCATGTCCCCGCAGCAATGTTCCAACATCTAGTGGAAAGTCTTCCCAGAAGAATGGAGGCTGTTATAGCAGCAAAGGGGTGACCAACTCCATATTAATGCCCATGATTTTGGAATGAAATGTTCGACGAGCAGGTGTCCACATACTTTTGATAATGTAGTGTATAAAGGAAGAGAAGCTTAGGCCTAGCCCCAGAGAGGGGGAGAGAGATAGAGATATGCCGACGGCATGCTACAACTCCGAACATGCATTTCTTTATTCTTGTTAGAAAGGCTACTGCATCTGCAATACAGATATAGGCTTACAGAACGATGATAATTCATTCATTTTCAATCCGAATATTTTTATAAAGATTGTATTGTTCGATTATAGGAGTAACTCTGGTAGGCCTAAAACATACTTCCTCACCTCAAGTTCAACTTTCGGAGAGTTGGAGCGCCGGTGTCATAGGCCTGCAGTGTAATAGGCTAATAGCCACTGTTTATAGTAATATCAAAAGCAAGTCAAGCCACTGTTTATAAAGAAAATATGAGCAGGATATTATATCGCGGCAAACACAACATTACAGTTATAATTTGGCCAAAGAAAATGGCTCAACAGAATGAAACGAAACACTTGTGAACTGGTTTAAACTTTCCCATAAGTTTTGAACAAGCTATATTGCGGCAATTACCAAGAATGTTTTAGTGCCTACCGTACCCAAGAAATGACAGCAATAGGCCAATGATATTATTTTACAACAGGCTTATTTATAACCTTAAACTAAATACGGAGCACATAATTGAAAACACAGATCAAACTTAATTTAGCCAACAACAATGTCTGAACAGAATGAAATAAAACACGTTTTGCATATTTAAAGAACTGGTTTAGATTAATAAATAGGCCTACAATAATAATGAGATACAAACATTTAAACGCAACATGTAACAATTTCTAAGATTTTTCCTGAGTTTTATTTAATATAAGGAAATCAGTCAATTGAAATAAATAAATTAGGCTCTAATCAATGGATTTCACATGACTGGGAATACAGATACTGGTCAGAGATGCCTTTAAAAAAAAAAAAACTGTAAAAAGGGGTGGGGATCAGAAAACCAGTCAGTATTTGGTGTGACCACCATTCGCCTCATGCAGCACGACACATCTCCTTCGCATAGAGTTGATCAGACTGTTGATAGTGGCCTGTGGAATGTTGTCTCTTCAATGGCTGTGCGAAGTTGCTAGATATTTGCGGGAACTGGAACACGCTGTCGTACACGTTGATCCAGAGCATCCCAAACATGCTCAATGGGTGACATATCTGGTGAGTATGCAGGCCATGAAAGAACTGGGACATTTTCAGCTTCCAGGAATTGTGTACAGATCCATGCGACATGGGGCGTGCATTAGAAGCCAGATGTGGAGTTTCTGGGCTGGCGTGGTTACCCATTGTGTGGCCGGTTGGACATACTGCCAAATTCTCTAAAACGACGTTGGAGGCTGCTTATGGTAGCGAGATGAACATTATATTCTCTGGCAACAGCTCTGGTGGGCGTTCCTGCAGTCAGCAGGCCAATTGCACATTCCCTCAAAACTTGAGACGTGTGGCATTGTGTGACAAATATGCACATTTTAGTGGCCTTTTATTGTCCCCAGTACAAGGTGCACCTGTCTAACGATCATGCTGGTTAATCAGGTTCTTGATATGCCACACCTGTCAGGTTGATGGATTATCTTGGCAAAGGAGAAATGATCACTAACAGGGATATAAACAAATTTGTGCGTATGGAACATTTCTGGGATATTTTATTTCAGCTCATGAAACATGGGACCAACACTTTACATGTTGCGTTTATATTTTTGTTCAGTGTAATAATAAATAAATAAAAAATATTTATAAATACTAACAAATAAATAAAAATTCCAAAATTGCATCCTACCTGAATAGCGAGTTGCACAGTAGCTTGCATTTGGCCACTCCAACGTTCTTCTCATCTTTGTCCACTACAATATTAAAACTTGGCCATACGGAAGACATTCACCTTGTCTGTCTCTCTCTCTCTCTCTCTCCTCAGCAGCAGGTGCATGCACATAAGGCAGCGCACAAGGAGTGAGAGAATGGTGCTGAAGCGCAAAATTAGGGGTGTATGATGGGCAGCCCCAGACAATTTGGCCAGCTACAATAGTTATTTATCGGCTTTTCATTTATTTTATCGGCCGGCAATTACCGGCTATCGGAAACCCTGGTGTATACCCATATAAACTATACTGTTTCCTTTATGGACCAGTGTTCATCTAAAAAGGCTAGTTCTAAGCTAGGGGCGGTTGTGGAATTTGATAGTTCATCACTAGTAGTCCATCCCTCCTATCTATATAGTGTGTAGACGTTCATGGACACAGATCGGGACTCAATCAACCGCTCTGTCTGTCTGTCTGTCTGTATGTCTGTCTGTCTGTCTGTCTGTCTATCCAGATGGTGGTGAAGACATTCATGGACATGGACCAGGACAGTGAGGAGGAGAAAGAGCTGTACCTGAACCTGGCGCTCCACCTGGCCTCTGACTTCTTCCTAAAGCACCCGGACAAGGACGTACGCCTCCTAGTGGCCTGCTGCCTGGCCGACATCTTCAGGATCTACGCCCCTGAGGCCCCCTACACATCACCAGACAAACTCAAAGTAAGGACCTAGACCTAACCATAGCATAACTATAGTCTTCACTCTGATACAATGTCCCCCGAGGTTCTATGCACATCACCAGAAACCAAACTGAAGGTCAGGAAGATTCACCTGTAGTGCAGGTTTCACAAACATTTGGTGTTTTTTCACACAAAAGCAGTCATTTGAGTAAAATAAAATGTTTTTATTTTTCTCTTTGTCATTGTGGCTTTGATTTGACACATAATCATCAGTTTGGGGGTAAATGTGTTGAATTAAGCTATCCTTAATTTTAGGACATATTTATGTTCATAACTCGTCAGTTGAAAGGACTGGAGGACACCAAAAGCGCCCAGTTCAACAGATATTTCTACTTACTGGAGGTAAGCTCTCATTGAGACCATCAGGCATTGTTTTCTCATCCACCAGCCAGTATAATGACTGTATTGTCTTTGACTCACCAGATTATAGCCTGGGTGAAGTATTCTGACGGTGTGTTTTGTCTTTGAATCACTAGAATATAGCCTGGGTGAAGTCTTACAACATCTGCTTTGAGTTGGAGGATAGTAATGACATCTTCACTCAACTCTACAGGACCCTGTTCCAGGTTATCAAGTGAGTAGCTCCATTCCAACCCACTAGAATGACTCCATAGTAGCTGGTCCCTGTTTGTGCTGTATAGCCAACTGCTATGGTTATTGTCATGCAGTTGGCAAGACGGCACAGATCTGGGACCAGGCTAGTGATGGGTGACAGGGCTCGACAATTACGCTTGTCCACTTGCCCGGGAAAAGTAAAAATAAAATAAAAGTTGGACAAGAAGAATATAGATTTATGTTGTCCGAATGGACAAGTAAATAATATCACGAAAAAATCACAATATCAAACAATTAGGCTACTCCGATCAGATTTGGATCGGATCAATGTCCTCCGGATGCAGTGTGTTGCACACTGTCCTCCAAATCTCTGCAGAGCACATCAGAATATAATTATTGTAGGCCTGCATTGACCGGCACAAATGGTCTTTAAGTCATGCAGTCGCAAGATGCGTTAAAAAAAAGTGAGCCTAGCCGCCGGTATTCATTGCTAGTTTGTGAGTTGTCTGCCCAGTTATAGCAAATGTTTTGTCACCATTTATTTGTATTTTTTAAATATTAAAACATAGAACTACTTGCAGTGAAGCCGCTCAACATTTACATTACATTCAGTCATCTAACAGACCCCCATCCAGAGCGACCCACAGAAGCAACCAGGGTCAACGCCCTGCTCAAGGGCACGTAGACAGATCTCCCACAAGGTCAAAAACGGGAACCCGAACCAGCGACCTATCAGCCACTGGCCCAAGCTCCCAACCGCCAGGCCACCAACCCTCCAAGATCCCTGCCACAGTTCCCAGAAAGCTTTTTAAAAACATTACAATACATTCATAACAGATTTCACAACATATTAAGTGTAGCTCTCCAGGTGTCACGCCCTGGCTCGGGGGACTCTCGTATGTTGAGCCAGGGTGTTAGTTTCTATGCTTTTGTTGTGGGTCTAGGTTACTTATTTCTATGTTGGTCTGAGTGACTCCCAATCAGAGGCAACGAGTGTCAGCTGGTTGTCTCTGATTGGGAGCCATATTTAAACAGTCGGGTTTTCATTCGTGTTTGTGGGTTTTTGTTTCGAGTCTGTTTATGGTAACCGTGAACTGTCACGTATCGTTCGTTGTTTTGTTCGTGTTGCCTTCAGTGAGAATAAATATGTTTGCATTCAACGCTGCGCATTGGTCCACTCTGTTAGACGATCTTGACAGAAAAACCCACCACAACTGGACCAAGCAGCGAGTCGAGGAGCCATCGCCAGGGAAATCGCTGGCAGATCTCCGTGGCAGCTTCGACTGGGTCAAGCCCATTGAGGAGCTGAGTGACGAGGGTTGGAGACAGAGGAGCGAGAGGTGGGCGAGAACGATGGAGGCCTGGCCCACGGGGAGGAGAGACCCCCAGAACATTTTTAGGGGGGGGCTCACGACGTCGGGGCAGCAGGAGGCCGCTATGGAGCGGTCCAGCGGGGTTGCAGAGGAGGCCGCCAGGTTACGGGGGCCACTGGTAGAAGAGGGGATGGAAGGTGTAGAGGCACGGCGAGAGGTACTGGGGTGTGTTACCAGTCCGGTCCGGCCCGTTCCAGATCCCGGTGTAGGGCCAGTGGTGTGTGTCCCTAGTACGGTCCGGTCTGTTCCTGCTCCCCGCACCAAGTCTGTGGTGCGTCTCGTCAGCCCGGCTCTGCCCGTTCCTGCTCTCCGCACCAGGTCTGTGGTGCGCGTCGCCAGCCCAGTCCGGCCCATTCCTGCTCCCCGCATCAAGTCTGTGGTGCGTCTCGTCAGCCCGGCTCTGCCCGTTCCTGCTCCCCGCACCAGGTCTGTGGTGCGCGTCGCCAGCCCAGTCCGGCCCATTCCTGCTCCCCGCATCAAGTCTGTGGTGCGTCTCGTCAGCCCGGCTCTGCCCGTTCCTGCTCCCCGCACCAGGTCTGTGGTGCGCGTCGCCAGCCCAGTCCGGCCCATTCCTGCTCCCCGCACCAAGCCTGTGGTGCGTCTCGTCAGCCCGGCTCTGCCCGTTCCTGCTCTCCGCACCAGGTCTGTGGTGCGCGTCGCCAGCCCAGTCCGGCCCATTCCTGCTCCCAGCACCAAGTCTGTGGTGCGTTTCGTCAGCCCTGTCCGGCCCGCTCCTGCTCCCCACACCAAGCCAGTGGTGTGCGTCGTCAGTTCAGCACGGCCCGTGCCTGTTCCCCACACCAAGCCAGTGGTGTGCGTCGTCGGTCCGGCACGGCACGTGCCTGTTCCACTGGTGCCTGGTCCGGCGCCGGTCAGATGCGTTACGCCGGAGCTAGAGCAATCCGCTCCACCAGTTTGCAGTCCAGCTCCGGTCAGCAGGACCAGACCGGACCAGGGGTACTTTGGGGGGTTAGAGAGCGAGTGGGGATCATGCCCGGAGCCGGATCCGCCGCCTAGGCGGAGTGCCCACCCGGTCCCTCCCCTGTTGTGTTTCGTTGGCGCGGTCGGAGTCCGCGCCTTTAGGGGGGGGTACTGTCACGCCCTGGCTCGGGGGACTCTCGTATGTTGAGCCAGGGTGTTAGTTTCTATGTTTTTGTTGTGGGTCTAGGTTACTTATTTCTATGTTGGTCTGAGTGACTCCCAATCAGAGGCAACGAGTGTCAGCTGGTTGTCTCTGATTGGGAGCCATATTTAAACAGTCGGGTTTTCATTCGTGTTTGTGGGTTTTTGTTTCGAGTCTGTTTATGGTAACCGTGAACTGTCACGTATCGTTCGTTGTTTTGTTCGTGTTGCCTTCAGTGAGAATAAATATGTTTGCATTCAACGCTGCGCATTGGTCCACTCTGTTAGACGATCTTGACACCAGGAACAGCGCCGGAAGAAGATGGCTGCCGTTTTACAGCCCTCTAACCAATTGTACTATTATGTGTGTTTTTCCGCGTTATTTGTAATTTATTTTGTACATAATGTTTCTGCCATCGTCTCTTATAACCAAAGAGAGCTTCTGGATATCAGGACAGCGATTACTCACCTCGCATTGGACGAAGACTTTTTCTTCAACGAGGCGTTCGCGAAGGATATTCTACAGACACCCAACAAGGCCCAGATCCCCGTCATTCGCGTGAGGAAGAGACGGAGATATCGTGGACGCAAATCCGGGTGCCTTGTAAGGATCCGACGGCGTGCGAGTAAACTGCCTCTACCATCAATCCTATTAGCCAACGTTCAATCTTTTGAGAATAAAATTGACGATTTAAGATTACGGTTATCCTACCAACGGGACATAAAAAACTGTAATATCTTATGTTTCACGGAGTCGTGGCTGAACGACAACAATGACAACATTCAGCTAGCAGGCTATACGCTACATCGGCAGGACAGAACGTCTGACTCTGGTAAGACAAGGGGCGGCGGTCTGTGTATATTTGTAAACAACAGCTGGTGCACAAAATCAAATACTAAGGAAGTCTCGAGGTTTTGCTCGCCTGAGGTAGAGTATCTTATGATAAGCTGTAGACCACACTATTTACCAAGAGAGTTTTCATCTATATTTTTCATAGCTGTCTATTTACCACCACAAACCAATGCTGGCATTAAGATTGCACTGAATGAGTTGTACAAGGCCATTAATCAACAGGAAAACGCTCATCCAGATGCAGCGCTCCTAGTAGCCGGGGACTTTAATGCAGGGAAACTTAAATCCGTTCTACCTAATTTCTACCAGCATGTTAAATGTGCAACCAGAGGGGAAAAAACTCTAGACCACCTTTACTCCACACACAGAGACGCATACAAAGCTCTCCCTCGCCCTCCATTTGGCAAATCTGACCATAACTCTATCCTCCTGATTCCTGCTTATAAGCAAAAACTGAAGCAGGAAGCACCAGTGATTCAGTTAATAAAAAAGTGGTCAGATGACGCAGATGCTAAGCTACAGGACTGTTTTGCTAGCACAGACTGGAACATGTTCCGGGATTCTTCAGACAGCATTGAGGAGTACACCACATCAGTCACTGGCTTCATCAATAAGTGCATCGATGATGTCGTCCCCACAGTGACCGTACGTACATACCCCAACCAGAAGCCATGGATTACAGGAAACATCCGCACTGAGCTAAAGGGTAGAGCTGCCGCTTTCAAGGAACGGGACTCTAACCCGGACGCTTATAAGAAATCCCGCTATGACCTCCGACGAACCATCAAACAGGCAAAGAGTCAATACAGGTCTAAGATTGAATCATACTACACTGGCTCTGACGCTCGTCGGATGTGGCAGGGCTTGAAAACTATTACAGACTACAAAGGGAAGCACAGCCGCGAGCTGCCCAGTGACACAAGCCTACCAGACGAGCTAAACCACTTCTATGCTCGCTTCGAGGCATGCAACACTGAAGCATGCATGAGAGCACCAGCTGCTCCGGACGACTATGTGATCACGCTCTCCGTAGCCGATGTGAGTAAGACTTTTAAGCAGGTCAACATTCACAAGGCCGCAGGGCCAGACGGATTACCAGGACGTGTACTCCAAGCATGTGCTGACCAACTGGCAAGTGTCTTCACTGACATTTTCAACATGTCCCTGACTGAGTCTGTAATACCAACATGTTTCAAGCAGACCACCATAGTCCCCGTGCCCAAGAACTCTAAGATAACCTGCCTAAATGACTACCGACCCGTAGCACTGACGTCTGTAGCCATGAAGTGCTTTGAAAGACTGGTCATGGCTCACATCAACAGCATAATCCCAGAAACCCTAGACCCACTCCAATTTGCATACCGCCCCAACAGATCCACAGATGATGCAATCTCTATCGCACTCCACACTGCCCTTTCCCACCTGGACAAGAGGAACACCTACGTGAGAATGCTATTCATTGACTACAGCTCAGCATTCAACACCATAGTGCCCTCTAAGCTCATCACTAAGCTAAGGATCCTGGGACTAAACACCTCCCTCTGCAACTGGATCCTGGACTTCCTGACGGGCCGCCCCCAGGTGGTAAGGGTAGGTAACAACACATCTGCCACACTGATCCTCAACACGGGGGCCCCTCAGGGGTGCGTGCTCAGTCCCCTCCTGTACTCTCTGTTCACCCATGACTGCATGGCCAGGCACGACTCCAACACCATCATTAAGTTTGCCGACGACACAACAGTGGTAGGCCTGATCACCGACAACGATGAGACAGCCTATAGGGAGGAGGTCAGAGATCTGGCCGTGTGGTGCCAGGACAACAACCTCTCCCTCAACGTGACCAAGACAAAGGAGATGATTGTGGACTACAGGAAAAAAAAGAGGACTGAGCACGCCCCTATTCTCATCGACGGGGCTGTAGTGGAACAGGTTGAGAGCTTCAAGTTCCTTGGTGTCCACATCACCAACGAACTATCATGGTCCAAACACACCAAGACAGTCGTGAAGAGGGCACGACAAAGCCTATTCCCCCTCAGGAGACTAAAAAGATTTGGCATGGGTCCTCAGATCCTCAAAAAATTCTACAGCTGCACCATCGAGAGCATCCTGACTGGTTGCATCACCGCCTGGTATGGCAACTGCTTGGCCTCTGACCGCAAGGCACTACAGAGGGTAGTGCGTACGGCCCAGTACATCACTGGGGCAAAGCTCCCTGCCATCCAGGACCTCTATACCAGGCGGTGTCAGAGGAAGGCCCTCAAAATTGTCAAAGACTCCAGCCACCCTAGTCATAGACTGTTCTCTCTGCTACCGCACGGCAAGTGGTACCGGAGTGCCAAGTCTAGGTCCAAAAGACTTCTCAACAGCTTCTACCCCCAAGCCATAAGACTCCTGAACAGCTAATCATGGCTACCCGGAATATTTGCACTGCCCCCCCACCCCATCCTTTTTACGCTGCTGCTACTCTGTTAAGCATTTATGCATAGTCACTTTAACTCTACCCACATGTACATATTACCTCAACTACCTCAACTAGCCGGTGCCCCCGCACATTGACTATGCAACGGTACCCTCCTGTATATATAGCCTCCCTACTGTCACTTTATTTTACTGTATATATAGCCTCCCTACTGTCACTTTATTTTACTTCTGCTCTTTTTTTCTCAACACTTTTTTGTTGTTGTTTTATTCTTACTTTTTTTGTTTAAAATAAATGCACTGTTGGTTAAGGGCTGTAAGTAAGCATTTCACTGTAATGTCTGCACCTGTTGTATTCGGCGCATGTGACCAATAAAATTTGATTTGATTTGATTTGATTTGGAGAGCCCTTTTGTAAACGGTACAGCCAAATGGTTACTTGCATAGTAGCAATATCAGAAATAGATAGTGTCAATATAAATACATTAATATACAGTATGTACAAGAACAATATCAATAACAATATCAGTGATAGATGAGGTAGTTACAGTTGAAGTCGGAAGTTTACATAAACCTTAGCCAAATAAATGTAAACTCAGTTTTTCAAAATTCCTGACATTTAATCCTTGTAAAAATTCCCTGTCTTAGGTCAGTTAGGATCGCCACTTCCTTTTAAGAATGTGAAAGGTCAGAATAATAGTAGAGAGAATTATTTATTTCAACTTTTATTTCTTTCATCACATTCACTCAATTAGTATTTGGTAGCATTGCCTTTAAATTGTTTAACTTGGGTCAAACGTTTCAGGTAGCCTTCCACAAGCGTCCCACAATAAGTTGGGTGAATTTTGGCCCATTCCTCCTGACAGAGCTGGTGTAACTGAGTCAGGTTTGTAGGCCTCCTTGCTCGCACACGCATTTTCAGTTCTGCCCACAAATGTTCTATAGGATTGAGGTCAGGGCTTTGTGATGGCCACTCCAATACCTTGACTTTGTTATCCTTAAGCCATTTTTCCACAACTTTGGAAGTATGCTTGTGGTCATTGTCCATTTGGAAGAGCCATTTGTGACCAAGCTTTAACTTCCTGACTGATGTCTTGAGATGTTGCTTCAATATATCCACATAATTTTCCTTCCTCGTGATGCTATCTATTTTGTGAAGTGCATCAGTCACTCCTGCAGCAAAGCACCCCCACAGCATGATGCTGCCACCCCCGTGCTTCACGGTTGGGATGGTGTTCTTCGGCTTGCTAGCGACCCCCTTTTTCCTCCAAACATAACGATGGTCATTATGGCCAAACAGTTCTATTTTAGTTTCATTAGACCAGAGGACATTTCTTCAAAAAGTACGATCTTTGTCCCCATGTGCAGTTGCAAACCGTAGTCTGGCTTTTTTATGGTGGTTTTGGAGCAGTGGCTTCTTCCTTGCTGAGCGGCCTTTCAGGTTATGTCGATATAGGACTCGTTTTACTGTGGATATAGATACTTTTGTACCTGTTTCCTCCAGCATCTTCACAAGGTCCTTTGCTGTTGTTCTGGGATTGATTTGCACTTTTCGCACCAAAGTACGTTCATCTCTAGGAGACAGAACGCGCCTCCTTCCTGAGCGGTATGACGGCTGCGTGGTCTCATGGTGTTTATAGTTGCGTACTATTGTTTGTACAGATGAACGTTGTACCTTCAGGCGTTTGGAAATTGCTCCCAAGGATGAACCAGACTTGTGGAGGTCTACAATTATTTTTCTGAGGTCTTGTCTGATTTCTTTAGATTTTCCCATGTTTGAAGGTAGGTCTTGAAATACATCCACAGGTACACCTCCAATTGACTCAAATGATGTCAATTAGCCTATCAGAAGCTTCTAAAGCCATGACATCATTTTCTGGAATTTTCCAAGCTGTTTAAAGGCACAGTCAACTTAGTGTATGTAAGCTTCTGACCCACTGGAATTGTGATATAGTGAATTATAAGGGAAATAATCTGTCTGTAAACAATTGTTGGAAAAATTACTTGTGTCATGCACAAAGTAGATGTCCTAACCAACTTGCCAAAACTATAGTTTGTTAAAAATAAATTTGTGGAGTGGTTGAAAAAATAGTTTTAATGACTCCAACCTAAGTGTATGTAAACTTCTGACTTCAACTGTATACGACTATTGCTAAATTATAAACTTCTTCCTAATTATCAGTATTACAAATGACCCTCAACTCTGTATAATAAATTACCTTAAATTCATCATCCAATGTCTCGGCTTTCCAGTGTGGGTGATCAAATCACACTAGAAAGTCAGGACAGATGTCAGAGGTCATTCAAATCCTTTTCATTCTATAGTAGACTAATAATTAACAACAGTCAAAACATTTCATACATTTCGTATTCCAAGCGTACAGTAAGTCCTTAGTACAGTTATTTTCAAAAGAAATCACGTGTTTACTTAAAACTCACTCAGAAAATAGAATTCCGTGTGTGCCCCTTTAAGATATATAATTTATAGCCTGTGAAAACCCCCTAAAATAAAAATAAAAAACCCTATATAACTAACATTTCATAATAGGTGGGTTGTTTGTGGTTATTTGAAAACCATATAGTAAAAATCTAATAAAAATGGCCAGGCCTTATTTAATTGGGTAGCTCCCTCTTATGACCTAATCCGGATATCTTCATACTTATCAAACTGCCGAATGTAACTAACATCTCTTCCAAAGACAATAGTCTCGTGAAACATTTCAAAGAAAAATAAAATCACTATCCCCATTCTCCTGAAAGAAAAAGTGCACATTCCATTAGTTTCCATTTTGCCAACTCTTAAACAGTCCAAACAATTCAAATTCGAAATTCTTACTTTCCATTGAATTTACCAGGCTACATCTCATGTTTCTTTTAACTCAGAAAACCCTCAATAACATTACTTGTGACTACTCCAGAATAAGATGACCTAAAATCTCTCACAAGATGAAAACCACCCAATGTTCTCTGAGTATGCAAGGAGCATCCCTAATTGATTACCCTTTAGACTTCATATTTTGTAATTCACACAAGGATTGTTCACCCCCAAAATCAGCTCCATTTGCTCCCATGTCAAATGACCGTGGTATCGTTACTGGATCAATGTCCAACGACATAGGTAATATCTGTTTCGCCTTAGATTGTTCCTGTCACCCCTCTAAATGTCATATTTTATTCAGTCGCCAATATAATCAATTACTCTGAGTAAGGAATTAGTGATACTTGATCTCATGCATCTATTATTTAAAAAAATTGAGACGTGATCTCCTACGTCTCCCTTAACATACATACTGTAGGGGACTTCCATCAGTCCTGGAACAGAGAATCAAAACACATCAGATAATACCACGTTCAATTAAGGGGAAAAGACGCCTTATAAAATAAACAAACTCATAACCCCTTTCCAGTAATCTAATCACCGCAACCTGTTGCATTGATTTAGTTAAAAATATAAACCTGTTGATTAACAAATCTAGAACCTTCAAAAAGTTGGTGCTGCCCCATCAGCGTAATAGTCAAAAGTACCTGCCATCCACTGTTCTATTACATTAACATTTTACTATAACCAGTTTTACCATAATCTGAAATCACCTCTAAGGTTTCCAAATTTGGGTTGGGTTTATTTCAATCCTGCCCACAGCTGGCAGCACCCAAAGTAATCATCAATTTGGAGCGCAGCAGCACGCGACCAGATCGTAATGCCCATGGTCCATTTGGTTTGAAATTTGATAACCCTATGGGGCTAGTTATGGACGATCATGTAAATGAGACAATATTTTAATGTCAATACCTCCACATTTCAATGACTTTAAAACCTCAAACCAACATATAGAAATATTGAAAGCATTTAATGACACAACTAAAAGATGAGCAACATGAAAATATTGTCCCAATTACATTGTGTAATTTATTGATGGTCCCTAACTATCCCCACAGATAGGCTATCCAAAGTCAAACCAACTTTGCCACGATCGCACACCGGCCAGCTGAAGCTAATTGGCGAAAGAAGTAGGCTAGCTTGGTAGCTAGTCTAGGTTACTTCCAGACCCAAGACCTGTTAGACTGTTTCAAGTTATCTGGAAGGGTGAGTGACTGTAACTGTGTGTACAGTTTTTTCTTTTTCTTTTTTTTACCTTTATTTAACCAGGTAAGCCAGTTGGGAACAAGTTCTCATTTACAACTGCTACCTGGCCAAGATAAAGCAAAGCAGTGTGATAAAAACAACAACACAGTTACATATGGGGTAAACAAAACATAAAGTCAAAAATACAACAGAAAATATATATACAGTGTGTGCAAATGTAGTAAATTATGGAGGTAAGGCAATAAATAGGCCATAGTGCAAAATAGTTACAATTTCGTATTAACACTGGAATGATAGATGTGCAAAAGATGATGTGCAAATAGAGATACTGGGGTGCAAATTAGCTAAATAAATAACTATATGGGGATGAGGTAGTTGGATGGGCTGATTTAAAGATGGGCTGTGTACAGGTGCAGTGATCAGTAAGCTGCTCTGACAACTGACGCCTAAAGTTAGTGAGGGAGATAAGAGTCTCCAGCTTCAGAGATTTTTGCAGTTCGTTCCAGTCATTGGCAGCAGAGAACTGGAAGGAATGGCGGCCAAAGGAGGTGTTGGCTTTGGGGAAAACCAGTGAGATATACCTGCTGGAGCGCAGACTACGGGTGGGTGTTGCTATGGTAACCAGTGAGCTAAGATAAGACGGGGATTTGCCTAGTAGTGATTTATAGATGACCTGGAGCCAGTGGGTTTGGCGACGAATATGTAGTGAGGGCCAGCCAACAAGAGCGTACAGGTCACAATGGTGGGTAGTATATGGGGCTTTGGTGACAAAACTGATGGCACTGTGATAGACTACATCCAATTTGCTGAGTAGAGTGTTGGAGGCTGTTTTGTAAATGACATCGCCGAAGTCAAGGATCGGTAGGATAGTCCGTTTTATGAGGGCATGTTTGGCAGCATGAGTGAAGGAGGCTTTGTTGCGAAATAGGAAGCCGATTCTAGATCTAACTTTTGATTGGAGATGCTTAATGTGAGTCTGGAAGGAGTGTTTACAGTCTAACCAGACACCTAGGTATTTGTAGTTGTCCACATACTCTAGGTCAGACACGGCGAGAGTAGTGATTCTAGTTGGGTGGGCGGGTGCAAGCAGCGTTCAGTTGAAGAGCATGCATTTAGTTTTACTAGTGTTTAAGAGCAGTTGGAGGCTACGGAAGGAGTGTTGTATGGCGTTGAAGCTTGTTTGGAGGTTTGTTAACACAGTGTCCAATGAAGGGCCAGACGTATACAAAATGATGTCGTCCACATAGAGGTGGATCCGAGCGTCACCAGCAGCAAGAGCAACATCATTGATATACACAGAAAATAGAGTCGGCCCGAGAATTGAACCCTGTGGCACCCCCATAGAGACTGCTAGAGGTCTGGGCAAGTTGCAGCGGAGGGTGCAGAGCTGGTGGCCGGGGTAGTGGTAGCCAGGTGGAAAGCATGGCCAGCCGTAGCAAAATGCTTGTTGAAATTCTCGATTATTGTAGATTTATCGGTGGTGACAGTGTTTCCTAGCCTCAGTGCAGTGGGCAGTTGGGAGGAGGTGCTCTTATTCTCCATAGACTTTACAGTGTCTCAAAACTTTTTGGAGTTAGTGCTACAGGATGCAAATTTCTGTTTGAAAAAGCTAGCCTTTGCTTTCCTAACTGATTGTGTATGTTGGTTCCTGACTTCCCTGAAAAGTTGCATATCGCGGGGGCTGTTCGATGCTAATGCAGTACGCCACTGGATGTTTTTGTGCTGGTCAAGGGCAGTCAAGTCTGAGGAGAACCAGGGGCTATATCTGTTCTTAGTTCTGAATTTTTTGAATGGGGCATGCTAATTTAAGATTGAGAGGAAAGCACTTTTAAAGAACAGCCAGGCATCCTCTACTGACGGAATGAGGTCAATATCCATCCAGGATACCCGGGCCAGGTCAATTAGAAAGGCCTGCTCGCTAAAGTGTTTTAGGGAGCGTTTGACAGTGATGAGGGGTGGTCGTTTGACCGTGGACCCATTACGGACGCAGGCAATAAGGCAGTGATCGGTAGATAGCCGGGAGATGGGCCTGGCTTGAGGCTAGTTCAAGTCTAACTGGTGCTTGCTAAGGGGCAATGGTAATTAGCCAACGACAACAGCCATTTGGTTGCAGCTAGCTGGTTGCGATGATCCGGCGCTAGGTTCCAGTGATTCCGGCAGAAAATCCGATATGCTCTGGGTCGATAGCACACTGTGCAGACTGGCCGACAAATTGTCCAGGCTAGAGCTAGAGCTGGCTGGTGGGTACTGCAGGCCACGGACAATGTTGAAGACGCTAACGGTGGCTAATAGCAAGTAGCCATTCGGTTGCAGCTAGACTAGTTTCAGCTTAAGGTTCTTGATAAAAGTTATAAAGAAATAATAGAATCCTTTCCACGTTGGGTGAGGTGGGTTGCAGGAAAGTATATTTAGTTAAAGAATGAAAAGTAAAATAGAGAAATATATACAAAATAGACAAAAAAACAAATAAAATGGACACAGAAAAAAACACGACCGCACTGCTACGCCATCTTGGAACTCTTGGCAGAGTGAAAGTACAAACGCTTCCTATGTTCGAACACACACAAGAGACACCCACATCAAAGCACAAAATCTTGTTCTCAGTCGCATTTGCTAATGAGGAGAATTGAAACCGAGGCTAAATCAGGAAGTTCAGCCCCCCTTTAAGAGAGTTAAGTAGTTTTAACTGCGCAAATATATTGAATGCATGTGTGGGTATGGATGTGGGTACGCAGACCTGCGAGTCACTGTGCCCCCTCATGATGAGTTCAGATTTTTTATGGCCCCCACCCCAATCAAAGTTGCCCATCCCTGAACTAGAGCAAGCACACTGCATCCCCTCCTTTACACAATTACTTTTTGCTGTTTACGCAATCCAAAAACTGTCCATTATAAATCGCAATCTGTGTCAGGTTAGCATCATTTGAAAACTTGTTCTGTTGCCAACATGACTAGCTAGATTATAAAATACGATCTTACAGTATTAAGCTTTCGCTAGACAATTCAGAGAAGCAGATCGTAATTTTGGTATACATAGAATGGAGTCATGAGTGCATTCAGATGCGTGGTCCACGGCATTCTGTTCAGGACAACCCAGGGTATAACGCCATGTCGCTTTGTAACTGTACATCAAACATAGTGATCATAAACGTTGACATTATATATTACATGAGTTTTATGATATGGAAATGTGCACATTTGGACTCATGGGTGTTTGGCTTGCTTGTATGACATCAAAGCGGTATTTATTATAATCCCCAACGTCTCATCTTTCAAAATACAGTCCTTTTAATTTACAGCATTTCCCCCATTCAGACAACAAAACGTTTGCAAAAGTTGCCCAATTAGCGGGAGGGATGGGGGCAACTTCTTGTCACGTGCGGTGCTGTCAGTCAAAACCCATACAGAGCTGTGAAGCGGAGACCCTGAGCTCTGACGTAGTGTATAGCATGATACTGTACAGCCACTGTGTTCCAATTTAGGCAAAATCTGCAATTTTCAATCCATACACGGGTACGAGTGTAAAAGGTTAAGAAAATACAAAGGGTTTGGTATTCCTGATTCCATATATGATCATGAGGCACAATCAGGAATACCAACACTTTGTATTTTCTTAAATGAACACATGCAATATGCGTGTGAAATCAATATGTAAACATGGCTCAGACATTGTGCTGTTTTGAAGGCACAGCGCCTCCATCTTGGCACTCCCCCACCATTGTAAAAATCATTTTGGAAGCTATAGAAATGCCTTTATTAATGTCAACATTTGTTTGTGCCAGACACCTTAATGCAGGGGTGCCCAGACTTTAGTTACATAGGATCTACTTTTTCCACCCTCTTCCTAACGTGGTCATATTTCTTGTGAACAGTTTTGAAATGCCTCAATATTTCCCTTCTTAGCAAGAGCTACGTTTGAATGGCAGATCATACACACACATTTTGAATTTGTTGTGGTGAAAAAATTATCTTCCTCCCACTCACTGTGAAAGTGGTAGATTTTCGGTTTCTTGCTGCTTGGTCCAGCACTCATATTAAAAAATGTAACCGCAACTTCATAGAAAAAAACATAGGAAAAAAAAACAACTACCACCGGAACAACAAAGAATATTCTGTTACAGGTCTCGAAATGTTTTTTTATTTAACCTTTATTTAACTAGGCAAGTCAGTTAAGAACAAATTCTTATTTACAATGACGGCCAATACACTGGCCAAACCCAGACAACGCTGGGCCAATTGTGCGCCACCCTATGGGACTCCCAATCACGGCCGGTTGTGATACAGCCTGGAATCGAACCAGGGGGTCTGTAGTGACGCCTCAAGCACTGAGATGCAGTGGCTTAGACCACTGCGCCACTCGGGCATACCAACAAATGTAGCTACTATAATGCCGCGGGTTGGTCCAATTTTATGTCAGTCAAGCAGTTTTATTTATATTTTGGCTGTGCAGTAATATTCAAGAAAGAAGCTAACCTGTAAGCAAAGCATACGGCGCTTCAGAACTGTGGACCTCATTAGTTTTAAGCAGACTCGATGGTAACGCTGTGAATTGCCAAAATATATATTTTTAGTGCATACATTTTGAAAACGTTTATGCGGTCTACTAGATAGAAGTTCGCGATTGACCGGTCGACTGCGATCGACGTCCTAGGCACCAATGCCTTAAGGCATACTTTTATATTATATTATGTAAACTAAACATAAACATAAATAGTGTTACTGTCCCCACTACAACAACAAAATACTTAAATACATGTAATTTTTTCCATTAAACATTTCATTGAAATACTGTAGAATTCCATTCATTCCTATGGAGGACTGCTCCTTCTGGGGAGTGCCGATATAGCTGACCGGTGGCTTCAAAGCCTCTCACTGGCAAATACATAGCATCAGCAATCCAGGGTTTATATACAGTACCAGTCAAAGGTTGACACACCTACTCATTCCAGGGTTTTTCTTTATTTTTTCTATTTTCTACATTGTAGAATAATAGTGAAGACATCAAAACTATGAAATAACACATGGAATCATGTAATTACCAAAATAAAGTGTTAAACAAATGAAAATATATTTTACATTTTAGATTCTTCAAGGTAGCCACCCTTTGCCTTGATGACAGCTTTGCACACTCTTGGCATTCTCTCAACCAGCTTCATGAGGTAGTCACCTGGAATGCATTTCAATTAACAGGTGTGCCTTGTTAAAAGTTAATTTGTGGAATTTATTTTCTCAGTTGTGTTGTGACAAGGTAGGGGTGGTATACAGAAGATAGCCCTATTTGGTAAAAGACCAAGTCCATATTATGGCAAGAACAGCTCAAAAAGGCAAAGAGAAACGACAGTCCATCATTAAGACATGAAGGTCAGTCAATCCGGAAATTTCAAGACCTTTGAAAGTTTCTTCAAGTGCAGTCTCAAAAACCATCAAGCACTATGATTAAACTGGCTCTCATGAGGACCACCACAGGAAAGGAAGACCCAGAGTTACCTCTGCTGCAGAGGATAAGTTCATTAGAGTTACCAGCCTCAGAAATTGCAGGCCAAATAAATGCTTCACAGAGTTCAAGTAACAGATACATCTCAACATCAACTGTTCAGACGAGACTGCGTGAATCAAGCCTTCATGGTCGAATTGCTGTAAAGAAACCACTACTAAAGGACCGATAAGAAGAAGAGACTTGCTTGGACCAAGAAACACGGGCAATGGACATTCAACCGGTGGAAATCTGTCCTTTGGTCTGATGACCCAAAACACACCTCCAGGCTGTGAAAGGGCTATTTGACCAATAAGGAGAGTGATGGAGTGCTGCGTCAGATGACCTGGCCTTCACAATCACCCAATCTCAACCCAATTGAGATGGTTTGTGATGAGTTGGACCGCAGAGTGAAGGAAAAGCAGCCAACAAGTGCTCAGCACAAAACATTCTTCATGAAGCTGGTTGAGAGAATGCCAAGTGTGCAAAGCTGTCATCAAGGCAAAGGGTAGCTACTTTGAAGAATCTCAAATATAACATATATTTTCATTTGTTTAACACTTTTTTGGTTACTACATGATTCCATATGTGTTATTTCATAGTTTTGATGTCTTCACTATTATTCTAAAATGTAGAAATAGTAAAAATAAAGAAAAACCCTTGAATGAGTAGGTGTGTCCAAACCTTTGACTGGTACTGTATATCTTTTTTAAATGTATTCATTCAGTTTCACAGTGCGGACCGATCAGAGGTCACCGTACCGAAATGATCAGTACGAATATGTGTACCGTTACACCCCTAATTGCTGGTGGTAAGAGTTCATAATAGGGCCAAATATTCCATCCAGAGCCAAATGTGTTTCAACCAGACTCAGTCTCTGTGCTCTGCGCTGGCTTTTGAAATTCAGAAGCAGGTCTATCATAAATCAGTCAGTGTGTATTATTGAGTCAGTCAGTAGAGCTCACTGTTATGAAAGATAACTGTCTTTACACTCTGTGTGGTTTAGCATTACTGTGGTTCAGGAGCTGTTACCCAAATGGCACTGTATTCCCTATGTAGAGCCTAATGATAGGAGAAATACTGTATGTACGGTTCTGACTGAGGTGGCTCCATTCATTTACTGACCACAATGAAATGAACCAAATGCTTCTTAACGCCACAGATTATTCCTTTAATCTAAATGATCCTATAATAAAATGTTTACACTGAGTGTACAAAACATTAGGAATCTTTTGTTTTTCCAATTCACCCTCTGAATGGCACACATACACAATCCATGTCTCAATTGTCTCAAGTCTTAAAAAATCATTCTTTAACCTGTCTCCTCCCCTTCATCTACACTGATTTGAAGTGGATTTAACAAGTGAGATCAATAAGGGATCATAGCTTTCACCTGGTCAGTCTGTCATGGAAAGAGCAGGTGTTCCTAATGTTTTGTACTCTGTGTACAGTGGGGAAAAAAGTATTTAGTCAGCCACCAATTGTGCAAGTTCTCCCACTTAAAAAGATGAGAGAGGCCTGTAATTTTCATCATAGGTACACGTCAACTATGACAGACAAAATGAGAAAAAAAAATCCTGAAAATCACATTGTAGGATTTTTAATGAATTTATTTGCAAATTATGGTGGAAAATAAGTATTTGGTCAATAACAAAAGTTTCTCAATACTTTGTTATATACCCTTTGTTGGCAATGACACAGGTCAAACGTTTTCTGTAAGTCTTCACAAGGTTTTCACACACTGTTGCTGGTATTTTGGCCCATTCCTCCATGCAGATCTCCTCTAGAGCAGTGATGTTTTGGGGCTGTCGCTGGGCAACACAGACTTTCAACTCCCTCCAAAGATTTTCTATGGGGTTGAGATCTGGAGACTGGCTAGGCCACTCCAGGACCTTGAAATGCTTCTTACGAAGCCACTCCTTCGTTGCCCGGGCGGTGTGTTTGGGATCATTGTCATGCTGAAAGACCCAGCCACGTTTCATCTTCAATGCCCTTGCTGATGGAAGGAGGTTTTCACTCAAAATCTCACGATACATGGCCCCATTCATTCTTTCCTTTACACGGATCAGTCGTCCTGGTCCCTTTGCAGAAAAACAGCCCCAAAGCATGATGTTTCCACCCCCATGCTTCACAGTAGGTATGGTGTTCTTTGGATGCAACTCAGCATTCTTTGTCCTCCAAACACAACGAGTTGAGTTTTTACCAAAAAGTTATATTTTGGTTTCATCTGACCATATGATATTCTCCCAATCCTCTTCTGGATCATCCAAATGCACTCTAGCAAACTTCAGACGGGCCTGGACACGTACTGGCTTAAGCAGGGGCACACGTCTGGCACTGCGGGATTTGAGTCCCTGGCGGCGTAGTGTGTTACTGATGGTAGGCTTTGTTACTTTGGTCCCAGCTCTCTGCAGGTCATTCACTAGGTCCCCCGTGTGGCTCTGGGATTTTTGCTCACTGTTCTTGTGATAATTTTGACCCCACGGGGTGAGATCTTGCGTGGAGCCCCAGATCGAGGGAGATTATCAGTGGTCTTGTATGTCTTCCATTTCCTAATAATTGCTCCCACAGTTGATTTCTTCAAACCAAGCTGCTTACCTATTGCAGGTTCAGTCTTCCCAGCCTGGTGCAGGTCTACAATTTTGTTTCTGGTGTCCTTTGACAGCTCTTTGGTCTTGGCCATAGTGGAGTTTGGAGTGTGACTGTTTGAGGTTGTGGACAGGTGTCTTTTATACTGATAACAAGTTCAAACAGGTGCCATTAATACAGGTAACGAGTGGAGGACAGAGGAGCCTCTTAAAGAAGAAGTTACAGGTCTGTGAGAGCCAGAAATCTTGCTTGTTTGTAGGTGACCAAATACTTATTTTCCACCATCATTTGCAAATAAATTCATTAAAAATCCTACAATGTGATTTTCTGGATTTTTCTTCCTCAATTTGTCTGTCATAGTTGACGTGTACCTATGATGAAAATTACAGGCCTCTCTCATCTTTTTAAGTGGGTGAACTTGCACAATTGGTGGATGACTAAATACTTTTTTCCCCCACTGTATATTGTTCAATGTATTAACCCAGTCCCACTCCCTATCCTTTCAGCAATGGCCACAACCAGAAGGTCCACATGCACATGGTGGACCTGATGAGCTCCATCGTGTGTGAGGGGGATTCGGTCTCCCAGGAGCTGTTGGACACTGTCTTGGTTAACCTGGTCCCTGTCCATAAGGTGCAACATATTACCAACCAAATGGAAGAAATTTGATTGAAACAGGGATTGAAACGTTTTCCATTAGGTGCCCTAATGAACACAACCCTGGCTTCACCTTTTTAAATAGTAAACACATGTTGGTGTGTGTTATTTTGTTTCTGATGTTTCGTTGTTTTTGTTTGAGCAGAACTTGAACAAGCAGGCGTACGACCTGGCAAAAGCTCTGCTGAAAAGGACTGCTCAGGCCATCGAGCCATACATAACTAACGTGAGTTGTCTTTGTGGATTGTGGTAAACACCCAATGTGTCTTGCTAACACTGCTGGGTGTTAACAGTATTACTGTTTTGTGTGTGTGTACGGGTGCAGGGTGCGATTATCAACAAATGTAGGTCTAGATTCGATTTCGACATGTTGACAATAAAGAGGTCTCACAGATTGAAATACTGTATTTTAATATCAACAAATATGAGCCTCATACATTTGTTTTAATATAAACAACCAATCTCATTGATTCATGTCTTTCAAGCATCTCATAGAAAAGTCAATGTTTTAACATGTAAAATGTACAAACACTGCAACACGTAGCCTACGGAATACATTCATTTTTCAATTGTTGGCTAATTTAATTCAAACATAGTCATTCATTTCAGTAGTAATTTCATGTCAGAAATTAAAAGACAGTTTGTTTGAATGTGATTCACTGAACAGAACTAAACAGAATAGGTATTTTTAATTGTCAACAGCTAGCATATACTGAAGGAAAATTGTCATTCAACAAATATGTAGCGTTAATCTGTGCGCTAGTTCATCTGTGTTTGTGTGTGTGTGTGTCTTTGGAAAAGAGGGAACAGTCCTGGCTGGAAAACTCTGCTGTAGAATCCATCTGCAGAGCCCTCTGGGCTCGGCCCTGCCTGAGCACATTCATCATTGGAGCCCACAGGAAAAGCCAGCGTGCGTGTGTGTGTGTCAGTGAACAGAACAGACGTGTAACCCAGGCTGTGTTGTTCCTTCCCCCCCAAGTTCTTTAACCTGGTACTGATGCTGGGGAAGACGTCGGTCAGCGACCTGTCGGAGCACGTGTTCGACCTGATCCTCGAGCTCTACAATATCGACAGCCACCTCCTCTTGTCGGTGCTGCCGCAGCTAGAGTTTAAACTCAAGGTAGCGACACTCCCTTACGCATGCACGCACAGACAGACAGACAGACAGACAGACAGACAGACAGACAGACAGACAGACAGACAGACAGACAGAGAGAGACACACACTCACACACACACACACACACACACACACACACACATTACACCACTAACTGCCACTTGGAGCTTCCAGACAGCTCAGAGTGCTTTTAACACTGGGCTCAGAGTGTAGGCTATGTTTGGTTGCATAACCTTTGATAAATTGCTGTGTTTATCCTTGGGCCCGACTCGGCATCGTTATGAGCAAAGCTGAGGTGCTGTGGAACGGTACAAACACAAAGCAGTGACTAATGATGCCAGTCAGTCATTGTAAACAAGCATTTGTTCTCAATTGACTAAATAAAGGTTAAATGAAAAATAATGTAAACTGGTTTGTGAGTTGCCAAATCAATTTTATCTTACTTTTTTCAGAGCAACGACAACGACGAGAGGCTACAGGTGGTGAAACTGCTGGCCAAAATGTTTGGAGCCAAGGACTCTGAACTCGCAGCGCAAAATAAACCTCTGTGGCAGTGTTATCTCGGAAGGTAAGAATATGCCGTTTTTTTTTTTTTTTATGATTTTTTAATCATATTGCTGTCGTTTTACAATGTATGTCTTCTGTCTCCTACAGGTTCAATGACATCCACGTTCCCATTCGACTGGAATGTGTGAAATTTGCCAGCCATTGTCTGATGAACCACCCTGACTTAGCCAAGGACCTGACAGGTAGGATGGCATTGAATAAAATAATATGTTAGAAAGGCATTCATTCATTTTTAATTTGGTACGCAACCAGGTCCCGATTCAGACTTGATATAAGTAGACTCAAAATGGACTTACGTCAATAAAACATGGACTGAATTTTTTTTAAAACTTATGTCCATGTCAAGTCAACTTATCTCAAGTCTGAATAGGGCCCTGGTTGCATACCAAATTAAAAATGAATGAATGCCTTTCCAACAGATTATTTTAGGGTTATTCAGAGTTACTGTGGGTTGAAATCTTCATTGAGATATGCATGCCCAACTGCCGCTTTCACGCAAATCATTCATCAATGTCAATTGGTTGATTTGCGTGTCAATTTTAGTTGCGGCTACAGATCTCAAGTAAGGATTCCGCACACGTGGATGATCTTTTACCGTTGTCCCCACAAGTTATCCTAGACTTGTTGTTGGTGTCCTTTGTAGAGTTTTTAAAGGTGAGGTCCCACGACCCCGAAGAAGCCATCCGCCACGATGTCATTGTGTCCATCGTGGCGGCGGCTAAAAAGGACCTAGTGCTCGTCAACGACCAGCTGCTGAACTTTGTGAGGGAGAGGACGCTTGACAAGAGGGTGAGTTTTCTAATCGACTGTTTGAGTACGCTATGCAGAAATGTGGTCCTGTCCATTTTAGAATAAAAAAATAAGTAGGTTTGTCTGAACCAGAATGGTCCATAGGGCAGGAGCCTATCTCTGTTCCTGTAGCGTGAGGCAGCTTGATGTACAAGTACACTTGCTGGACAGAAGGTAGTCTATCGCAGGGCCTTACCTTGGCCTGTGGCGGTCATGAAATGTTGTCAGCTGGTTATTGTCATGCAAATGCCTGCCGGTCTCACGGTAATTGACCGTTATTTAACATAAACACCTTAAGCATCTCCAGGCCTCCACTCATACAAGCCGCTGATGCACGCCTTTGGAACATCTACATTTAAAAAAAAGTCTAATAAATACATTTAATATACACCATCACAATACATCCATTTTTTATTGTAGTCAGGTCTAAAGAAACATTATGATATGAAGAAAATGTATTTCAGAAGAACAGAATATGAGTTGGCCAGCCAACTGTAGCCTATGTTATCTGGCTATGCTCCATGCCATAGGCTGTAGGCTTGTTAATTTAGCTGGCAAGATATGCTTAAGTCCTGTGCCATTATTTTATTTTATATGATTTTATAGTAAGAAGAATATAACTTAGCTGAATAAAATATAAATAATATTTTTCCATTATGGAGCGGCTGCGCATATGAAGTGGCTATGTTGATAACAACAGGTCCTATATGCTAGATTTAGAATTATTTGGCAACTTTAGTTGTGAATCATACAAACCTTAAAATGACTTAGAAATCAAAACGTATACAGACAAGTGACTATGTATGTGGCAGGGATTCCAGACAATCACAGAGTACAAAGGGAAAACCAGCCATGTCGCGGACACCGACGTCTTGCTCCCGGACAAGCTAAACAACATCTTTGCCTGTTTTTAGGATAACACAGTGCCTCCGATGCGGGCCGCTCCCGAGGGTCCTGGACTTCCTGATCACCAATGACTGCTTGGCCACGTACGCCTTCAACTCAATCATCAAGTTTGCAGGCGACACAACAGTAGTAGGCCTGATTACCAACAATGACGAGCCCAGGTGGAGTGGTGCCAGGAAATAAACTCTCCCTCAACGTCAACAAAGCGAAGGAGCTGATCATGGACTTAAGGAGACAGCAGAGGGAGCACGTCCACATCGACGGGGCTGCAGGGGAAAAGGTGAAAAGCTTCAAGTTCCTCGGCATACACATCACTGACAATCTGAATTGGTCCACCCACACAGACAGTATGGTGAAGAAGGTGCAACAGTGCCTCTTTAACCTCAGGAGGCTGAAGAAATTTGTCTTGGCCCGTAAGACCCTCACATTTTCACAGTAAAACAAGTCCCATATCGACATAACCTGAATGGCCGCTCAGCAAGGAAGAAGCCACTGCTCCAAAACCGCCATAAAAAAGCCAGACTACGGTTTGCAACTGCACATGGGGACAAAGATCATACTTTTTGGAGAAATGTCCTCTGGTCTGATGAAACAAAATAGCCATGATGAACATCGTTATGTTTGGAGGAAAAAGGGGGACGCTTGCAAGCCGAAGAACACCATCCCAACCATGAATAATGGGGATGGCAGCATCATGCTGTTGGGGTGCTTTGCTGCAGGAGGGACTGGTGCACTTCACAAAATAGATGGCATCATGAGGAAGGAAAATTATGTGGATATATTGAAGCAACATCTCAACACATCAGTCAGGAAGTTAAAGCTTGGTCGCAAATGGGTCTTCCAAATGGACAATGACCCCAAGCATGCTTCCAAAGTTGTGGCAAAATGCCTTAAGGACAACAAAGTCAAGTAATTGGAGTGGCCATCACAAAGCCCTGACCTCAATCATATAGAACATTTGTGGGCAGAACTGAAAAAGCGTGTGCGAGCAAGGAGGCCTACAAACCTGACTCAGTTACACCAGCTCTGTCAGGAGGAATGGGCCAGAATTCACCCAACTTATTGTGGAAAGCTTGTGGAAGGCTACCCGAAAAGTTTGACCCAAGTTAAACAATTTAAAGGCAATGCTACCAAATACTAATTGAGTGTATGTAAACTTCTGACCCACTGGGAATGTGATGAAAGAAATAAAAGCTGAAAGAAATCATTCTCTCTACTATTATTCTGACATTTCACATTCTTAAAATAAAGTGATGATCCTGACTGACCTAAGACAGGGAATTTTTACTAGGATTAAATGTCAGGAATTGTGAAAAACTGAGTTTAAATGTATTTGGCTAAGGTGTATGTAAACTTCTGACTTCAACTGTACATACTGTTTTACTCATTTCATATGTACAGTATATACTGTATTCTAGTCAATGCCATCCTATTCAACTATTGCTGTATATACAGTATACTATTCTATCCTACGTATTCTACAGATATACTGAATATTCTATCCACATACTGTCCATAATGTCTTTACATACCATCACATATCTCTCTATCTATATCTCTGTCTATATCTCTCTCTCTCTCATATATATATATATATATATATATATATATATATATATATATATATATATATATATATATAGATATATATATATATATATATATATACAGTGAGGGAAAAAATATTTTGATCCCCTGCTGATTTTGTACGTTTGCCCACTGACAAAGACATGATCAGTCTATCATTTTAATAGTAGGTTTATTTGAACAGTGAGAGACAGAATAACAACAACAAAATCAAGAAAAACGCATGTCAAAAATGTTATAAATTGATTTGCATTTTAATGAGGGAAATAAGTAGTTTCTGGGAGCCAGAAATCTTTCTGATTGAGAGGGGGTCAAATACTTATTTCCCTCATTAAAATGCAAATCAATTTATAACATTTTTGACATGCGTTTTTCTGGATTTTTTTATTGTTATTCTGTCTCTCACTTTTCAAATAAACCTACCATTAAAATTATAGACTGATCATGTCTTTGTCAGTGGGCAAACGTACAAAATCAGCAGGGGATCAAATACTTTTTTCCCTCACTGTATATATACACACACACACACACACAGTACCAGTCAAAAGTTTGGACACACCTACTCATTCCAGGGTTTTTCTTAATTTTTTTACTATTTTCTACATTGTAGAAAAATTGTGAAGACATCAAAACTATGAAATAACACATGGAATCATGTAGTAACCAAAAAGTGTTAAACAAATGAAAATATATTTTCTATTTGAGATTCTTCAAAGTAGCCACCCTTTGCCTTGATGACAGCTTTGCACACTCTTGGAATTCTCTACACCAGCTTCATGAGGTATTCACCTGGAATGCATTTCAATTAACAGGTTAAAAGTTAATTAGTGGAGTTTGAGCCAATCAGTTGTGTTGTGACAAGGCAGGGGGGGTATACAGAAGATAGCCCTATTTGGTAAAAGACCAAGTCCATATTATGGCAAAACAGCTCAAATAAGCAAAGCGAAACGACAGTCCATCATTACTTTAAGACATGAAGGTCACTCTATCTGGAAAATGTCAAGAACTTTGAACGTTTCTTCAAGTGCAGTCGCAAAAACTATAAAGCGCTATGATGAAAATGGCTCTCATGAGGACCGCCACAGCAAAGGAAGACCCCGAGTTTCCTCTGCTGCAGAGGATAAGTTAATTGGCATTACCAGCCTCAGAAATTACAGCCCAAATAAATGCTTCATAGAGTTCAAGTCACAGACACATCTCAACATCAACTGTTCAGAGGAGACTGCATGATTCAGGCCTTCATGGTCGATTTGCTGCAATGAAATGGACATTAGACCGGTGGAAATCTGTTCCAAATTTGAGATTTTTGGTTCCAACCGCCGTGTCTTTGTGAGACGCAGAGTAGTTGAACGGATGATCTCCGCATGTGTGGTTCCCTCCGTGAAGCATGGTGTTTTGGTGTGTGGGTGCTTTGCTGGTGACACTGTCTGTGATTTATTTAGAATTCAAAGCACACTTAACCATCATGGCTACCACAGTATTCTGCAGCCATCCCATCTGGTTTGCGCTTAGTGGGACTATCATTTGTTTTTCAACAGGACAATGACCTAACACACCTCCAGGCTGTGTAAGGGCAATTTGACCAAGAAGGATAGTAATGGAGTGCTGCATCAGATGACCTGGCCTCCACAGTCACTCGACCTCAACCCAATTGAGATGGTTTGGGATGAGTTGGACCGCAGAGTGAAGGAAAAGCAGCCAACAAGTGCTCAGCATATGTGGGAACTCCTTCAAGACTGTTGGAAAAACATTCCAGGGGAAGCTGGTTGAGAGAATGCAAGGAGTGTGCAAAGCTGTCAAGGCAAAGGGTGGCTACTTTGAAGAATCTCAAATATAAAATATATTTTCATTTGTTTAACACTTTTTTGGTTACTACATGATTCCATATGTGTTATTTCATAGTTTTGATGTCTTCACTATTATTCTACAATGTAGAAAATAGTAAAAATAAAGAAAAACCCTTGAATGAGTAGGTGTGTCCAAACTTTTGACTGATATATATATATATATACAGTGGGGAGAACAAGTATTTGATACACTGCCGATTTTGCAGGTTTTCCTACTTACAAAGCATGTAGAGGTCTGTAATTTTTATCATAGGTACACTTCCAGAAATCCAGAAAATCACATTGTATGATTTTTAAGTAATTAATTTGCATTTTATGGCATGACATAAGTATTTTATACATCAGAAAAGCAGAACTTAATATTTGGTACAGAAACATTTGTTTGCAATTACATAGATCATACGTTTCCTGTAGGTCTTGACCAGGTTTGCACACACTGCAGCAGGGATTTTGGCCCATTCCTCCATACCGACCTTCTCCAGATCCTTCAGGTTTCGGGGCTGTCGCTGGGCAATACGGACTTTCAGCTCCCTCCAAAGATTTTCTATTGGGTTCAGGTCTGGAGACTGGCTAGGCCACTCCAGGACCTTGAGATGCTTTTTACGGAGCCACTCCTTAGTTGCCCTGGCTGTGTGTTTCCGGTCGTTGTCATGCTGGAAGACCCAGCCACGACCCATCTTCAATGCTCTTACTGAGGGAAGGAGGTTGTTGGCCAAGATCTCGCGATACATGGCCCCGTCCATCCTCCCCTCAATACGGTGCAGTCGTCCTGTCCCCTTTGCAGAAAAGCATCCCCAAAGAATGATGTTTCAACCTCCATGCTTCACGGTTGGGATGGTGTTCTTGGGGTTGTACTCATCCTTCTTCTTCCTCCAAACACGGCGAGTGGAGTTTAGACCAAAAAGCTAAATTTTTGTCTCATCAGACCACATGACCTTCTCCCAATCCTCTTCTGGATCATCCAAATGCACTCTAGCAAACTTCAGACGTGCCTGGACATGTACTGGCTTAAGCAGGGGGACACGTCTGGCACTGCAGGATTTGAGTCCCTGGCGGCGTAGTGTGTTACTGATGGTAGGCTTTGTTACTTTGGTCCCAGCTCTCTGCAGGTCATTCACTAGGTCCCCCCGTGTGGTTCTGGGATTTTTGCTCACCGTTCTTGTGATCATTTTGACCCCACGGGGTGAGATCTTGCGTGGAGCCCCAGATCGAGGGAGATTATCAGTGGTCTTGTATGTCTTCCATTTCATAATAATTGCTCCCACAGTTGATTTCTTCAAACCAAGCTGCTTACCTATTGCAGATTCAGTCTTCCCAGCCTGGTGCAGGTCTACACTTTTGTTTCTGGTGTCCTTTGACAGCTCTTTGGTCTTGGCCATAGTGGAGTTTGGAGTGTGACTGTTTGAGGTTGTGGACAGGTGTCTTTTATACTGATAACAAGTTCAAACAGGTGCCATTAATACAGGTAACGAGTGGAGGACAGAGGTGCCTCTTAAAGAAGAAGTTACAGGTCTGTGAGAGCCAGAAATCTTGCTTGTTTTATAGGTGACCAAATACTTATTTTCCACCATAATTTGCAAATAAATTCATAAAAAATCCTACAATGTAATTTTCTGGAGAAAAAATTTCTCTATTTGTCTGTCATAGTTGACGTGTACCTATGATGAAAATTACAGGCCTCTCTCATCTTTTTAAGTGGGAGATCTTGCACAATTGGTGGCTGACTAAATACTTTTTGTCCCCACTGTATTTACAACAGGAGTATAGCCTACCTGGCTGCCATGAAAATATACCACTGAGAAAAGCGTCCTCCATATGCTATTTAAGTGCATAGATGACATGTATTTTTTCCCGCTACCCCTGTTTTGATACAGGTGGATGATAATGGTCCATTCTAAATCAAAACAAATGTCACACATATATTATTTAGTATATGTTTTGACAAGATTAAATCAAGAATAGTCTGATGGGTGACAATATTAGCCTTTCACTTGTGAATGATATATTATCACTTGTGAATGATGCCCAGCATAAGAAACAATGCCTAGCCCATAGGCCTATATATTTTAATAAGGTTTGTATCACAACTAAAGTGGACAAATAACTTCTTAAAATTAAGCACATTAATCTGTTTTACAAGGGGTGTAGAGCCTAACTGGCATATAAACTCAGCAAAAAAAGAAACGTCCCTTTTTCAGGACCCTGTCTTTCGAAGATAATTTGTGAAAGTCCAAATAACTTCACAGATCTTCATTGTAAAGGGTTTAAATACTGTTTCCCATGCTTGTTTAATGAACCATAAACAATTAATGAACATGCACCTGTGGAACGGCCGTTAAGACACTAACAGCTTACAGACGGTAGGCAATTAAGGTCACAGTTTTGAAAACTTCGGACACTAAATAGGCCTTTCTACTGACTCTGAAAAACAGGACGGACAGTGGATCGTCCTCGTAGTAGCAGACCACGTGTAACAACACCTGCACAGGATCGGTACATCCAAACATCACACCTGCGGGACAGGTACAGGATGGTAACAACAACTGCCCGAGTTACACCAGGAACACACAATCCCTCCATCAGTCCTCAGACTGTCCGCAATAGGCTGAGAGAGGCTGGACTGAGGGCTTGTAGGCCTGTTGTAAGGCAGGTCCTCATCAGACATCACCGGCAACAACATCGCCTATGGGCACAAACCCACCGTCGCTGGACCAGACAGGACTGGCAAAAAGTGCTCTTCACTGACGAGTCGTGGTTTTGTCTCACCGGGGGTGATGGTCGGATTCACATTTATCGTCGAAGGAACTTGTTCAGTTTATATCTCAGTTGCTGAATCTTGTTATGTTCATACAATTATTTACACGTTAATTTTGCTGAAAATAAACCCAGTAGACAGTGAGAGGACTTTTCTTTTTTTGCTGAGTTCATAAGCATCGTGTGAGTTTCAAGTTTGGGGAAGTTAATTTTCACCATAAAATTGCATCTTTATAATAAAAGCATTTCATGCATAATGCCATTTGCGGTCACTTTTGATAATGGTGTTTTCCGCTAATGGAACTTTTGCTCTTATAGCCTACTACCATGTGTGCATTGCTGCGCTTATAATGTGAAGAATAAGCCTAATAGTTTATCAACATTTTAAGCTAAACGTTCTGATCTGTTGCATCAGCCACATTGCATAAAAAATGTTTTTGGATGCTAGTGTTTGTATTAATTTGGGATCTATCGCATCCCACAACTGTCCCAGACTGTGTTTGGAATATTTATTTCTCGCACAGAATACAATTGGTCGACTTTTGTACTATGGGTATAGTAGATTGACATAGGCTAATTATTTTGCTGTTCGTTAGGCCTACTCATCTTGTTGGCTGACGAAAAGAAAATGTGGACAGTTCTTCAAATATCTTCAATATGCACCTCGGAATTGGATAACGACCCATGCAGTTGCGTCCCCGATGTGTCTGTCTTAACTTGTAGCCTGTGAGAAAGACCCGATCACGTGACGGAGAGCTGTGTGAGTGAGAGGGAGAAGGGCACAACGCAGCACGCAAAAGGAATATATTTTTTGGGGTTGAATTACAGCCACAAAGGGCATGCCACCATGAAATTCGAGGCATTATCAAGTGCTTGTCAAATTGTGAATGAGAGACGATTGGAGTGTGTACAGCCTGCGCAAAAAACAAAGCAGAGCTCATGCCTTTCAAGCAACTTTTTTCAAATCATCATTGAGTCTCATCATGCAGCCTTACAATGTATTAAAAATCCACACATATAGCCCAACGTTTGTAGAACAACTAAAGTTACATTAAATTACACTCTATTACACTCTAAATTAAGCATATCGGAGTACCTATCTCTTTGTTAACCGCTCAACACAGAATAGCCGCATGTGCGCACTCCCTCAAGACAGTTGGAGAAAATATGTATATTTTGTTTGTTCAATTGTATTCTTCATACCATAAAATAATGCCATGGAATTATAAGCAAATCTTGTCTGCTAAATGAACTAGTGTAGCCCACAGCCATTTGGCATAGCCACATCAGGACCTAACATAAGGACAACTCAGAGTTTGCTATTCTTTTCTTCCGAAAGAGTCTAAATTTTCTTCACATCATGCTTCTTTAGACCTGTCTAAAATAAATAATGGATTTATTGTGAAGGTGTAGGCTATATTACATGGATTCATTAGACTATTTAAAATGGCTTGTAGGCTATGTGTGGAAGCCAGGAGATGCTAAATGTGTTTATGTTAATTAACGGTCAATTACCGTGAGACTGAAAGTTATTTGCTTGACAATCACCGGCTGATGAAATTTCGGGACCGGTAATACAGTCACCGCAACAGCCCAAGCCTTACCCCCAATCCATCTCCTTCATGCTGAGTGCCAAGCAGAGAGGCATCGGGTATAACTCTACTGGACATAACCTCCAATCTTCCAATCTCAGGGCGGACACTCTAACCACAAGGTTGATTGATATTTTCATTGATTTTATTTGCCAGTAAAAAGAGAACATACAGTGAGGGAAAAAAGTATTTGATCCCCTGCTATTTTGTATGTTTGCCCACTGACAAAGACATGATCAGTCTATAATTTTAATGGTAGGTTTATTTGAACAGTGAGAGACAGAATAACAACAGAAAAATCCAGAAAAACGCATGTCAAAAATGTTATAAATTGATTAGCATTTTAATGAGGGAAATAAGTATTTGACCCCTCTGCAAAACATGACTTAGTACTTGGTGGCAAAACCCTTGTTGGCAGTCACAGAGGTCAGACGTTTCTTGTAGTTTGCCACCAGGTTTGCACACGTCTCAGGAGGGATTTTGTCCCACTCATCTTCTCTAAGTCATTAAGGTTTCGAGCCTGACGTTTGGCAACTCGAACCTTCAGCTCCCTCCACATATTTTCTATGGGATTAAGGTCTAAAGACTGGCTAGGCCACTCCAGGACCTTCATGTACTTCTTCTTGAGCCACTCCTTTGTTGCCTTGGCCGTGTGTTTTGGGTCATTGTCATGCTGGAATACCCATCCACGACCCATTTTTCAATGCCCTGGCTGAGGGAAGGAGGTTCTCACCCAAGATTTGACGGTACATGGCGCTGTCCATCGTCCCTTTGATGCGGTGAAGTTGTCCTGTCCCCTTAGCAGAAAAACACCCCCAAAGCATAATGTTTCCACCTTCATGTTTGACGGTGGGGATGGTGTTCTTGGGGTCATAGGCAGCATTCCTCCTCCTCCAAACACGGCGAGTTGAGTTGATGCCAAAGAGCTCCATTTTGGTCTCATCTGACCACAACACTTTCACCCAGTTCTCCTCTGAATTATTCAGATGTTCATTGGCAAACTTCAGACAGGCCTTTATATGTGCTTTCTTGAGCATGGGGACCTTGCGGGCGCTGCAGGATTTCAGTCCTTCACGGCGTAGTGTGTTACCAATTGTTTTCTTGGTGACTATGGTCCCAGCTGCCTTGAGATCATTGACAAGTTCCTCCTGTGTAGTTCTGGGCTGATTCCTCACCGTTCTCATGATCATTGCAACTCCACGAGGTGAGATCTTGCATGGAGCTCCAGGCCGAGGGAGATTGACAGTTATTTTGTTTCTTCCATTTGCGAATAATCGCACCAACTCTTGTCACCTTCTCACCTTCTCACCAAGCTGCTTGGCGACAGTCTTGTAGCCCATTCCGGCCTTGTGTAGGTCTACAATCTTGTCCCTGACATCCTTGGAGAGCTCTTTGGTCTTGGCCATGGTGGAGAGTTTGGAATCTGATTGATTGATTGCTTCTGTGGACAGGTGTCTTTTATACAGGTAACTATACAGGTAACTTTAAGAGTGTGCTCCTAATCTCAGCTCGTTACCTGTATAAAAGACACCTGGGAGCCAGAAATCTTTCTGATTGAGAGGGGGTCAAATACTTATTTCCCTCATTAAAATGCAAATCAATTTATAACATTTCTGACATGCGTTTTTCTGGATTTTTGTTGTTGTTATTCTGTCTCTCACTGTTCAAATAAACATACCATTCAAATTATAGACTGATCATTTCTTTGTCAGTGGGCAAACGTACAAAATCAGCAGGGGATCAAATAATTTTTTCCTTCACTGTACTCACAGTACATACATTTGACTGGGATGTCACAAAAAAGTCTGACTTATTTCCATTGTGGTCCCTAAATTCCATGGTGCAAAAACATTACAACATTACATAGATACAGATAGATTATATAGTTAGACACATTACATAGATACAGACATGAAAGAATTGTTCTATTCCTTGATCATTAGCCAGGTCAGTGAGTTGGTGCCAAACAGAGCATCTGTTTTCTGAAATCTCTGTCATTGTTGCCATGTTACATGTTCTGTTACTCAACCCTCCAGCATAACTGGGTGGGGAGAATATATGATGCTATGACAGCATTAGAATCGACCTGTGCTATAATGCTGAGAACGCTGTCTTTGTGAACTCTCTGAAGAAAATAAATTAACAACTAGGCATATCCTTTTTTTGTTTAAATCTGTGTGCTTTCCCCCTTTTTGGGGAGTGTACATGGACACTGTTTGTAGGGGTGTGATGGTGTTCACACTCACGGTTCAGTGCGTTTCACTGTATTGAGGTCACAGTATGTTTTTTTCACTCTATTGTCCTGACATAAGAAATCATATTCAGACCAGACAAAAAAATAGATTTATTATGAAACATTCCCAAGTTTACTCAACAAGTTTACTCAACATCATAAACTCCTATTATATATTTTTTTTTCTTCATACAATTGCATCATTAATATGGGCAGTCATGTGATTGTATTAGAGAGTGTGTCGAGAGAGAAGACCTGGGGTAACGTTAGTCTTCACATGCAAATGGAAGTCCATGCTGCACAATTCAAACACATCCAAAGAGTTCACTTTGTCTCATGCTTGATTGTTAGGGATAAGGCCTATAGCACTGCAAAGGTGAACTCTTTGGATGTTTGAATTGTGCAGCATGGACTTTCATTTACTAACGTTACCCCAGGTCTTTTCTCTCGACACACTCCATTTCTAGCTCTAATACAATCCAGACAGACTTTAATCATTCGGCTAGCAGAAATTAATAAGTTAAACCATAACTCATATCTCCTCATAGCGTATGTATTTCCCAGAGAGCTCTCCGAAAGGATTCACTATGTCCCGACTATTGACCCATGTGAATTACCCTAACGCAGCCCCTCTCTTCTCCTTGTCTTTAATCTTCAGCTCCCTGTCTGTCTGCTGGGGGATTATTAACACATCGTTGACCTCCATCTATTGTCTGAAACATTAGGGCGGTGTCTGACATGACACCCAATTCCCTATGTAGTGCATTACTTTGGCCAAATATAGTGCACTATATAGGGAGTAGGATGTAGGGTACAAGAGAATAGGGTAATAAATAAATAATAATAAATAATATGCCATTTAGCAGATGCTTTTATCCAAAGCGACTTACAGTCATGCGTGCATACATTTTTGTGTATGGGTGGTCCCGGGGTTCGACCCCACTACCTTGGCGTTACAAGCGCCGTGCTCTACCAGCTGAGCTACAGAGGACCACTTTTGGCCAAAGTAATGCACTATATAGGAAACTAATTGGATGCGCGACATGTGTACACCCTGCCCCCCAGGACGCCTTTTCCCATTTTCTAAACCTCCTTTTTACGCTCCAAAATGAGTGCCATTTCTGACTCGCCCTAGGCTCGTATAGTAGCCTTAGCCAGTCCACTGTGCTCAGTGAGTTAGCTTCCTGTGTTCTTCTTCTCCAGTGGAGGGTGCGTAAAGAGGCCATGATGGGTCTGGCTCAGATCTACAAGAAGTACTCTCTCCAGGCAGAGGGAGGGAAGAAGGAAGCCTCCAAACAGATCTCCTGGATCAAGGACAAACTGCTCCACATCTACTACCAGAACAGCATCGATGACAGGTTGGTGTATAACACATCTATAACACACCCACAACACAGCTATAACGATCTACTAGAACAGCATCGATGACAGGTCCACGTATAACACATCTATAACACATCTACTACTAGAACAGCATCGATGACAGGTTGGTATATAAAACATCTACTACCAAAACAGCAGAGATGAAAGGTCAGTTTGATTTTGCAGTACTGAAATCATATTCCCTTTTGCCATCGACTGCACTACTCAGCCAGGCAGTCTGGATGCAGAACACAAACAGTTGATGAGATCTCGTAGTCAGACATCCAAGTTGACTTGTTGAGATTTTAAAAAAATCCTTGCCTGTTAGTAGCTAAAGAGGGATAAGCTCATTAAACAGCTCTTACTGAGAGAGACCATAGCCTCCTAGTGAGAGAGGATCTGATTAGAGCACAGCACAGACACACGTTTAGCAGTCAATTTCAGATGGGCCAAATTGGACTTACCAGCCGTTCTGAGGTTTGGCAATGCACACTCGGAGCAAGCTTAGAAATCGTAGCTCTAAGCCATGTGGAGCAGTGAGTTGTCATTATTTATATAATTTGGCAAGCAGGGTTGGGGTCAATTCCATTTCAATTCCAGTCTATTCAGAAAGTTAGCAAATTCCAATTTCACATTTTTCTCATTGAAAAGCATTGATGAGAATTGGAATTGGAATTTTAGTGTACTTCCTGAAATGGCTGGAATTTAAATGGATTTGACCCCAACTAGAGATGGGACCTGGTTGTGCCAGGGTCTGGTGTAGTGGTAGCGCTGCTGACCAAAGGCTACATATGCCCTAAAGCGGTAGGGGTTCAAGCCCCGATTATGCCTTACTTTCTCTACTTTCCCTGTAATCTGTCTTCCCATTTCATTCCTTCTTTAAAAAACCTCCTAAAAAAAGAAAAAAGAAATGCGTCCTTTAAAATAACTAAATGAAGAGTATTTCTTGCAAACATGCAACACATTGGTTGAGCTTCATTGTGACAACAAGACAACATTGTTGCTGTGTTTGTGCCACAGGTTGTTGGTGGAGCGCATCTTTGCCCAGTACATGGTTCCTCACAACCTGGACACCACGGAGAGGATGAAGTGTCTGTATTACCTCTATGCCACATTGGATGACAATGCTGTGAAGTGAGTTCACTAACGTTACACCTACACCATGGTCGTGTTCATTAGGACGCGCAACAGGAAAAGTTTTTAAACATTTTGCTCCAGAAAACAAAAATGTGCATTTCGTATTAGTCCATGTAGTCCCTCCCTGTTTCAAAAATTTCCTCCATTTGGTCCTTAATGAACATTACATTTTGACTTAAATATTTTGTATGATCATTGAATTGGCACCCATTTTTTGCTGCAGCTATACAGGTACTGAGTTGTATTGAATTGTGCCTTTGACTTGTTTTCTGTATATCTACCAGAGCTCTGAACGAGATGTGGAAGTGTCAAAACATGCTCCGGCATCACGTCAAAGATCTCCTGGATCTGGTCAAACAGCACAAAGTAAGGAATATGTTTGTGTCATCGATTTCTGTTTTGTTTTTAGATGGTATATAATTAAAACGTTTCAGGAGAAGACCCAGATGCAGATACTGTCGAAGTAACAAAAGTTTATTACAAAAACAGGGGGCAGGCAAACGACAGGTCAAGGGCAGGCAGAGGTCAGTATTCCAGATCAGAGTCCAAAAGGTACAGAACGGCAGGCAGACTCAGGGTCAGGGCAGGCAGAGGTCAGTAATCCAGGGTGGTGTGACAAGGTACAGAATGACAGGCAGGCTCAGGGTCAGGGCAGGCAGAATGGTCAAAACCGGGAAACCTAGAAAACAGGAACTTGAGAAAGCCAGGAGCAAGTGGAAAACCGCTGGTAGGCTTGACGAAACAAAACGAACTGGCAACAGACAAACAGAGAACACAGGTATAAATACACTGGGGATAATGGGGAAGATGGGCGACACCTGGAGGGGGTAGTGACAATCATAAAGACAGGTGAAACAGATCAAGGTGTGACAATAAGTTGTCTTTCACTCAACATTTCCTGGGTAATTTCAATTAATAATACTGTATATCCATTTATTCTTGAAGAATAGAACTTATAAATGCCGCATGAGTTGTTTGATCATATCATAACCCAAAATATAAGGTTGTATTTCTCCATTATTTAGGTTTTGTTGTCATTTCAGTCTTTGAAAACAGTGTATTGCTTCAAAATATGTTTAAAACTATGTCAATCTTACGGACTTTCAGTCCTTGCATCCAAAGCTGTGTCTATGAATTTGAAAATGGTTACAATTCTCAAGCTGTATACCAAACCAAATGGTATAAAGTGGGGTGAATTACAGGATTGTGGATTGAAATGACAGGTAAAATGTTTGTTTTCAGAGCGAGTCCTACCAGAAAGCAGTGTTTGCCAAAGTCATGATCATCACACGTAAGTCTGTCCACTCAGTACAGACACTCTTGATGCAGGAGAATAGTTATGTTCCCATAGAAATAAAATTAGAACACTTATATTATATATGTGTGTATATACGTGTACTTTATCTCTGTGGTTCCTCCTCCATGAGTTTAAAGGGGCCATCTTTGCTCGTTTTAACTAGGAAATCTGCCAGACCCAGGCAAAGCCCAAGACTTTGTGAAAAAGTTTGCCCAGGTGCTGGAGGAGGATGAGAAGATCAGGAAACAGCTAGAGACTCTGGTCAGCCCCGACTGCTCCTGCAAGCAGGCCGAGGGATGTGTGGTAAGACGACGTCGTCATCATTAAGTCATAGTTGTTGTGTCGATGCCTGGCACTCTTACAGCCCTCCTACATTACAGCCATCGGGCATCCGGCATTGCCATCAGCCATTGAAGGAATGCTTCCTTTGAAATCAATAAAATCTGCTATACTGCCTGCGTTCAGGTTGCATCGCGTCCAGAGTCAAGAATCGCAGAGGTTGAATTCTCAATGGCTGACGTGCGCGTTCATTCTATCTAGTGAATATGCCTGCATATGACCTTGACTATACACCACTGGTTATTTTTGATTTATTAAGTCAAGAAGCTACTAGCTAGCAGAAACTCTAGCTAGCTAGCTACATTGACTATGTTCACAATGTAAACAAAAGCAACTTGTTTAATTAGAGGATCATTTAGTTGCGAAAAACTGGACCACAGCTATTATACTTACGCATAATCGATGAATATGGTGCAGTAGGGGAAAATATAATAAATACGCTCTTCCCCTCTCAAAACAACACGCTCTGTGTAGCAGGTAGAACGTCACATTGACGCGGCGCTGATGGCAACAAAACGCATATAGTGTAGTGAAGAGTTACCAGTGTCTTGTTCCTTAGGCACCAAACAGATGCAAATGGACTGAAACAGGGAAAGGACTACCAGCCCGGTCCTTTCCAATAAGAAAAATACATTTTAATTTTCCATTGCAAAGTGTTTTCCGTTGCGTGCCCAAATGAACGCAACCCGGGGATTCAAATATTTAGTGGACCACTGAAGGGGTCAGTCCGTTGAATAACTAGAACTCTAAAAGGACAATTAGGTTCAGGAATGGCAACTTAAATGACCTATACAATTATTAAATGCTTTTATAAAGCTGACATATATTTATAGCATTTATAAGAAAGCTTCTTTGTTACTAGAGAATGATTGCCTCATTATATCATAGAAATGTCCTCTCCACTATGCCCTCTATCAGCGACTTCACTCCAGTATTTTGCAACCCACTAATAATGGTGGAAAGTGTGTATGTCATTGCTGCTAAGTCTCAGCAGGATAATGGAACATTCATCTATTAGTTAAGTCAGTAAATTAGCAGCTTGTAGATAAATGTGCTAAATTGTTGTTAAATATGTTAATTATTTGTCTGGCGTCTCCAGGGTTGTGTTCATTAGGGCATAAATCACTTTGCAACAGAAAACAAAAATGTGTCATTCTCATTGGACAAGTTCAGATTGTATAAAGTTGTATTTGTTTAATTGCCTAGCCGACTGAACATGGTCCAGGTGATTACTATTTAAGAGAATGTGTGCCCAAAGCACATTTTTGTTTTTGACCTAGCACTAACACACCTGATTCAACTAAATGGCTTGATAATGAGTTGGAATCAAGTGTGTTAGTGCTAGGGCTAAAACAAAAATGTGCATTCCTTTGGATCCCCAGGACATGGATTGGGAAACAATGTGCCTACTCAAATTAAGGTGATACAGTGCCTTCAGAAAGTATTCACACCACATTACTTTTTCTAAATTTTGTTTAATTATAGCCTACATTTTAAATGGATTACATTTTGATTTTGTCACTGGCCTATACACAATACCCCATAATGTAAAGTGGAATTATGTTTTTAGAAATGTTTAGAAATTAATTAAAAATGAAAAGCTGATGTCTTGAGTCAATAAGTACTCAACCCCTTTGTTATGGCAAGCCTAAAATAAGTTCAGGAGTAGAAATTTGTGAAACAAGTCACATAATAAGTTGCATGGACTCACTCTGTATGCAATAATTGTGTTACAGAGTTTAATGGCTGTGATAGGGGAAAACTGAGGATGGATCAACAACATTGTAGTTACTCCACAATACTAACTTAATTGACAGAGTGAAAATAAGGAAGCCTGTACAGAATACAAATATTCCAAAACATGCATCCTGTTTGCAACAAGGCACTAAAGTAAAACTGCAGAAAATGTGGCAAAGAAATTGTCTTTATGTCCTGAGTAATTCAACACAACACATCACTGAGTACCACTCTTCATATTTTCATGCATCATGTTATGGGTATGCTTGTCATTGGCAAGGACATGGTAGTTTTTTAGGATAAAAATAAACGGAAAGAGCTAAGCACAGTCAAAATCCTAGAGGAAAACCTGGTTCAGTCTGCTTTCCATCAGACACTTGGAGACAAATTCACCTTTCAGCAGGACAAAAATCTAAAACACAAGGCCAAATATATGCTGGAGTTGCTTACCAAGACGACATTGAATGTTCCTGAGTGGCCTAGTTACAGTTTTGACTTAAATTGGCAATGGCAATACTTGGAAATGGCTGTCTAGCAATGATCAACAACCAACTTGACAGAGCTTGAAGAATTTTTTAAAGAATGTGTTTGTATAATCCAGGTGTGCAAAGTTCTTAGAGACTTACCCAAAAAGACTCAAAGCTGTAATCACTGCCAAAGTTGATTCTAACATGTATGACTCAGGGGTGTGAATACTTATGTAAATTAGATATTTGTATTTCATTTTCAGTAAATGTGCAAACATTTAAAAAATATATATTTTCACTTTGTCATTATGGGGTATTGTGTGTAGATGGGTGAGAAATATATATTTGATCAATTTTGAATTCAGGCTGTAATACAACAAAATGTGGAATAAGTCAAGGACTATGAATACTTTCTGAAGACACTGTATGTCGTCTGTGTCATGACTGGACTGTCTCTTCCTCCCCACCGCGCCACAGAGAGACATCACTAAGAAGCTTGGAAGCCCCAAACAGCCCAGCAACCCCTTCCTAGAGATGGTCAAGTTCCTGCTGGAGAGGATCGCTCCTGTCCACATAGACACTGAGTCTATCAGGTACACACACGCCTTGACACATTCCATCAGGTGTCTAGTCTGGTCTTAGTCCACTGAGCACAGCCTTTTTCACCAGTGCCTAGAGTTTTTCGAGGTCAGGTCATTTGGTCAGGAAAAACCCACACTATTCTCATGCATGTCCTAGCCCGCTAATCCTAACCCTCTGCTCTGTCTGTCTCTACACAGTGCCCTGGTCAAGCAAGTGAACAAATCTATCGAGGGGACAGCCGATGATGATGAAGAAGGCGTGCCAATTGAAGACGCCATCAGAGCTGGCCTAGAGCTGTTGAAGGTAACACACACACCAGCGCATGCACACACACATACAACAGGGTTTCCATTAGCTGGCTTTTGGCAAAAATAAATAAATGAAAAGCTGATAAATAAAACTGTTGCTGGCTAAAATGACCCAAAAAAAGATTGTATTGCAAAATAATGTTTTTTTATTCATTTATGGAAATACCAGTCGATGGAAATACATTTGACTGTTATGCTTATCGGTCTGTGGGTTAATTTGCATAATTGGGTGGAATTAAATTGGCCTGTTTGTATTTTCGTTAGTCAAAATCAAATCAAATCGTATTGTATTTGTCACATACGCCGAATACAACGGGTGTAGACGTGAAATGCTTATTTACAAGCCCTTAACCAACAATGCAGTTTAAAAGTTAGTTTATTATTATTTTACTAAAGTTTAAAAAAGTAACACTACTTTTTTAGTCATCATGTATCTTATTCATCCAACACAACTATCACACATACACAGCCTATTTAGAGCAGGAGTTCTGCTGCAGCTCCTCAGGTGGTTGCTGCTGGAGTAAAACATGTGCTTTTATAAACCCATTCATTGTGCAACAATTCTAAATCCAGTCACGTGTTAAAAACCGTTTTGGTGCATGATTGAAAAGCGCTATTTTTTTTTTCTCAACTGGCAATTGAAGCACGCCTCCCATTTACCATTCAAGTGCAGGCAACAGGCTATCAGCGTGTCACCCACCACTTTACAATGTGAGCTGGAGGCAGTATGCATTTTGTAAACATACTTAATTGTTTGAAACCTGAATGTTTTATTTAATATTATGAGGCATGTCTTACCTTGCTTCAAAGTAGCTATAGGCAAAATCCGACCATGGAAACGTGGAGGCAGTTATTTTATAAAGACGTCATAGGCGGCGCGTGAGTTTCAAGTTTGGGGAAGCTTACAATTTATCCTACCATTTCTACCGTTCTGCGTGCCAGTTATGATTTTCATATGCGCATTTCCGTGGAACTGTTTCATTTCAATAATAACATTTTTGTTTCTCAAAATCATTGTCACGTGGTTAATAATAAAAATCAGAATTAAAATGATAAAAATCTAAAAGATAAAAGTAAACTAATGTGAGATCACGAGCCTCTGCCATATGGACTCATTGATACACCTTGATCCATTGGTGGCTAAAGAAATGAGTGCATGGAACTCATAGCCTATAGGCCAATGCAGCAGTAGGCCTATAACTTCTGTTCCTCTTTCAAATCAAATCAAATCAAATCAAATCAAATTGTATTGGTCACATGCGCCGAATACAACAGGTGCAGACATTACAGTGAAATGCTTACTTACAGCCCTTAACCAACAGTGCATTTATTTTAAACAAAAAAGTAAGAATAAAACAACAACAAAAAAGTGTTGAGAAAAAAAGAGCAGAAGTAAAATAAAGTGACAGTAGGGAGGCTATATATACAATAAAATAAAGTGACAGTAGGGAGGCTATATATACAGGGGGGTACCGTTGCATAGTCAATGTGCGGGGGCACCGGCTAGTTGAGGTAGTTGAGGTAATATGTACATGTGGGTAGAGTTAAAGTGACTATGCATAAATACTTAACAGAGTAGCAGCAGCGTAAAAAGGATGGGGTGGGGGGGCAGTGCAAATAGTCCGGGTAGCCATGATTAGCTGTTCAGGAGTCTTATGGCTTGGGGGTAGAAGCTGTTGAGAAGTCTTTTGGACCTAGACTTGGCACTCCGGTACCGCTTGCCGTGCGGTAGCAGAGAGAACAGTCTATGACTAGGGTGACTGGAGTCTTTGACAATTTTGAGGGCCTTCCTCTGACACCGCCTGGTATAGAGGTCCTGGATGGCAGGGAGCTTTGCCCCAGTGATGTACTGGGCCGTACGCACTACCCTCTGTAGTGCCTTGCGGTCAGAGGCCAAGCAGTTGCCATACCAGGCGGTGATGCAACCAGTCAGGATGCTCTCGATGGTGCAGCTGTAGAATTTTTTGAGGATCTGAGGACCCATGCCAAATCTTTTTAGTCTCCTGAGGGGGAATAGGCTTTGTCGTGCCCTCTTCACGACTGTCTTGGTGTGTTTGGACCATGATAGTTCGTTGGTGATGTGGACACCAAGGAACTTGAAGCTCTCAACCTGTTCCACTACAGCCCCGTCGATGAGAATGGGGGCGTGCTCAGTCCTCTTTTTTTTCCTGTAGTCCACAATCATCTCCTTTGTCTTGGTCACGTTGAGGGAGAGGTTGTTGTCCTGGCACCACACGGCCAGATCTCTGACCTCCTCCCTATAGGCTGTCTCATCGTTGTCGGTGATCAGGCCTACCACTGTTGTGTCGTCGGCAAGGATTTGGTGATTATCGATGGGGAAGATTGTTGGAAAGATTTTTCAAATAGTTTACGGTGAGGAACTATAGATTTAATATATTATCATTTGCAATGGATGTTTAAAAAAACACTTTCCTACATTTCCGCACGCTCCCTCAACATTATCAGGACAGAGAAACCAGACACATGCTCAATGCTCACATGGAGCTCTCCAAACAAAAGACGGGGGACCGGTATGATAAAAAAAATATATATTATGTATGCACTCACTAACTGTAAGTCGCTCTGGATAAGAGCGTCTGCTAAATGACTAAAACAATGAAAACAATGACCAATCTCATAAATGATGGTTATGAAATTAACCAAAACGTATTTCTCACAAGTGTAGCAGGTTGTGAACTCTGCAAACAACGTTTCCACTGAGAACGGTAAATGACTGTAATTAATACATGCACTAACAGAAATTAATGTAACCAAATGACAGGGATTAACGGTACATTTACTACTGGTGACTTATGTAATAAAAAAAGTATTTAAAGGCAAACAATTCACACAATGAAACAATGAATGCGCAAGAATTGGCGGGAGACAGCTGAGCCATTCTGGAGAGAGGCTTGCCTATATCTTCAGCACACACCCCTCCCTTTCTTGTCTCTACATTTTAAATTAAACTCAAGACACATTATCTTCACACACATTTTGGATGCTTTTCACTGACAGCCGCAAGTCAATAATCAGGCCTATTGCCACGCGCACTGCCCAATTGCAGGCTTCCCATATAGACAGGCCTATGAGCTTGTGATTTGAAACAATCCACAGCTATTTTTTAAAAGAAGCTAATGATCATTGATTCCTCTGTGGCTAAGTCATGCTTTCTGGTGAAGTATTTTTAATTATTTTATTTTTGTATAGACCGGAGTAAGTATACTAAACCAAAATATAAACGCAACATGCAACAATTTCAAAACTCGTTTTCTCAAGACTCTCTCTTGTCCCTCTGCAGCAGACATATAGTGAGCAATATGTTTGGAACATCGAATTGCAATAAAATTGCAGTATCGAAACGCATTCATATATACTGAACAAAAATATAAAAGCACCATGCAACACTTTCAAAGATTTGACTGAGTTACAGTTCATATAAGGAAATCAGTCAATTGAAATTTATTCATTAGGCCCTAATCTATGGATTTCACATGACTGGGAATACAGATATGCATCTGTTGGTCACAGATACCTTTTTAAAAAAAGGTAGGGGTGTGGATCAGAAAACCAGTCAGTATCTGGTGTGACCACCATTTGCCTCATGCAGGGCGACACATCTCCTTTGCATAGAGTTGTATCAGGCTGTTGATTGTGGCATGTGGAATGTTGTTCAATGGCTGTGCGAAGTTGCTGGATATTGGCGGGAACTGGAACACGCTGTCGTACACGTCGATCCAGACCATCCCAAACATGCTCAATGGGTGACATGTCTGGTGAGTATGCAGGCCATGGAAGAACTGGGACATTTTCAGCTTCCAGGAATTGTGTACAGATCCTTGCGACATGGGGCCGTGCATTATCATGCTGAAACATGAGGTGATGGCAGCAGATGAATGGCACAACAGTGGGCCTCAGGATCTCGTCACGGTATCTCTGCATTCAAATTGCCATCGATAAAATGCAATTGTGTTCGTTGTTATGCCTGCCCGTACCATAACCCCACCGCCACCATGGGGCACTCTGTTCACAACGTTGACATCAGCATACCGCTCGCCCAAACGACACCATACACGTGGTCTGCGTTTGTTAGGCCGGTTGGATGTACTGCCAAATTCTCTAAAACGACGTTGGAGGCAGCTTATGGTAGAGAAATTAACATTACATTATCTGGCAACAGCTCTGGTGGACATTCCTGCAGTCAGCATGCCAATTGCACGCTTCCTCAAAACCTGAGACATCTGTGTCATTGTGTTGTGTAACACAACTGCACATTTTAGAGTGGCCTTTTATTGTCCCCAGCACAAGGTGCACTTGTGTAATGATCGTGCTGTTTAATCAGCTTCTTGATATGCTACACCTGTCAGTTGGATGGATTATCTTGGCAAAGGAGAAATGCTCACAAACGGTGTAAACAAATTTGTGCACCAAATTTGAGCGAAAATAAGCTTTTTGTGCGTATGGAAAATTTCTGGGATCTTTTATTTCAGCTCATGAAACACTTTACATGTTGCATTTTATATTTTTGTTCAGTGTAGAATCATGATACCTATTGTATCGTGATGTCCGGGGCAATTCCCAGCCCTAGTACTATGTGTACTTTTCCATTTTCGCCCATTCAGTTCAAGAGTCCCCACAACAAGCAAAAAGTTGAGTTAAAGAAGTAAATGAGCTACTGTGCCTACCCAAAAAAGTATTGTAAACTGTAGATCAAATACGTTTTTTCTTGCTTCTTTTTGCATTTATTGAATTCAGTACCTAAGCAATCCACGCAATTTCAGCTACTGCCTTTCTCAGGGGATGCCCATAGAAACGCCTGTTTTTCTTTTTCCGTTCCAAAGCATTTGTTATACGGTGTGCCCTAATGAACACGACCCTGAAGAAGGGTTGCTCATGTCTTAGCGATAAGGTAACTATTTTTTCTCAACCTCTTTTTTCCTCTCTTCATTTTACATTGACATTTTAGTCATTTAGCAGACGCTCTTATCCAGAGCGACTTACAGTTAGTGAGTGCATACATTTAGTTTTTCATACTGGCCCCCCGTGGGAAACGAAACCACAACCCTGGCGTTGCAAGCGCCATGCTCTACCAACTGAGCTACACCGGACCATCTCTTCCTCCCCAGTCCTGTCATTTACTCACCCTCCTCTCTTCTTTTTATTTTATTTAAGCTTCATTTAACTAGGCAAGTCAGATAAGAACAAATTCTTTTTTACAATGACGGCCTACACCGACCAAACCCAGACGACGCTGGGCCAATTGTGCGCCGCCCTATGGGACTCCCAATCGCGGCCGGATTATGATACAGCCTGGAATCGAGCCAGGGTCTGTAGTGACGCCTCTAGCACTGAGATGCAGTGCCTTGGACCGCTGCGCCACTCGGGAGTCCCATAGGTCCCTCCCCCAGGTCCTGTAGTTTATTCACCGTCCACTCTTCTTCCTCCCCCAGGTGCTGTCGTTTACTCATCCGGTGTCGTTCCACTCTGCCGAGACGTTTGAATCTCTGTTGGGCTGTCTCAAGATGGAGGACGAGAAGACGGCAGAGGCCGCCCTGCAGATCTTCAAAAACACTGGCGCCAAACTGGAGGAGAATTTCCCTCACATCAAGTCGTAAGTCTCTCGTAGGACTCAAGCCCGTTCTAGTGGTGGCTGCTGTTTCCACCATCACTGTGTTTCCTAATGTAGCAGGAGAGTTGGACTTTTTGTTTACTTCCTGAATTGACTGAATTGTAATGGAACCCTGCTCCCTCTTTCTGCCCCCAGGGTGTTGTTACCCGTCCTACAGCAGAAGGCCAAGAAGGGTCCTCCTCGCCAGGCCAAGTACTCCATCCACTGTATCCACGCCATGTTCACCAACAGAGACACACACTTCGCACAGATCTTCGAGGTGCAGATCTTCGCAATAACCGTTAATTTCTAGCCTGGTTCTAGATCTGTTTGTGCTGTTTTTGCCTACTCCTATGGTCATTGTCAGGTTTGGCATGACAACGACCATAAGAGATGACTATGCCTGCACATACGGATCTGGGTAATGCTAGTAAAGTATTGCCTGCACATGTTTTAAATAATTGTATGTGTTGGATTAATTGAGTGAACCCTACTTTACTATATATAAAAAATAAAAACAACTTTTCTGTCCCTCCAGCCTCTCCACAAGGGACTGGGCACGGCAGACCATGAGGAGCTGATCACCTCTCTCACCACCCTGGGCCACCTGTCCCTGCTGGCCCCAGAGCAGTTCGCTGGGCCCCTCAAGTCCCTGGTGGCCAACTTCATTGTCAAGGATATGCTCATGAACGACAGGGTATGTCCCCAAGGCACAGGCCTCATATTTTGGCACTAATTATGGATATTTCTGATACTGATTATGAATATTGCTGTCTGGTACTAATCATGGATATTGCTGGTACTGATGAAGGGTGTTGCTGGTACATGATATATATTTCTGATTGTTTTTAAGGCACCAGGTAACAAGACAACCAAGCTGTGGGTTCCGGATGATGAAGTTTCCCCAGAAACTCTGGCAAAGGTAAAGGGACTCTCCAGACCATGTAGATATAGTAAGCCATACATAGACTGTACAATGGTGAAAAACCATCCCCCAACACTTAACAAAACCTTACTGTCTGTCTCTTTGTCTGTCGGTCTATGTGTCCATGCAGATCCAGGGCATCAAGCTGATGGTGCGGTGGCTTCTCGGAGTCAAGAACAACCAGAGTAAATCGGGCAACTCCACTCTGAGGATGCTAACAGCCATACTGAACAGTGACGGGGACCTGACAGAGCAGGGCAAGATTGGGTACTGCACTCATAAGCTCTGGTCCAGGTCGTTAGTGCGCATACCTTCACTAAGTGAGTAAAGGAACGCGCGCTAACGACCTGGACCAGAGCTAGGCACTCATTTATTTTACATTCTTTATTATGCTGAATCTGATCGTCTGGGTTTGTTTACAGTAGGGCTATCTTTGCTGACTGCTTTGCTTTCTGTCTGTAACCACTTTGAAAATTGCATTTGAAATCTATGTTCAGGACTATGTTCTGTGAGTGAGGTGAACTAACCCCTTGTTTTGTGTGTGTGTTGTAGGAAGCCTGATATGTCCCGGCTGCGTCTGGCTGCGGGGTGTGCTGTCCTGAAGCTGGCTCAGGAGCCCTGCTACCACGATATCATCACCTTAGAGCAATACCAGCTCTGTGCTCTGGTCATCAACGTAAGCATACATACACACAGAGGATTCCTGCTACCATGAGATCATCACCCTGGAGCAGTACCAGCTCTGTGCTTAAATTATTACCATACGGGCAGCCCCTTTGTAGTGCATTCTGTACTTAGCTCTGTACTGCAGTTCATATTTCGGACTAGTTCTTCATTTAATTGGCAATATAAATGTATCTTTAGATAATACCTTCCTGTTTCACTGTTTTGGACCGTTTTTATTCAGTTTCTTGCGAACTGAACATGATCCTGTTCTCGTCTCTGTTTGTTCCTCCAGGACGAGTGTTATCAGGTGCGGCAGGCCTTTGCCCAGAAGCTCCACCGGGGTCTATGTCATCTGCGTCTGCCCCTGGAGTACCTGGCTGTGTTCGCTCTGTGCGCCAAGGACCCCATGAAGGAGCGGCGGGCGCATGCACGTCAGTGTCTGGTCAAAAACATCAACCTCAGGAGGGAGTACCTGAAACAGCACGCCGCCATCAGTGGTAAGACACGGTCAGGAGAAATGCCAGTTTAGGACCTGGAGTTTTAAAGTGATAGTTAACTGTTTTTAAAGTCAAGATTATTTGTTTGTATGAATATGAATGCACCGCATTACATTACCACAAGCATTGCTACATACTCGAAAAATGCTAGCCAGGAGACTCTGGACATATAACAAAAACCTGTCTAAGCCAGGGCGGTGGTGGTGGTGGTGGGGGGGTTCTACTAAGCAAATGGAATTGTTTTAAGAAGGTCATACCAAGGATAATTTAGCTATTTGATTTTGAATTTTAAAACCCCTTGAAGTATACATTTTTTTTCTAAATAAATATATTGGATGAAAAATTACAAACACGTTGAATAACAGATTCACTACATGGAACAACAAATAGTCCCCCCCAAAAAGAAATCAAAAGGAAGTTTGTACTGAAGTGTCTGTCCTATATCTGAGAGATATATGAAAGATCAGGAAACTTTTGTTAATTTGTTTTTTTTTAAATGTTTTTAACCACTTATGTTTGGCACTAAACAGTCTCCATATATACAGTGCATTCGGAAAGTATTCAGACCCTTTCACTTTTTCCACATTTTGTTACGTTACAGCCTTATTCTATAATTGATACAATTATACTTTTTTTCCTCATCAATCTACCCAAAATACCTACATAATGACAATGCAAAAACAGGTTTTTATAAATTTTTGCAAATGTATTACAAATAAAAAACAGATACCTTATTTACATAAGTATTCAGACCCTTTTCTATGAGACTCGAAATTGAGCTCGGGTGCATCCTGTTTCCATTGATCGTCCTTGAGATGTTTCTACAATTTGATTGGAGTCCACCTGTGGTAAATTCAATTGATTGGACATGATTTAGAACACTGGCGCCGATGAAGATGGCGACCTCGCGACTAGCTCTTAGGAAACTTTGTGGTATTTTGTTTTTTAATGTATTATTTTTTACATTATTAGCTCAAAGTGTTTTGTATCATTACATACAGCCGGGAAAAACTATTGGATATCAGAGCGGCGGTAACTCACCAGCATTACGACCAGGAATACGACTTTCCCGAAGCAGATCCTTAGTTTGCTCTCCCCAGGGCAATTTAACTGATTCCAGCGGGGTACCCAAAACATCGCCGGCGGAGGAGAGGCACTTGGAGCGGCCTGCTGGTTCGACTTAGGAGGCGCGCACACCACCCACAGCTTCCAAGTATACTACTGACTAATGTTCAGTCTCTGGTTAACAAGGTCGACGAGCTCCGGGTAAGGATTTCTTTCCAGAGAGACATCAAGGCCTGTAACATACTTTGTTTCACGGAAACATGGCTCTCTGGGGATATACTGTCAATCGGTCCAGCCAGATGGGTTCTCAGTTCATCGCGCAGACAGGAATAACTATATCTTCGGGAAGCAGAAGGGCGAAGGTGTGTGTTTCATGATTAACGACTCATGGTGTAATTGTAGTAACATACAGGAACTCAAGTCCTTTTGTTCACCCGACCTAGAATACCTCACAATCAAATGCCGACCGTATTATCTCCCAAGATAATTTTCTTTGGTTATAGTCACGGCTGTGTATATCCCCCCTCAAGCCGATACCACAACGGCCCTGAAAGAGCTTCACTGGACATTATGCAAACTGAAAACAACATATCCTGAGGCTGCATTTATTGCAGCCAGGGATTTTAACAAAGCAAATTTGAGAACTAGGCTGCCGAAGTTCTTTCAACATATCGACTGTTGTACTCGCGCTGCTAAAATCCTCGACCATTGCTATACGAACTTCCGGGATGGTTATAAAGCCCTCCCCCTCCCTCCTTTCGGCAAATCTGACTACGACTCCATTTTGCTCCTCCCTTCCTATAGGCAGAAACTCAAACAGGAAGTACGCGTGCTAAGGACTATTCGACGCTGGTCTGACCAATCGGAATCCACGCTTCAAGATTGTTTTGATCACATGGACTGGGATATGTTCCGGGTAGCTTGCGAAAATAATTTAGACGAATACACTGAAATGGTGACTGAGTTTATCAGGAAGTGCCCACTGTGACTATTAAAACCTACCCTAACCAGAAACCGTGGATAGATGGCAGCATTCGCGCAAAACTGAAAGCGCGAACCACCGCATTTAACCATGGCAAGGTAACTGGGAATATGGCAGAATACAAACAGTGTACCTACTCACTCCGCAAGTCAATTAAACTGGCAAAACATCATCATAGAGACAAAGTGGAGTCGCAATTCAACGGCTCAGGCACGAGACGTATGTGGCAGGGTCTACAGACAATCACGGACTACAAAAACAAAGCCAGCCACGTTGCCGACACCGACGTCTCGCTTCCAGACAAGCTAAACACCTTCTTTGCCCGCTTTGAGGATAACACAGTGCCACCGACGAGGCCCTCTACCAAGGACTGTGGCCTCTCCTTCTCCATGGCCGACGTGAGTAAGACATTTAAGCATGTTAACCCCTGCAAGGCTGCTGGCCCAGACGGCATCCCTAGCCGCGTCCTAAGAGCATGCGCTGACCAGCTGGCTGGTGTGTTTACGGACATATTCAGTCTCTCCCTTTCCCAGTCTGCTGTTCCCACATGCTTCAAGATGGCCACCATTGTTCCTGTACCCAAGAAAGCAAAGGTAACTGAACTAAATGACTATCGCCCCGTAGCACTCACCTCTGTCATCATGAAGTGCTTTGAGAGACTAGTCAAGGATCATATCACCTCTACCTTACCTGTCACCCTAGACCCGCTTCAATTTGCTTATCACCCCAATAGATCCACAGACGATGCAATCGCCATCACGCTGCACACTGCCATATCCCATCTGGACAAGAGGAATACCTATGTAAGAATGCTGTTAATTGATTATAGCTCAGCATACAACACCATCGTACCCTCCAAGCTCATCATTAAGCTCAAGGCCCTGGGTCTGAACCCCGCACTGTGCAACTGGGTCCTGGACTTCCTGACGGGCCGCCCCCAGGTGGTGAAGGTAGGAAACAACATCTCCACTTTGCTGATCCTCAACACTGGGGCCCCACAAGGGTGCGTGCTCAGCCCCCTCCTGTACTCCCTGTTCACCCATGACTGCGTGGCCAAGCACGCCTCCAACTCAATCATCAAGTTTGCAGACGACACAACAGTAGTAGGCTTGATTACCAACAATGACGAGACTGAGGTGAGGGCTCTGGGAGTGTGGTGCCAGGACAATAACCTCTCACTCAACGTCAACAAAACATAGGATGATCGTGGACTTCAGGAAACAGCAGAGGGTGGACCCCTCTATCCACATTGACGGGACCGCAGTAGAGAAGGTGGAAAGCTTCAAGTTCCTTGGCGTACACATCACTGACAAACTGAAATGGTCCACCCACGCAGACAGTTTGGTGAAGAAGGCGAAACAGAGCCTCTTCAAACTCAAGAGGCTGAATAAATTTGGCTTGGCACCTAAAACCCTCACAAAGTTTTACAGATGCACAATTGAGAGCATCCTGTTGGGCTGTATCACCGCCTGGTATGGCAACTGCACCGCCGGCAACCGCAGGGCTCTCCAGAGGGTGGTGCGGTCTGCCGAACGCATTAACGGGGGCAAACTACCCGCCCTCCAAGACACCTACAGCACCCGATGTCACAGGAAGGCCAAAAAGATAATCAAGGACATCAACCACCCGAGCCACTGCCTGTTCACCCCGCTATCATCCAGAAGACGAGGTCAGTACAGGTGCATCAAAGCTGCTAAATAGCCATAACTAGCACATTAGAGGCTGCTGCTGCCTATTGAAATCACTGGCCACTTTAAGAAATGGAACACTAGTCACTTTAATAATGTTTACATATCTTGCACTACTCATCTCATATGTATTCTGTTCTATAATATTCTACTTTATCTTAGTCCATGCCGCTCTGTCATTGCTTGTCCATAAATGTATATATTCTTAAATTCCATTCCTTACTATATTTGTGTGTATTGGATATATGTTGTGAAATGGTTAGATATTACTTGTTAGATATTACTGCACTGTCGGAGCTAGAAGCACAAGCATTTCGCTACACCCGCAATAACATTTGCTAAACACGTGTATGTGACAAATACAATTTGATTTGATTTGTGTACCTGTCAATATAAGGTCCCACAGATGACAGTGCATGTCAGAGCAAAAACCAAGCCATGAGGTCGAAGGGATTTTCAGTAGAGCTCCGAGACAGGATTGTGTCGAGGCACAGATCTGGGGAAGGGTACCAAAAAATGTCTGCAGCATTGAAGGGCCCCAAGAACACAGTGGCCTCCATCATTCTTAAATGGAAGAAGTTTGGAACCACCAAGACTCTTCCTAGAGCTGGCCGCCCGGCAAAACTGAGCAATCGGGGGAGAAGGGCCTTGGTCAGGGAAGTTACCAAGAACCCGATGGTCACTCTGACAGAGCTCCAGAGTTCCTCTGTGGAAATGGGAGAAGCTTCCAGAAGGACAACCAAAGTGAGTGTGGAAGATGTGAAAAAATAGTTGTTGTCTATCAACAATGACAAGCCACCGGGGTCTGACAACTTGGATGGAAAAATACTGAGGATAATAGCGGACGATATTGCCACTCCTATTTCCCAAATCTTCAATTTAAGCCTACTAGAAAGTGTGTGCCATCAGGCCTGGAGGGAAGCAAAAGTCATTCCGCTACCTAAGAATAGTAAAGCCCCCATTACTGGCTCAAATAGCCAACCAATCAGCCTGTTACCAACCCTTAGTAAAGTTTTGGGGGAAATTGTTTGACCAGAAACAATGCTATTTTACAGTGAACAAACTGACAAGACTTTCAGCACGCTTATAGGGAAGGACATTCAACAAGCACAGCACTTACACAAATGACTGATTGTATGAGAGAAGATTCCAGGAGCTGTTTTGTTAGACTTCAGTGTGGCTTTTGACATTATCGATCATAGTCTTCTGCTGGAAAAACGTATGTGTTATGTCTTTACACCCCCTGCTATATTGTGGATAGAGTTACCTGTCTAACAGAACACAGAGGGTGTTTTTTAATGGAAGCCTCTCCAACATAATCCAGGTAGAATCAGGAATTCCCCAGGGCAGCTGTCTTGGCCCCTTACTTTTTTCAATCTTTACTAACGACATGCCACTGGCTTTGAGTAAAGCCAGTGTGTCTATGTATGCGGATGACTCAACACTATACACGTCAGCTACTACAGCAACTGAAATGACTGCAACACTTAACAAAGATCTGCAGTTAGTTTCAGAATGGGTGGCAAGGAATAAGTTAGTCCTAAATATTTCAAAAACTAAAAGCATTGTATTTGGGACAAATCATTCACTAAACCCTAAACCTCAACTAAATCTTGTAATAAATAATGTTGAAAATAAGCAAGTTGCGGTGACTAAACTGCTTGGAGTAACCCTGGATTGTAAACTGTCTTGGTCAAAACAAATTGATACAACAGTAGCTAGGATGGGGAGAAGTCTGTCCATAATGAAGCGCTGCTCTACCTTCTTAACAGCACTATCAACAAGGCAGGTCCTACAGGCTCTAGTTTTGTCACACCTGGACTACCGATCAGTCGTGTGGTCAGGTGCCAAAAAGAGGGACTTAGGAAAATTACAATTGGCTCAGAACAGGGCAGCACGGCTGGCCCTTAGATGTACGCAGAGAGCAAACATTAATAATATGCATGTCAATCTCTCCTGGCTCAAAGTAGAGGAGAGATTGACTTCATCACTACTTGTATTTGTGAGAGGTATTGATATGTTGAAAGCACCGAGCTGTCTGTTTAAACAACTAGCACACAGCTCAGACACCCATGCATACCCCACAAGACATGCCACCAGAGGTCTCTTCACAGTCCAGAACAGACTATGGGAGGCACACAGTACTACATAGAGCCATGACTACATGGAACTCTATTCCACAGCAGGTAACTGATGCAAGCAGTAGAATCCGATTTTTTTTTTAAACAGATAAAAATATACATTATGGAACAGCGGTAACATACGCACTATACACACACGTACAGAAGGATTTTGTGTTGTGGAGTATGGGCCTGAGGGCACACATTTAGTGTGTTGTGAATTATGTAATGAATGTATTGTAATGTTTTTACAATTGTATAACTGCCTTAATTTTGCCAGACCCCAGGAAGAGTAGCTGCTGCCTTGGCAGCAGCTGATGGGGATCCATAATAAATAGAAATACAATCAGGCCTTTATGGTAGATTGGCCAGACGGAAGCCACTCCTCAGTTAAAGGCACATGACAGCCTGCTTGGAGTTTGCCAAAAGGCACCTAAAGGACTCTCAGACCATGAGAAACAAGATTCTCTGGTCTGATGAAACCAAGATTGAAGTCTTTGGCCTGAATGCCAAGCGTCACATCTGGAGGAAACCTGGCACCATCCCTACGGTGAAGCATGGTGGTGGCAGCATCATGCTGTGGGGAAGTTTTTCAGTGGCAGGGACTGGGAGACTAGTGTAGATTGATTAGGATTTTTATTTATTTAATCCATTTTAGAATAAGGCTGTAATGTAACAATGTGGAAAAAGTCAAGGGGTCTGAATACTTTCTGAATGCACTGTACTTCCATTCATTTTTTCAACGGGTACCGGGGGACCTTCAGATGATTCTTGTGAGGCCTGTGGGCGTACTAGAGCAAAACAACCGACATGAGTCTCATCTTTCCATAGAGGGGTCATAATAGTTTGACACAAACCGTTCAGGCGCAACAGACGATTCTGTGAGAAGACAGATTTTCGGGATGTCTCATGTTCTGACAAATACTGCTGTAGCTCTGTCACCTTTAACCGCAGATGCGGAAGTGCGACATAAGCAGATGCGGTGGATTGAGACGCATCCAATGCAAAAAGAATAACAGATCTCTAGATTAAACTGCCAGATTTTAATGGGGATTATTTGTATTATGCTAATTAGATCGACCTAAAATGAAATGAGAACAGCCTAGGTCAATTGAAAATAAGAAAACTTATACGACAAAAAAAGTGAACTCTCTCTTTAAACAGCTCTACCTAGAGCCTGGGGGTTTTCCTGGTCTCATTATGTTGTCAGGAAAAACTCTTGACCCTAGGGATAGATCAAACATTGTAATTGTTGATTGTTGACTGCCTACCCCACACTTGTCACTGTAGTCAGCAGTCTGCCATAGCGCTGTGTGGCATGGTCATCATGATTTGTGTGTTTGTGCGCGTGTGTGCTCGTGCGTGCTCGTGCGTGCATGTGCGTGTTTGTGTTTCTGCTCGTGTGTGTTCTTCTTGTAGAGAAGCTGTTCTCTCTGCTGCCAGAGTACGTGGTGCCGTACGCCATCCACCTTCTAGTTCACGACCCAGACTACGTCAAGGTGCAGGACATCGAGCAGCTCAAAGACATCAAGGAGTGAGTGGCTAATCTGACAATACAGAACATTTTCTAAATGAAAAATTGCCCAGAAATGACATTGCACAAAAAGGGGCACACCTCCCCACACCAATGAGCAAAAGCATGTATTGTTTACCTAAAACAAAGGATCAGTGTGGTTTCATGAGTTAACATATTGATATCAAACATTGAAATGAACCATACAGCCAACATTGAAGGCCAAATTCTAATGGTGACGTAAAAAATGTGCAACTAAATAGCGTACATAACCCTACATACAGTGCCTTCGGAAAGTATTCAGACCCCTTGACTTTTTCCACATCCTTATTCAAAAATGGATACATTTTTTTAAATTCTTCAGCCATCTACACACACTACCCCATAATGACAAGGCAAAAACAGGTTTTTAGAAATGTTTGCACATTTATTAAATATTAAAAACAGAAATACCTTATTTACATAAGTATTCAGCCCCTTTGCTATGAGACTCGAAATTGAGCTCAGGTGCATCCTGTTTCCATTGATCATCCTTGAGATGTTTCTACAACTTCATTGGCGTCCACCTGTGGTGAATTCAATTGATTGGACATGATTTGGAAAGGCACACACCTGTCTATATAAGGTCCCACAGTTGATAGTGCATGTCAGAGCAAAAACCAAGCCATGAGGTCGAACGAATTCTCCGAAGCTCTCCGAGACAGAATTGTGTCGAGGCACAGATCTGGGGAAGGGTACCAAAAAAATTTCCACAGCATTGAAGGGCCCCAAGAACACAGTGGCCTCCATCATTCTTAAATGGAAGATGTTTGGAACCACCAAGACTCTTCCTAGAGCTGGCCGCCCGGCCAAACTGAGCAATCGGGGGAGAAGGGCCTTGGTCAGGGAGATGACCAAGAACCTGATGGTCACTCTGACAGTGCTCTAGAGTTCCTCTGTGGAGATGGAAGAACCTTCCAGAAGGACAACCATCTCTGCAGCACTCCACCAATCAGGCCTTTATGGTAGAGTGGCCAGACAGAAGCTACTCCTCAGTAAAAAGGCACATGACAACCCTCTTGGAGTTTGCCAAAAGGCACCTAAAGACTGTCAGACCATGAGAAACAAGATTCTCTGGTCTGATGAAACCAAGATTTAACTCTTTGGCCTGAATGCCAAGCGTCACGTCTGGAGGAAACCTGGCACCATCCCTATGGTGAAGCATGGTGGTGGCAGCATCATGCTGTGGGGATGTTTTTTAGTGGCAGGGACTGGGAGACTAGTCAGGATCGAGGCAAAGATGAACGGAGCAAAGTACAGAGAGAGATCCTTGATTAAACCTGTTCCAGAGCGCTCAGGACCTCCGACTAGGGTGAAGGTTCCCCTTCCAACAGGACAATGACCCTAAGCACACAGCCAAGACAACGCAGGAGTGGCTTCGGGACAAGTCTCTGAATGTCCTTGAGTGGCCCAGCCAGTGCCCGGACTTGAACCCGATCGAACATCTCTTCAGAGACCTGAAAATAGCTGTGCAGCAATGCTCCCCATCTAACCTGACAGAGCTTGAGAGGATCTGCAGAGAAGAATGGGAGAAACTCCCCAAATACAGGTGTGCCAAGCTTTTAGCGTCATACCCAAGAAGACTCAATGCTGTAATTGCTGCCAAAGGTGCTTCAACAAAGTACTGAGTAAAGGGGCTGAATACTTACGTTACCAGTCAAAAGTTTGGACACACCTACTCATTCCAGAGTTGTTCTTTATTTTTACTATTTTCTACATTGTAGAATAATAGTGAAGACATCAAAACTATGAAATAACACATATGGAATCATTTAGTAACCAAAAAAGTGTTAAACAAAGAAAATATATTTTATATTTGAGATTCTTCAAATAGCCACCGTTTGCCTTGATGACAGCTTTGCACACTCTTGGCATTCTCCACGGAAGAAGTTTAAAGAGTTACCATCTCCCGAATTAAACTCTAAAGGTCTTTACCTATCACATCCATAAAACAGTCAACGTATTAATTCATAACCTCTTATCATATCATTCTAAACGGTTGTAACCTTCTTGGATCCGCAAAAGCCCCAGCTTTACTTATGATTCAGCAAACACAAATTGGTTTAATTATTTATTTACTAGTTAACTAAATAATAAAACAGAATAACATACACAGTTAATACATGAGAAAAAGGTCCCTAGCGGACTAACAACAACATGACTGCTTGTTTACCAAAAGAGGGAGGGGTAGAGAGCACAACACTTATCGTACATTTGGAAACTACGCTCACAGTAATAATTGACTTTGCTCATGAACCACTGCCCGTTTGGAGTAAGAAATCATGAATGTATCTACGTGTGGATACCTTTGTTCGTCGTCTATCTCTGTCGAACCCAAGCCCTCTTCGAAAGAGGGTTTTGGCTGGGTCTTCGCTCAGCTCACTTGTAAGGCTCTGATTGTCCACAAGATCACAATGTCCTTCTTCTTAGTTGGATGAATGAGTCTTGTCCTGTCCTCTGCAGGTCCCTGTGGTTTGTCCTGGAGATCATCATGGCTAAGAACGATAACAACAGCCATGCCTTTATTAGGAAGATGGTGGAGAACATCAAACAGACGAAAGACAGACAGGCACCCAACGACACCAGGATTAACGAGGTAGCTGTACCACCGCCACGGCTCTGACAGGAGAGATAATTAGATTGATTTATTTTTGAGTTAATTTAACAAGGGGTTAGTCTCATGATTGAGATCAACTCTTTTGCAAGAGAGACCTGCAGGAGTAATCAACAAGATGACAGGGATCCTTTCCCTTTAACCAGACACTGTGCTCTGCTCTTATCCACATTATCCATTTTGATAACGACGGTGGTTGTAGAAATGATTTCTAACCTGGGTTCTCTCTCCTCAGAAACTGTACACAGTGTGTGATGTGGCCATGAACATTGTCATATCCAAGAGCACTACATACAGTCTGGAGTCACCAAAAGACCCTGTCCTGCCCGCTCGCTTCTTCACTCAGCCGGACAAGGTAGCCATCCTTAATATGTTGTGTTGTTTTTATTGTGGTATACTGTATATGTTTGTATTGGCTAGTGCAATCACATTACACCATTTGGGGATCATTACCTATACGCTGAGTGTACAAAACATTAGGAACACCACGTCTTTCCATGACATAAACTGACCAGGTGAAAGCTGTAATCCCTTATTGATGTCACCTGTTAAATCCACTTCAATCAGTGTAGATGAAGGGGAGGAGACAGGTTAAAGAATGATTAAGCCTTTAGACATAGATTGTGTGTGTGCCATTCAGAGGGTGAATGGGCAAGACAAAATATTTAAGTGCCTTTGAACGGGGTATCAAATCAATCAAATCAAATTTTATTTGTCACATACATGTTTAACAATAGGTGCCAGGCGCAACGGTTTGAGTGTGTCAAGAACTGCAATGCTGCTGGGTTTTTCCACGCGCAACAGTTTCCCGTGTGCATCAAGAATGGTCCACCACCCAAAGAACATCCAGCCAACTTAACGACTGTGGGAAGCATTGGCGTTAACATGGGCCAGTATCCCTGTGGAACGCTTTCAACACCTTGTAGATTCCATGCCCCGACGAATTGAGGCTGTTCTAAGGGAAAAAAGGGGGTGCAACTCAATATTAGGAAGGTGTTCCTAATGTTTTATACACTCAGTGTAGACTAGAGGAAACCTCAAGTGTTTCTAGCACGCGCGCACACACACTGAGTGTACAAAACATTAGGAACACCTTCCTAATATTGAGTCGCACCCCCTTTTTTCCCTCAGAACAGCGTCAATTCGTCGGGGCATGGACTCTACAAGGTGTCAAGCTGGATGTCCTTTGGGTGGTGGGCTATTCTTGACACTCACGGGAAACTGTTGAGCGTGAAAAACCCAGCAGCGTTGCAGTTCTACACAACTGTGGAGTCAACATGGGCCAGCATCCCTGTGGAATGCTTTCGACACCTTGTAGAGTCCATGCCCCGACAAATTTAGGCTTTTCTGGGGGGAAAAGGGGGTGCAACTCAATATTATCAATGTGTTCCTAATGTTTTGTACACTCAGTGTATATCATACTATCTATTATGGTATGACAACTATAGGCATACATATTCATATATGTTAATATACAGTTGAAGTCGGAAGTTTACATACACCTTAGCCAAATACATTTAAACTCTGTTTTTCACAATTCCTGACATTTAATCCTAGTAAAAATTCCCTGTCTTAGGTCAGTTTGGATCACCACTTTATTTTAAGAATGTGAAATATCTGAATATTATTTCACCTTTATTTAACCAGGTAAGCCAGTTGAGAACAAGTTCTCATTTACAACTGCGACCTGGCCAAGATAAAGCAAAGCAGTGCGATAAAAACAACAACACAGAGTTACATATGGGGTAAAACTAAACATAAAGTCAAAAATACAACAGAAAATATATATACAGTGTGTGCAAATGTAGCAAGTTATGGAGGTAAGGCAATAAATAGGCTATAGTGCAAAATAATTACAATTAGTATTAACACTGGAAGGCTAGATGTGCAAGAGATTATGTGCAAATAGAGATACTGGGGTGCAAAAGAGCTAAATAAATAACAATATAGGGATGAGGTAGTTGGGTGGGCTAATTTCAGATGGGCTGTGTACAGGTGCAGTGATCGGTAAGGTGCTCTGACAACTGATGCTTAAAGTTAGTGAGGGAGATAAGAGTCTCCAGCTTCAGAGATTTTTGCAATTCGTTCCAGTCATTGGCAGCAGAGAACTGGAAGGAATGTCGGCCAAAGGAGGTGTTGGCTTTGGGGATGACCAGTGAGATATACCTGCTGGAGCGCAGACTACGGGTGGGTGCTGCTATGGTGACCAATGAGCTAAGATAAGGCAGGGATTTGCCTAGCAGTGATTTATAGATGGCCTGGAGCCAGTGGGTTTGACGACGAACATGTAGTGAAGACCAGCCAACAAGAGCGTACAGGTCACAGTGGTGGGTAGTGTATGGGGCTTTGGAGACAAAACGGATGGCACTGTGATAGACTACATCCAATTTGCTGAGTAGAGTGTTGGAGGCTATTTTGTAAATGACATCGCCGAAGTCAAGGATCGGTAGGATAGTCAGTTTTACGAGGGCATGTTTGGCAGCATGAGTAAAGGAGGCTTTGTTGCGAAATAGGAAGCCTATTCTAGATTTAACTTTGGATTGGAGATTCTTAATGTGAGTCTGGAAGGAGAGTTTACAGTCTAACCAGACACCTAGGTATTTGAAGTTGTCCACATACTCTAGGTCAGACCCGTCGAGAGTAGTGATTCTAGTCGGGTGGGCGGGTGCCAGCAGCGTTCGATTGAAGAGCATGCATTTAGTTTTACTAGTGTTTAAGAGCAGTTGGAGGCTACTGAAGGAGTGTTGTATGGCATTGAAGCCCGTTTGGAGGTTTGTTAACACAGTGTCCAATGAAGGGCCAGATGTATACAAAATGGTGTCGTCTGCGTAGAGGTGGATCTGAGAGTCACCAGCAGCAAGAGCGACATCATTGATATACACGGAGAAAAGAGTCGGCCCAAGAATTGAACCCTGTGGCACCCCCATTGAGACTGCCATAGGTCCAGACAACAGGCCCTCCGATTTGACACATTGAACTCTATCTGAGAAGTAGTTGGTGAACCAGGCGAGGCAGTCATTTGAGAAACCAAGGCTATTTAGTCTGCCAATAAGAATGCGGTGGTTGACAGAGTCGAAAGCCTTGGCCAGGTCGATGAAGACGGCTGCACAGTACTGTCTATTATCGATCGCGGTTATAATATCGTTTAGGACCTTGAGCGTGGCTGAAGTGCACCCATGACCAGCTCGGAAACCGGATTGCATAGCGGAGAAGGTACGGTGGGATTCGAAATGGTCGGTTATCTGTTTGTTAACTTGGCTTTCAAATACTTTCGAAAGGCAGGGCAGGATGGATATAGGTCTGTAACAGTTTGGATCTAGAGTGTCACCCCCTTTGAAGAGGGGGATGACCGCGGCAACAGTAGAGAGAATTATTTATTTCAGCTTTCATCACATTCCCAGTAGGTCAGAAGTTTACATACACTCAATTAGTATTGCCTTTAAATTGTTTAACTTTGGTCAAACGTTTCGGGTAGCCTTCCACAAGCTTCCTACGATAAGTTGGGTGAATTTTGGCCCATTCCTCCTGACAGAGCTGGCGTAACGGAGTCAGGTTTGTAGGCCTCCTTGCTCGCACACGCTTTTTCAGTTCTGCCCACAAATGTTCTATAGGATTGAGGTCAGGGCTTTGTTGTCCTTAAGCCATTTTGCCACAACTTTGGAAGTATGCTTGTCCATTTGGAAGACCCATTTGCGACCAAGCTTTAACTTCCTGACTGATGTCTTGAGATGTTGCTTAAATATATCATCATAATTTTCCTTCCTCATGATGCCATCTATTTTGTGAAGTGCACCAGTCCCTCCTGCAGCAAAGCACCCCCACAGCATCATGCTGCCACCCCTGTGCTTCACGGTTGGGATGTTGTTCTTCGGCTTGCAAGTACCCCCTTTTTCCTCCACACATAACGATGGTCATTATGGCCAAACAGTTATATTTTTGTTTCATCAGACTAGAGGACCAAAAAGTACGATCTTTATCCCCATGTGCAGTTGCAAACCGTAGCCTGGCTTTTTTATGGCGGTTTGGAGCAGTGGCTTCTTCCTTGCTGAGCGGCCTTTCAGGTTATGTCGATATAGGACTTGTTTTACTGTGGATATAGATACTTTTGTACCTGTTTCCTCCAGCATCTTCACAAGGTCCTTTGCTGTTGTTCTGGGATTGATTTGCACTTTTCGCACCAAAGTACGTTCATCTCTAGGAGACAGAACACGTCTCCTTCCTGAGCGGTATGATGGCTGCGTGGTTCCATGGTGTTTATACTTGCGTACTATTGTTTGTACAGATGAACGTGGTACCTTCAGGCGTTTGGAAATTGCTCCCAAGGATGAACCAGACTTGTGGAGGTCTACAATTCATTTTCTGAGGTCTTGGCTGATTTATTTTGATTTTCCCATGATGTCAAGCAAAGAGGCACTGAGTTTGAAGGTAGGCCTTGAAATACATCCACAGGTACACCTCCAATTGACTCAAACGATGTCAATTAGCCTATCAGAAGCTTCTAAAGCCATGACATCATTTTCTGGAATTTGTTTAAAGCTGTTTAAAGGCACAGTCAACTTAGTGAATGTAAACTTCTGACCCACTGGAATTGTGATACAGTGAATTATAAGTGAAATAATCTGTCTGTTTACAATTGTTGGAAAAGTTACTTGTGTCATGCACAAGGAAGATGTCCTAACCAACTTGCCAAAACTATAGTTTGTTAACAAGAAATTTGTGGAGTGGTTGAAAAACGAGTTTTAATGACTCCAACCTAAGTGTATGTAAACTTCCGACTTCAACTGTAGATCATTGATGAAACCCTTTTACTCTCAATCCTATCTGTTCTGGTTCACTTACAGAACGCCAGTAATACAAAAAACTATCTCCCGCCAGAGATGAAGTCCTTTTTCACTCCAGGAAAGGTAAGCGACATGTCTGCTATATGTTGTCCCCCCCCCCCCACCCACCCCCGAGGACACCGCTTAAACGTTTGGAAAAATCTAAGAATTAATTAAATATAAAATGTTATTGCTGCGTTTCTTGGTCTCTGTGTACTTCACTTATGGACTTGCAATAAATCCATCCATCCATCTGAGCCAGCTGCCTCAGGTAATGTTGTTCCTCTCTGTGTTCCTCTCTCCAGCCCAAAGCGGCCAACGTGCTCGGGGCAGTCAACAAGCCCCTGGCCTCGGCCGGGAAGCAGACCAAGCTGAGCTGCATGGAGACGGTCAGCAACGCCAGCAGCAACTCCAACCCTGACTCCCCTGGACGCAGCAAAGGGAGGTCAGTGTCAGTGACCCCTTTAGTGCTCTGCTCTCAGGTCAAATAAGAACAATAAGATAGAAAAGTAGAAAACCCAGATTCACTGAACATGGTCTTTTAGATATTTCATTCATTTGCAGCAGCAGAGGTCAAACCGACACGTTTTGGCAAAGCCATCATCTGTGTTAAAAGGAAATATATACTGAACAATAATATAAACACAACATGTAAATTGTTGGTCCCATGTTTCATGAGCGGAAATAAAAGATCCCCGAAATTTTCCATATGGACAAAAAGCTTATTTCTCTCAAATTTTGGGCACACATTTCTTTACATCCCTGTTAGTGAGCATTTATACTTTGCCAAGATAATCCATCCACCTGACAGGTGTGGCATATCAAGAAGCTGATTAAACAGCATGATCATTACACAGGTGCACCTTGTGCTGGGGACAGTAAAAGGCCACTCTAAAATGTGCAGTTTTGTCACACAACACAATGCCACAGATGTCTTATGTTTTGAGGGAGCGTGCAATTGGCATGCTGACTGCAGGAATGTCCACCAGAGACGTTGCCAGATAATGTTCTGTTTATTTCTCTACCATAAGCCGCCTCAAGTCATTTTAGAGAATTTGGCAGTACATCCAACCGGCCTCACAACCGCAGACCATGTGTAACCACGCCAGGACCTCCACATCCAGCTTCTTCACCTGCAGGATTGTCTGAAACTAGCCAACCGGACAGCTGATGAAACTGAGGAGTATTTCTGTCTGTAATAAAGCCCTTTTGTGGGGGAAAAAATAATTCTGATTTGGCTGGGCCTGGCTCCCCAGTCATGTGAAATCCATAGATTAGGGTCTAATGAATTTATTTAAATTGATTGATATGATCTGTAACTCGTTGAAATAAGTATCTGAAAGACTATTTAACCCAGAGTGCTGGGTTTTTATTTTTCTCGATTATTCGGGAGACAACATGGATCACCCATTTATCCAAATTGTTTGTCAGAGCCTCAGTATTCGGTGGCACGTGTTTGTAATTGAGACGTCGGGTTCTGCACCAGTCTAAGAAAAACAAGCTACCGTGTTTGTCACCAGGCTGTATACTTCAAAAAACCCTTGTCATTTACATCATCCAGGAGAGAGGGAATGAGTCACATCTGAACTGAATAGATGAATGGGGTATGTGCTGCCAGGTAATGGAGTGATGTGTACATAAAAGATGATAGGGCTGTATACGTAGGTGGAGGGAGCGGGAAGACAGACGGATGTCGCTACTAGTCAATCTTTCTACTTTGCCTTGAGGGGACAAGTGCATGTATTATAGTCTGTAGCAGGTGTTGTTTAGCTACATTTACTTGGGAGGTACAGTATAATGCAGCTATGTTCCAGGAGAGCTGCAGAAAAAAGGGTCAAGTCCGTTCACTGCTGCTTCCACAAATGAGGGCAGGAATGTTACCTTTTGTCCTACAGTTACTCTGTTGGAAACCACTGGCAGTTTGGAAACCACTGGCAGTTTGGAAACCACTCGCAGTTTGGAAACCACTGGCTTAGACCACCCTAGACCACTCTTACAGTTAATCATATTTTTTGGCCCAGTCCCTGTGGCAAGGCAGACACGCATAATAAAACACTATCTCTTAATGTCCCAGGATCGACAGTGCCGAGGTGGACCACAGTGAGAATGAGGATATCACGGTCATGAATAATCCGGCTGCTCAGGATGGCGACAGCAAGCCCGGCCGGGGACGCAAACGAGGGGCCGCCGCTGCCAGCCAGGAGGACAAGGCAGGCCAGGAGGCTAAGCCCAAACGAGGGCGGAAGAAGGAGCCGGCGGCTAACACCAGTGAGGGGGAGGAGCCGTGGTCCGAGACCAGTGCCGCAGACACCACTCTGGAGACGGAAGACGAGCAGAACAATCCTCCCAAAAGAGGTCGCAGGGGACGGCCCCTGAAGGTGCCATTTTGTTTTTTAACCCCGGTTGCCTTATTTTAATGGGGAAGTTCAGGATTTTACAACTTGATTTTAGTGGCCCATAGACTACTTTCAGGGTGAGGAACCATCTAACATCAAGTTGTAAAATCTTGAACTTCACACTTAATGGTTGCTATCCAACTTATCTTCAACACAGATCACATAATTTATCAGATCTCACAATACTCAGAGAAGTGTTTATACAGACCATCTTAATAGCGCCACTGCTATAAAGATGGTCTGGAAAGCAACTAATGTTTACAACAAGACTGTGGGTCTTGTTGCGGTTGTTTGATCTGTTCTTGTATTTAATACTTTTACACTATAAAGTGTTCTTGAAAGTTAGTTGGAATAAAATATATTATTATCATTATTGAGGCTGCTAAGGCCAAGGATGACACACTTACCAAGGGCACGAGGGGCCGAAAGAAGGCTGCTTGTCAAGCTGAGGAGGAGGAAGAGGAGCAGGGAGAGGAAGAAGATGGAAGCAGTGAGAACATGGAAGTGAAGGCCACGGTGCAGAGAGGAGGCAGGGCACCACGGCGGTCGCAGCAGAGGTGAGATCCCTCTGGATTCTGATCTAACTAGTATTATAGTCTACTAATGACTTTTTGAATGACTAATTGTAGATTGCCGCAGAGCCGTATGTGGCTCTGGAGCCGCGGGTTTCAGGTCCCTGGTCTAGATGGACACATTGACAGGTTGATAAATCCATAGCCAACTCCTAACATGCTCCCAAGGTGTGTATAGGGAATCTTTTGTGACATTTTGTTGCTGTTTGTGTTTTTTTACAGAGTGGAGGCCTCAAAGGCCACAGACGACTCTGCAGAATCCACTCCACAGAAAAGACGGGGGAGACCTCCCAAATCACAGCAACAGCCAGCCAAGAAAAATCTGTAACTCGTGTTGCATTTTCTTCAAATTCATTCATTAGCCTTTATATTTTGAATTAATTCAGTGCCTTGAGTTGCTGTTTGCAGGTTTTTGTTTTGACTTGACTTCAATGTAAACCCTTACACTCAGTGAGTAGCAGGCTGTTGTTTCGCTGTAGTACAATGACCTGCTGTGTGTTTCAGTAAAGAGAACAAGTCCGAGGTGGAGGAGATGGAGATGTCTCAGAGTCAGGAAGAGGAGGAGAGCAAGACCACACCCAAAGTAAGTAGACCCACCCCTCACCTCCCCCTCAACCTCCAGTCCCCGCCTCTCCCTACACTCTCAGCCCCCTCCCCTTACCCACCTCGTCACCCTCCTTCATGTCCTCCTCCACTCCCTCACCCACCTCAATGTGCCATCTCTCAGCTGTGCTGGTAACATCTTTATATATGTCTATTGGACTTTCTAACCAGGATCTCCATGCTGTTGTTGTCCCCAGGTGCAAAGGAAGACGGGCAGGAGAAGATGAGACAGAGAGCGTGTTTTTTCTCCACTGTCAGGAGGACTGTGACCAGGAGAATGAGGACAGATGGAGAGGAGCTGTACATGCATGTGTCCTTGATGTTCAGTTGTTAAGCTTTGCCACACACACATCCACCTTGGTTTGTCTAACGTAGTTATGTGTGCCGCCGACCACGTGAACGATCCAAACTGATGAAAATAAATGTAAATAGTCTCTCTTGGCTTTTTTTCCCCCTGTGCTGGGGAGGCAGTTGTGTAGCTTTTATCTCCCAGCTTTAAGATATCGCATCAGCTCTAACTGTCATAGTGAATGTTTGGAATCAACTCATTTTTCAGTATTTTTCAGGTGCTTTTTTCTGTATCGTTCTGTGACGAGGGAAAAACAGTGTTGTAGATTTTATTTGTTAAGTTTATTTTTTAATTCGTTTTTGTTACTTCGTTTGTGTACTCCTGTTTGCATTATATTGTGCATGTGCAAAGGTGCCAATGCAGAATAAGATTAAAACAAGTGATCAATCCAAGATTAAATCAAGTATTTGGTCCATTTTGCTGCCCAGTATTGTTTTATCAGTGTTTTGAGACGGAGAAAGAAGAGTATTAAATAGAAAATAATACAATTTCAACTAATTGAAATTTGTTTTTGGCTGTGTGCAGAGAGGAAATGCAATTTCCTCATACATTTTTCCAGTCTGTTTAATCAATAAAATATTCTATATGAAATATGTGTTTCCTTTGTATTCCTCTGTGGAACATGGAAGCTCTGCTAGGGGTATTGGTCATGCTGCATGATGGCTGTGTGCCTAATCAAATATTATTTGTCACATGCTTCGTAAACAACAGATGTAGACTAACAGTGAAATGCTTACTTACGGGGCCTTTTCCAACAATGCAGAGTTAAAGATAAAAAATGAAAATAGTGACATGAGGAATAAATACACAGTGAATAACGAGTAAAAAATAACATGGCTATACACAGGGGTATGAGGTAATTGAGGTAGCTATGTACACTGAACAGAAATATAAACGCAACATGTAAAGTGCTGGTCCCATGTTTCATGAGCTGAATAAAGGAGTATTTCTGTCTGTAATAAAGCCCTTTTGTGGGGAAAAACTCATTCTGATTGGCTGGGCCTGGCTCCCAAGTGGGTGGGCCTATGCCTCTCAGGCCCACCCATGGCTGCGCCCCTGCCCAGTCATGTAAAATACAATTAATTAATTTATTTCAATTGACTGATTTGCTTATATGAAATGTAACTCAGAAAAATCTTTGAAGTTGTTGCATGTTGCGTTTTATATTTTTGTTGAGTATACGTACAGTTCCTTGCAAAAGTATTCATCCCCCTTGGCGTTTTTCCTATTTTGTTGCGTTACAACCTGGAATTTAAATTGATTTTTATTTGGATTTCATGTAATGGACATACAGAAAATAGTCCAAATTGGTGAAGTGAAAAAAATAATAATAACTTGTTTCAAACAATTCTAGAAAATAAATAACGGAAAAGTGGTGCGTGCATATGTATTCAACCCCTTCGCTATGAAGCCACTAAATAAGATCTGGTGCAACCAATTACCTTCAGAAGACACATAATTAGTTAAATTGCACACAGGTGGACTTTATTTAGGTGTCACATGATCTGTCACATGATCTCAGTATATACAGTTGAAGTCGGAAGTTTACATACACTTAGGTTGAAGTCATTAAAACTCGTTTTTCAACCACTCCACAAATTTCTTGTTAATAAACTATCGTTTTGGCAAGTCAGTTAGGACATCTACTTTGTGCATGACACAAGTAATTTTTCCAACAAATGTTTACAGACAGATTATTTAACTTATTCACTGTATCACAATTCCAGTGGGTCAGAAGTTTACATACACTAAGTTGACGGTGCCTTTAAACAGCTTGGAAAATTCCAGAAAATTATGTCATGGCTTTAGAAGCTTCTGATAGGCTGATTGACATAATTTGAGTGAATTGGAGGTGTACCTGTGGATGTATTTCAAGGCCTACCCTTAAACTCAGTGCCTCTTTGCTTGACATCATGGGAAAATCCTAAGAAATAAGCCAAGACCTCAGATTTTTTTTTTTAGACCTCCATAAGTCTGGTTCATCATTTGGAGCAATTTCCAAACGCCTGAAGGTACCACATTCATCTGTACAAACAATAGTACGCAACTATAAACACCATGGGACCACGAAGCCGTCATACCGCTCAGGAAGGAGACACGTTCTGTCTCCTAGAGATGAACGTACTTTGGTGTGAAAAGTGCAAATCAATCCCAGAACAACAGCAAAGGACCTTGTGAAGATGCTGGAGGAAACAGGTACAAAAGTATCTATATCCACAGTAAAACGAGTCCTATATCGACATAATCTGAAAGGCAGCTCAGCAAGGAAGAAACCACTGTTCCAAAACCGCCATTAAAAAAAACTGACTACGGTTTGCAACTGCACATGAGGACAAAGATCGTACTTTTGTGAGAAATGTCCTCTGGTCTGATGAAACAAAAATAGAACTGTTTGGCCATAATGACCATTGTTATGTTTGGAGGAAAAAGGGGGTTGCTTGCAAGCCGAAGAACACCATCCCAACCGTGAAGCACGGGGGTGGCAGCATCATGCTGTGGGGGTGCTTTGCTGCAGGAGTGACTGGTGCACTTCACAAAATAGAAGTCATCATGAGGAAGGAAAATTATATGGATATATTGAAGCAACATCTCAAGACATCTGTCAGGAAGTTAAAGCTTGGTCGCAAATGGGTCTTCCAAATGGACAATGACCCCAAGCATACTTCCAAAGTTGTGGCAAAATGGCTTAAGGACAACAAGTCAAGGTATTGGAGTGGCCTTCACAAAGCCCTGACCTCAATCCTATAGAACATTTGTGGGCAGAACTGAAAAAGCGTGTACGAGCAAGGAGGCCTACAAACCTGATTCCGTTACACCAGCTCTGTCAGGAGAAATGGGTCAAATTTCACCCAACTTATTGTGGGTGTCACGGTTCAGACAGACGACCAGAGGACCACAATTGCGTCACACCAGAAAGTTTATTAACTTAAGGGAAAAGGGAAGTAGGGAGTGAATGAAGGCTCCAGGGGTAACAGGGATCCCGTCCAATGCGCTGGGTCTGTGCCCCCCCCAGTGGCAGCGATGCGTCCTATGAAGCCGGTGGTGGGTGGTCCAGAAGTCCTGGGGGGGGGAGACACAGACACAACAGGGCGGAATGAAACCAGGCAGCAGTACAGTTCAAGGGAAATCCAAAATACGTAGTAGCAAGGCAGAAGGCTGGTCAGAGTTACCGGGATTGAAGAGTAGTCAGGAGTCGTAATGGCAGAAGCAGGTCTGGATCTCCTGAGGCAGAAGAGTATCCAAAAAACAGGCAGGTCCGGGGTCACAAAACCAGGGTGAGCCAGAAGCGCGAGCAAACAGGTTCCGGGTGTGAGCTTTGCAGACGATCTGACACCGGAGAGCTGAAAGACAGGGCCTTAAATACTGGGAGAGGTAGTGGGTAATGCAGCGCAGCTGGCAGAGTAATTAGAGCAGAGCAGAGCAGGGACAGGTGGAGCTAGTTAGGCTGAGTAGAGAGAGTGGTGAGCAGAGTGGAAGAAAATTAAGGTGGTAACCCGGTGGAGTGAGAGGCCCATGACAGTGGGAAGCTTGTGGAAGGCTACCCGAAACATTTGACCCAAGTTAAACAATTTAAAGGCAATGCTACCAATTACTAATTGAGTGTATTTAAACTTCTGACCCACTGGGAATGTGATGAAAGAAATAAAAGCTGATGTAAATAATTCTCTCTACTATTATTCTGACATTCTACATTCTTAAAATAAAGTGGTGATCCTAACTGACCTAACACTCGAGTGGTTTAAGTGGAAACATTTAAATGTCTTGGAATGGCCTAGTCAAAGCCCAGACCTCAATCCAATTGAGAATCTGTGGTATGACTTAAAGATTGCTGTACACCAGCTGAACCCATCCAACTTGAAGGAGCTGGAGCAGTTTTGCCTTGAGGAATGGGCAAAAATCCCAGTGGCTAGATGTGCCAAGCTTATGGAGACATACCCGAAGAGACTTGCAGCTGTAATTGCTGCAAAAGGTGGCTCTACAAAGTATTGACTTTGGGGGGGTGAATAGTTATGCACGCTCAAGTGTTCTGTTTTTGTCTTATTTCTTGCTTGTTTCACTATAAAAAAATATTTTGCATCTTCAAAGTGGTAGGCATGTTGTGTAAATGAAATGATACAAACCCCCCAAAAAATCAACTTTTATTCCAGGTTGTAAGGCAACAAAATAGGAAAAATGCCAAGGGGGGTTAATACTTTCGCAAGCCACTGTATCAGTAGGGGTACAGGGACTAGGCAACAGGATAGATAATACACAGTAGCAGCAGCTTATGTGGTGAGTGTGTGTGGCGTCAGTATCAAATCAAATGTTATTTGTCACATGCGCCGAATACAACAGGTGTAGACCCTACAGTGAAATGCTTACTTACAAACCCTTAACCAACAGTGCAGTTAAGAATGAATAACAAAATAGTCTGGTTAGCCATTTCATTAGATGTTTAGGAGTCTTATGGCTTGGGGGTAGAAGCTGTTTAGAAGCCTCTTGGACCTAGACTTGGCGGTCCGGTACCGCCTGCCGTGCTGTAGCAGAGAGAACAGTCTATGACTAGGGTGGCTGGAGTCTTTGACAATTTTTAGGGCCTTCCTCTGACACCGCCTGGTATATAGGTCCTGGATGGCAGGAAGCTTGGCCCCAGTGATGTACTGGGCCGTACACACTACCCTCTGTAGTGCCTTGCGGTCGGAGGCCGAGCAGTTGCCATACCAGGCAGTGATACAACCAGTCAGGATGCTCTCGATGGTGCAGCTGTAGAACCTTTTGAGGATCTGAGGACCCATGCCAAATCTTCCTTAGGGGGAATAGGTTTTGTCGTGCCCTCTTCACGACTTTCTTGGTGTGCTTGGACCATGTTAGTTTGTTGGTGATGTGGACACCAAGGAACTTGAAGCTCTCAACCTACTCCTCTACAGCCCCGTCGATGAGAATGGGGGCGTGCTCGGTCCTCTTCTTTTTCCTGTAGTCCACAATCATCTCCTTTGTCTTGATCACGTTGAGGGAGAGGTTGTTGTCGTCCACCACACGGCCAGGTCTCTGACCTCCTCCCTATAGGCTGTCTCGTCATTGTCGGTGATCAGGCCTACCACTGTTGTGTCATCGGCAAACTTAATGATGGTGTTGGAGTCGTGCCTGGCCAAGCAGTCATGAGTGAACAGGGAGTACAGGAGGGGACTGAGCACGCACCCTTAAGGGGCCCCCGTGTTGAGGATCAGCGTGGCGGATGTGTTGTTACCTACCCTTACCACCTGGGGGCGGCCCGTCAGGAAGTCCAGGATCCAGTTGCAGAGGGAAGTGTTTAGTCCCAGGGTCCTTAGCTTAGTGATGAGATTTGAGGGCACTATGGTGTTGAACGCTGAGCTGTAGTCAATGAATGTAGGTGTTCCTTTTGTCCAGGTGGGAAAGGGCAGTATGGAGTGCAATAGAGATTGCATCATCTGTGGATCTGTTGGGGCGGTATGCAAATTGGAGTGGGCTAGGTTTTCTGGGATAATAGTGTTGATGTGAGCCATGACCAGCCTTTCAAAGCACTTCATGGCTACAGACGTGAGTGCTACGGGTCTGTAGTCATTTAGGCAAGTTACCTTAGTGTTCTTGGGCACAGGGACTATGGTGGTCTGCTTGAAACATGTTGGTATTACAGACTCATTAAGGGACAGGTTGAAAATGTCAGTGAAGACACTTGCCAGTTGGTCAGCGCATGCTCGGAGTACACATCCTGGTAACCCGTCTGGCCCTGCGACCTTGTGAATGTTGACCTGTTTTAAGGTCTTACTCACATCAGCTACAGAGAGAGTGATCACACAGTCGTCCGGAACAGCTGATGCTCTCATGCATGTTTGTGTGCGCATGTTATGAGTGGGTGGGCGTACTGTATGTGTGTGTTTGAGGGTAGAGTCAGTGCAAGAGAGTTAGTGCAAAAAAAGGGCCAATTCAGGTAGTAATAATAATAATAAATAATATGCCATTTAGCAGACGCTTTTATCCAAAGCGACTTACAGTCATGCGTGCATACATTTTTTGTGTATGGGTGGTCCCGGGGATCGAACCCACTACCTTGGCGTTACAAGCGCCGTGCTCTACCAGCTGAGCTACAGAGGACCACGTAGTCCGGGTAGCCATTTGATTAGCTATTTAGTAGTCTTATGGCTTGGTGGTAGAAGCTGTTCAGGGTCCTATTGGTTCACAGACTTGGTGCACAGGTACCACTTGCTGTACCTGTGAGAACAGAGAGAACAGTCTATGGCTTGGGTGGTGCTGTAGTGACCTCTTCACAACCGTGTGTGGACCATGTTAATTCCTTAGTGATGTGGACACAGAGGAACTTGAAGCTCTCAACGTGGATGGAGGCTTGCTCGCCCCTCCGTTTCCTGTAGTCCACGATCAGCTCCTTTGTTTTGCTGACGTTGAGGGAGAGGATGTTGTCCTGGCACCACGCTGCCAGGACTCTGTCAAAAGTAGTGCACTAAATATAGGTCAGTTCTTCAACATAGCTCATGACTGCTCAGTTCTTCAACATAGCTCATGACTGTGCAGTTCTTCAACATAGCTCATGAGCTACTGGTAACTATTAGCAACTGTGGATAGTTGTTTCACGCTTGAGAGTACCTGTAATTATGCCAGCTAGCTGCCTACCATTCAGCTGTTTTTCTAACCTCATTGTCTGAAGCGTTGGCGTTAGGTAGTTAGTAGCTACTGTGCTCGAAATGTAGCTAGCTTGTTGCTACCTGGATAGCTAACTAAACAATAGCTGGAACGACCTAGCGAACAGATGTGAACTGGCTGAGTCGATTCAGTGGCTAGCTTTGCACTTGGCTGGCTAACAGTAGCTGCTAGGGGTAAGTTATAACCTACATTTGTGTTTTGTTTTTACATACTGGTAACCAGAGTCTGTACCAAGTTAGCTAGCTGAATAATTTAAGTTAGTCTATTCCTAGAAAACATTGAACCGCTGTAGTTTACAACAATTATAGTTTCTGAGGTGGAAGTTGGGAGAGATATATTTGGGTGTTTCAGTGAAAGGTAAGTGAGGGAGGCCCTGCTCTCTCGCTTTCCCAGATGTTTAGTTAATTTAATTCCGATCTCCTTTCCATTTTCTGTAGCCTGTGAACTATGTGTCTGTCTATCCCTGTTCTCTCCTCTCCGCACAAGCTATACAAACGTCTCACACCGCGTGGCTGCTGCCACTCTAACCTGGTGGTCCCTGCACTCACGACCCACGTGGAGTTCCAGGTCTCCGGCAGCCTCTGGAACTGCCGTTCTGCGGCCAACAAAGCAGAGTTAATCTCAGCCTATGCTACCCTCCAGTCCCTCGACTTCTTGGCGCTGACGGAAACATGGATTACCACAGAAAACACTGCTACTCCTACTGCTCTCTCCTCGTCTGACCATGTGTTCTCGCATACCCCGAGAGCATCTGGTCAGCGGGGTGGTGGCACAGGAATCCTCATCTCTCCCAAGTGGACATTCTCTCTTTCTCCCCTGACCCATCTGTCTATCTCCTCATTTGAATTCCATGCTGTCACAGTCACTAGCCCATTCAAGCTTAACATCCTTATCATTTATCGCCCTCCAGGTTCCCTTGGAGAGTTCATCAATGAGCTTGACGCCTTGATAAGTTCCTTTCCTGAGGATGGCTCACCCCTCACAGTTCTGGGTGACGTTAACCTCCCTATGTCTATCTTTGACTCATTTCTCTCTGCCTCCTTCTTTCCACTCCTCTCCTCTTTTGACCTCAACCTCTCACCGTCCCCCCCTACTCACAAGGCAGGCAATACGCTTGACCTCATCTTTACTAGATGCTGTTCTTCTACTAATCTCACTGCAACTCCCCTCCAAGTCTCCGACCACTACTTTGTATCCTTTTCTCCCTCGCTCTCCTCCAACACTACTCACTCTGCTCCTACTCAGATGGTAATGCGTCGTCGCAACCTTCGCTCTCTCTCTCCCGCTACTCTCTCCTCTTCCATCCTATCATCTCTTACCTCTGTTCAATCCTTCTCCCTCCAATCTCCTGATTCTGCCTCCTCAACCCTCCTTTCCTCCCTTTCTGCATCCTTTGACTCTCTATGTCCCCTATCCTCCCGGTCGGCTCGGTCCTCCCCTCCTGCTCCGTGGCTTGACGACTCATTGCGAGCTCACAGAACAGGGCTCCGGGCAGCCGAGCGGAAATGGAGGAAAACTAGACTCCCTGCGGACCTGGCATCTTTTCACTCCCTCCTCTCTACATTTTCTTCCTCTGTTTCTGCTGCTAAAGCCACTTTCTACCACTCTAAATTCCAAGCATCTGCTTGTGACGGCCGGCCGCCCAACAACCTGCCCGCTTGACCCTATCCCCTCCTCTCTTCTCCAGACCATTTCCGGAAACCTTCTCCCTTACCTCACCTCGCTCATCAACTCATCCTTGACCGCTGGCTATGTCCCTTCCGTCTTCAAGAGAGCGAGAGTTGCACCCCTTCTCAAAAAACCTACACTCGATCCCTCCGATGTCAACAACTACAGACCAGTATCCCTTCTTTCTTTTCTCTCCAAAACTCTTGAGCGTGCCATCTTTAGCCAACTCTCTTGCTATCTCTCTCAGAATGACCTTCTTGATCCAAACCAGTCAGGTTTCAAGACTGGTCATTCAACTGAGACTGCTCTTCTCTGTGTCATGGATGCTCTCTGCACTGCTAAAGCTAACTCTCTCTCCTCTGCTCTCGTCCTTCTAGACCTATCTGCTGCCTTTGATACTGTGAACCATCAGATCCTCCTCTCCACCCTCTCCGAGTTGGGCATCTCCGGCGCGGCTCACTCTTGGATTGCGTCCTACCTGACAGGTCGCTCCTACCAGGTGGCGTGGCGAGAATCTGTCTCCGCACCACGTGCTCTCACTACTGGTGTCCCCCAGGGCTCAGTTCTAGGCCCTCTCCTATTCTCGCTATACACCAAGTCACTTGGCTCTGTCATATCCTCACATGGCCTCTCCTATCATTGCTACGCAGACGACACACAATTAATCTTCTCCTTTCCCCCTTCTGATAACCAGGTGGCGAATCGCATCTCTGCATGTCTGGCAGACATATCAGTGTGGATGATGGATCACCACCTCAAGCTGAACGTCGGCAAAACGGAGCTGCACTTCCTCCCGGGGAAGGACTGCCTGTTCCATGATCTCGCCATCACGGTTGACAACTCCGTTGTGTCCTCCTCTCAGAGTGCAAAGAGCCTTGGCGTGACCCTGGACAACACCCTGTCGTTCTCCGCTAACATCAAGGCGGTGACCCGATCCTGTAGGTTCATGCTCTACAACATTCGCAGAATACGACCCTGCCTTACACAGGAAGCGGCACAGGTCCTAATCCAGGCACTTGTCATCTCCCATCTGGATTACTGCAACTCGCTGTTGGCTGGGTTCCCTGCCTGTGCTATTAAATCCCTACAACTCATCCAGAATGCTGCAGCCCGCCTGGTGTTCAACCTTCCCAAGTTCTCTCACGTAACCCCGCTCCTCCGCACACTCCACTGGCTTCCAGTTGAAGCTTGCATCTGCTACAAGACCATGGTGCTTGCCTACGGAGCTGTGAGGGGAATGGCACCTCCATACCTTCAGGCTCTGATCAATCCCTACACCCAAACGAGGGCATTGCGTTCATCCACCTCTGGCCTGCTGGCCCCCCTACCTCTGCGGAAGCACAGTTCCCGCTCAGCCCAGTCAAAACTGTTCGCTGCTCTGGCACCCCAATGGTGGAACAAGCTCCCTCACGACGCCAGGACAGCGGAGTCACTCACCACCTTCCGGAGACACTTGAAACCCCACCTCTTTCAGGAATACCTGGGATAGGATAAAGTAATCCTTCTACCCCCCCTTACCCCACCCCAAAAAAATTAAAATAAAAAATATTTAAAGTGGTTGTCCCACTGGCTATCATAAGGTGAATGCACCAATTTGTATGTCGCTCTGGATAAGAGCGTCTGCTAAATGACGAAAATGTAAAATGTAATGTAAATAGGGATTAGGGTGCCTTTGTCAAAAGTAGTGAGTATACAAAACATCAAAAACACTTGCTCTTTCCATGACATAGACTGGCCAGGTGAAAGCTATGATCCTTTATTGATGTCACTTGTTAAATCCACTTCAATTAGTGTAGTTGAAATGGAGGAGGCAGGTTAAATAAGGATTTTTAACTCTTGAGACGATTGAGATATGGATTGTGTGTGTGCCATTCAGAAGTTGAAGACAAAAAATTTAAGTCGCTTTGAACTGGGTATGGTCGTACCCAGTTGCTGGGTTTTTCACGCTGCTGGGTTTTTCACGCTCAACAGTTTCCCGTGTGTATCAAGAATAGTCCACCACCCAAAGGACATCCAGACAATTTGACAACTGTGGGAAGCATTGGCGTTAACATGGGCCAATATCCCTCTGGAACACTCTCAACACCTTGTAGAGTCCATGCCCCAATGAATTGAGGCTGTTCTGGGGGGAAAAGGAGGTACAACTCAATATTAGGAAGGTGTTCCTAATGTTTGGTATACTCAGTGTATACAGTGCATTCGGAAAGTATTCAGACCCCTTGACTTTTTCCACATTTTGTTTCGTTACAGCCTTATTCTAAAAATGGATTAAATTAAAAATGGTCCTCATCAACCTACACACAATACCCCATAACAACACATTTTTGAAAATGTATTAAAAATTCAAAACAGAAATTCCTTATTTACATAAGTTTTCAGACCCTTTGCTATGAAACTCGAAATTGAGCTCAGGTGCATCCTGTTTCTATTGATCATCCTTGAGATGTTTCTACAACTTGGAGTCCAGCTGTGGTAAATTCCACCAAGACTCTTCCTAGAGCTGGCTGCCCGGCCAAACTGAGCAATCGGGGTAGAAGGGCCTTGGTGAGGGAGGTGACCAAGAACCCGATGGTCACTCTGATAGAGCTCCAGATTTCCTCTGTGAAGATGGAAGAACCTTCCAGAAGGACAACCATCTCTGCAGCACTCCACCAATCAGGCCTTTATGGTAGTGTGGCCAGACGGAAGCCACTCCTCAGTAAAAGGCACATGACAGCCCGCTTGGAGTTTGTCAAAAGGCACCTAAAGGACTCTCAGACCATGAGAAACAAGATTCTCTGGTCTGATGAAACAAAGATTGAACTCTTTGGTCTGAATTTTTTAAAAACCTGTTTTTGCTTTGTCATTATGGGGTATTGTGTGTAGTTTGATGAGGGGGAATGAAAGTAATCAATTTTAGAATAAGGCTGTAACGTAACAAAATGTGAAAAAAGTCAAGAGATCTGAATACTTTCTGAATGCACTGTATAGGGAATAGGGTGCCATTTGGGACGTAGCCTGTGTTCTGAACACTCACCACATCACTGAGATTACAAGAGACACAATATGTAATCACTGCCCCAGTTGCTGCAGATATACAGTGGGGAAAAAAGTATTTAGTCAGCCACCAATTGTGCAAGTTCTCCCACTTAAAAAGATGAGAGAGGCCTGTAATTTTCATCATAGGTACACGTCAACTATGACAGACAAATTGAGAAAAAAAATCCAGAAAATCACATTGTAGGATTTTTTATGAATTTATTTGCAAATTATGGTGGAAAATAAGTATTTGGTCACCTACAAACAAGCAAGATTTCTGGCTCTCACAGACCTGTAACTTCTTCTTTAAGAGGCTCCTCTGTCCTCCACTCGTTACCTGTATTAATGGCACCTGTTTGAACTTGTTATCAGTATAAAAGACACCTGTCCACAACCTCAAACAGTCACACTCCAAACTCCACTATGGCCAAGACCAAAGAGCTGTCAAAGGACACCAGAAACAAAATTGTAGACCTGCACCAGGCTGGGAAGACTGAATCTGCAATAGGTAAGCAGCTTGGTTTGAAGAAATCAACTGTGGGAGCAATTATTAGGAAATGGAAGACATACAAGACCACTGATAATCTCCCTCGATCTGGGGCTCCACGCAAGATCTCACCCCGTGGGGTCAAAATGATCACAAGAACGGTGAGCAAAAATCCCAGAACCACACGGGGGGACCTAGTGAATGACCTGCAGAGAGCTGGGACCAAAGTAACAAAGCCTACCATCAGTAACACACTAAGCCGCCAGGGACTCAAATCCTGCAGTGGAAGACGTGTCCCCCTGCTTAAGCCAGTACATGTCCAGGCCCGTCTGAAGTTTGCTAGAGTGCATTTGGATGATCCAGAAGACGATTGGGAGAATGTCATATGGTCAGATGAAACCAAAATAGAACTTTTTGGTAAAAACTCAACTCGTCGTGTTTGGAGGACAAAGAATGCTGAGTTGCATCCAAAGAACACCATACCTACTGTGAAGCATGGGGGTGGAAACATCATGCTTTGGGGCTGTTTTTCTGCAAAGGGACCAGGACGACTGATCCGTGTAAAGGAAAGAATGAATGGGGCCATGTATCGTGAGATTTTGAGTGAAAACCTCCTTCCATCAGCAAGGGCATTGAAGATGAAACGTGGCTGGGTCTTTCAGCATGACAATGATCCCAAACACACCGCCCGGGCAACGAAGGAGTGGCTTCGTAAGAAGCATTTCAAGGTCCTGGAGTGGCCTAGCCAGTCTCCAGATCTCAACCCCATAGAAAATCTTTGGAGGGAGTTGAAAGTCTGTGTTGCCCAGCGACAGCCCCAAAACATCACTGCTCTAGAGGAGATCTGCATGGAGGAATGGGCCAAAATACCAGCAACAGTGTGTGAAAACCTTGTGAAGACTTACAGAAAACGTTTGACCTGTGTCATTGCCAACAAAGGGTATATAACAAAGTATTGAGAAACTTTTGTTATTGACCAAATACTTATTTTCCACCATAATATGCAAATAAATTCATTAAAAATCCTACAATGTGATTTTCTGGAAAAAAAATTCTCATTTTGTCTGTCATAGTTGACGTGTACCTATGATGAAAATTACAGGCCTCTCTCATCTTTTTAAGTGGGAGAACTTGCACAATTGGTGGCTGACTAAATACTTTTTACCCCCACTGTATATTGCCTTCTTGAACACAAACTAACGCCCAAACATCCCAGAATATGTATGACACAAATTATGGGACGTCTTAATGGCGTGTCCTTAACCTGCCAGGTATATATTCTAATCTCGTGGTAGTAAATGTTAATCCCAATTGGTTCATGGAAAAGCACCTTCCTGCATATTAGCAGTGATTTTTTTATTGATCCTGTAGTATTGTTGTAATTGTGCACGCAGATCAGTGTGCATTTGAGAGAGAGCATGCACCATGTTCCTTTCAACAGTTTTGTCTGACAGGACTGGTGAGCCCCAGTTAACAACAACAAACTTTCCCACAACTTTAGAGAACATTCCTTTAAGAGTCTCATTAGGTCATTAACTATCATTTTCATAGGAATGTTCCCGTGATGTGCAAGGAATGTTTCCAAGAGACCATCTCCTTAATGGCAATTAGAATTTACACAGAATGTGGTACCATGTTCTCAGAATGTAAAATATTCATGTTCTAGACACGTTTCATGGGAACGTTGCAAGAACATTCATGTGTCCAGTTTTCTGTGGATTAGGAGAATATTTCATCAATGTCCCACCAAATATACACAGAACATGGTTGCCATGTTCCCAGATTAGATATTAATTTGAAAAAATTGTATGAAAAATGTATGCACTCACTAAAACTGTAAATCGCTCTGGATAACAGCGTCTGCTAAATGACTAAAATGTAAATGTAATTTGTAAAAAATATGTATCATTTTCTTTTCACTTTGAAATTACAATTAAATCTATTTAAATCCCACTTTGTAACGCAACAAAATGTTTAAAACATTTAAGGGTGTAGAGTTTCTATTTATCTATTTATGTTTATCGGGTTGTTGGTCATGTGAGACTGTTAACCAATGGCAGTAGTGGATTAGACGCCGCCGGTGTGCCTTGACCGCGGACGTAATGTCCATGGCTAGATGAGATACGGTTTATGTCAGATTGCCGTCTGATAAAGTTTTATTATTTTGCATTCTAGCTAACCAGAACCCTTTTCCTAATAGTAATCTAATTATCCTCACCTGCTACGTTAATTCGCTTAACCTGCGGCGTAAATTATCCTAACCTGCTACGGAAAGTCAATTCTGACATAAACTGTATCCCATCTAGACATAAACTGTATCCCATCTAGTCAAAATAGGACAGAATCAGAACGCCAATTTAACTCAGCCTTTATCAACGGAGCCTACCTATTTGTACATCTTGCTGTCGTTGCTGACATGTAGCCGACACGATAATTTGTCTGGCAGAAGTATTTACGGTAATTATGATGCATGTTAAATTGTTACAATGTTGCCGATTTAACGTGATACAAATTCAATTGAGTATGCTACGCGAACAATCGTTCTTTGTTGAATTTGTGGTTATAGTTTTTGTGGTTATAGTTTTTCCAGTAGAGCGGTTTCTTAAGGCTATCTAGGGTATATGTACTTATGCAGTGGTTCCCAGCCTGGTTCCCAACCAGGCTGAGAACCACTGTACTAGGACCCCTGGGGGTACTTGGACCCCTGGGGGTACTTGGCCTAGCTACAGGGGGTACTTGAGAAGTCTCATGAGACCTAGGCCTACTGGTAAAATGCACATGGGGGGGTACTTCAGTTACCCGACAGTGGTACAGTAACAGAAAAAGGTTGGGAACCACTTAGCCGAAGATGTACTCATAGGTGTCCTTAATTTAACATCAAAATTATTTCACAAATGTAAAATATACACTTACTGTACACGAGGGGCACCACTTTGGTTTTAGAAATGGGGGAGGACATTTTTATTTATTTATTTTACCTTTATTTAACTAGGCAAGTCAGTTAAGAACATATTCTTATTTACAATGATGGCCTACACCGGGCAAACCCGATCGACGCTGGGCCAATTGTGCGGCGCCCTATGGGACTCGCAATTACGGCCGGTTGTGATACAGCCTGGAATGGAACCAGGCGGTCTGTAGTGACGCCTCAAGCACTGAGATGCAGTGCCTTAGACTGCTGCGCCACTCAGCGGGGGGTCTGGGGGACCTCCCCCTGAATTGTTTTGGACATCTAAAGCTATTTTCCTGCATTTTTACACAATCCAATATGCCGTCTCTATTTAGAACAAAAAGTAAGCAAAAATGCCCACAGTCATCAAGCTATGTTTGTGATTAATAAGACTGAACTAGATCAAAGGTAATTCAATAACAAATATTGTGTTGCACTTTTAACCAGTAGCCTAAAAAATGAACAACTCTTTAAAAAATACGAAGACTTTTGATTGTCTTTATTAAGACATCCTCTATATAAAATTTCAGCCAGACCGACCAGCCAGCCCGAGCTACCTGCACGTCCGACCCCCACCAGTCTAGTCAATAACTAAACTCTCTCCCAACACAAGTTCCTTCCCAGTTCCCAGCTTTTAATTTGTTTTGTTCCCAAGGGAAAGGTTTAAAAAATAACAAAAATACTCCTCAAATATACAGTGGGAAGAACAAGTATTTGATACACTGCCGATTTTGCAGGTTTTCCTACTTACAAAGCATGTAGAGGTCTGTAATCCAGAAAATCACATTGTATGATTTTTAAGTAATTAATTTGCATTTTATTGCATGACATAAGTATTTGATCACCTACCAACTAGTAAGAATTCCGGCTCTCACAGAACTGTTCGTTTTTCTTTAAGAAGCCCTCCTGTTCTCCACTCATTACCTGTATTAACTGCACCTGTTTGAACTCGTTACCTGTATAAAAGACACCTGTCCACACACTCAATCAAAAAAATCTCCACAATGGCCAAGACCAGAGAGCTGTGTAAGGACATCAGGGATAAAATTGTAGACCTGCACAAGGCTGGGATGGGCTACAGGACAATAGGCAAGCAGCTTGGTGAGAAGGCAACAACTGTTGGCGCAATTATTAGAAAATGGAAGAAGTTCAACATGACGGTCAATCAGCCTCGGACGAGGCAGCGCATGTCCAGGCCCGTCTGAAGTTTGCCAATGACCATCTGGATGATCCAGAGGAGGAATGAGAGAAGGTCATGTGGTCTGATGAGACAAAAATATAGCTTTTTGGTCTAAACTCCACTCGCCGTGTTTGGAGGAAGAAGAAGGATGAGTACAACCCCAAGAACACCATCCCAACCGTGAAGCATGGAGGTGGAAACATCATTCTTTGGGGATGCTTGTCTGCAAAGGGGACAGGACGACTGCACCGTATTGAGGGGAGGATGGATGGGGCCGTGTATCGCGAGATCTTGGCCAACAACCTCCTTCCCTCAGTAAGAGCATTGAAGATGGGTCGTGGCTGGGTCTTCCAGCATGACAACGACCCGAAACACACAGCCAGGGCAACTAAGGAGTGGCTCCGTAAGAAGCATCTCAAGGTCCTGGAGTGGCCTAGCCAGTCTCCAGACCTGAACCCAATAGAAAATCTTTGGAGGGAGCTGAAAGTCCGTATTGCCCAGCGACAGCCCCGAAACCTGAAGGATCTGGAGAAGGTCTGTATGGAGGAGTGGGCCAAAATCCCTGCTGCAGTGTGTGCAAACCTGGTCAAGACCTACAGGAAACGTATGATCTCTGTAATTGCAAACAAAGGTTTCTGTACCAAATATTAAGTTCTGCTTTTCTGATGTATCAAATACTTACGTCATGCAATAAAATGCAAATTAATTACTTAAAAATCATACAATGTGATTTTCTGGATTTTTGTTTTAGATTCCGTCTCTCACAGTTGAAGTATACCTATGATAAAAATTACAGACCTCTACATGCTTTGTAAGTAGGAAAAACTGCATAAAAAAACTACATTAACACACAGAAACAGCAAATCCTCCATATAATTCATCTCGTAGGCCTAATAGTACTGTAGAGCTCTTTTTACTTGCACACAATATAGCTGGGTCGCCCCGTCCTGTCCCTAGGGGTCCACCACCCTGCAGCGCCCCAACCCAACACACCCCACTCAGCTTTAGGATCTTAGTGAAAGATTCATTATTGCTTTCGGGGGTGTTAGGCCAAGGCCAGAGTGACAACCCACAGGACGGCAGACCCACAGGGCAAGGACTGAGCAGCCCAGCAGCTAGGGATTGCCTAAATAGATATCTCCCCTGACGTAGGCATGTTTTCAATACAGACTCCTTTAGTCACACTGTATTCCATATAAGGCATCCAGACCTTATAAAAGTTGACCAGTATACCCTTAATATTGTAATAAATCAAAGCTAGTGATGCATAACTTGACATTGTGTTAGGATAACCAACCTTCCAATTAATGGCAATGCATTTCTTAGCCGCTACAGTGAGGGGAAAAAAGTATTTGATCCCCTGCTGATTTTGTACGTTTGCCCACTGACAAAGACATGATCAGTCTATAATTTTAATGGTAAGTTTATTTGAACAGTGAGAGACAGAATAACAACAAAAAAATCCATAAAAACGCATGTCAAAAATGTTATAAATTGATTTGCATTTTAACGAGGGAAATAAGTATTTGACCCCCTCTCAATCAGAAAGATTTCTGGCTCCCAGGTGTCTTTTTATAGAGGTAACGAGCTGAGATTAGGAGCACACTCTTAAAGGGAGTGCTCCTAATCTCAGTTTGTTACCTGTATAAAAGACACCTGTCCACAGAAGCAATCAGTCAATCAGATTCCAAACTCTCCACCATGGCCAAGCCCAAAGAGCTCTCCAAGGATGTCAGGGACAAGATTGTAGACCTACACAAGGCTGGAATGGGCTACAAGACCATCGCCAAGCAGCTTGGTGAGAAGGTGACAACAGTTGGTGCGATTATTCACAAATGGAAGAAACACAAAAGAACTGTCAATCTCCCTCGGTATGGGGCTCCATGCAAGATCTCACCTCGTGGAGTTGCAATAATCATGAGAACGGTGAGGAATCAGGCCAGAACTACACGGGAGGATCTTGTCAATGATCTCAAGGCAGCTGGGACCATAGTCACCAAGAAAACAATTGGTAACACACTACGCCGTGAAGGACTGAAATCCTGCAGCGCCCGCAAGGTCCCCCTGCTCAAGAAAGCACATATACATGCCCGTCTGAAATTTGCCAATGAACATCTGAATGATTCAGAGGAGAACTGGGTGAAAGTGTTGTGGTCAGATGAGACCAAAATGGAGCTCTTTGGCATCAACTCAACTCGCCGTGTTTGGAGGAGGAGGAATGATGCCTATGACCCCAAGAACACCATCCCCACCGTCAAACATGGAGGTGGAAACATTATGCTTTGGGGGTGTTTTTCTGCTAAGGGGACAGGACAACTTCACCGCATCAAAGGGACGATGGACGGGGCCATGTACCGTCAAATCTTGGGTGAGAACCTCCTTCCCTCAGCCAGGGCATTGAAAATTGGTCGTGGATGGGTATTCCAGCATGACAATGACCCAAAACACACGGCCAAGGTAACAAAGCAGTGGCTCAAGAAGAAGCACATTAAGGTCCTCGAGTGGCCTAGCCAGTCTCCAGACCTTAATCCCATAGAAAATCTGTGGAGGGAGCTGAAGGTTCGAGTTGCCAAACGTCAGCCTCGAAACCTTAATGACTTGGAGAAGATCTGCAAAGAGGAGTGGGACAAAATCCCTCCTGAGATGTGTGCAAACTACAAGAAACGTCTGACCTCTGTGATTGCCAACAAGGGTTTTGCCACACGTACTAAGTCATGTTTTGCAGAGGGGTCAAATACTTATTTCCCTCATTAAAATGCAAATCAATTTATAACATTTTTGACATGCATTTTTCTGGATTTTTTTGTTGTTATTCTGTCTCTCAATGCTCAAATTAACCTACCATTAAAATTATAGACTGATCATTTCTTTGTCACTGGGCAAACATACAAATCAGCAGGGGATCAAATACCTTTTTCCCTCACTGTATAAATGCTTGGTTACACAGTTTCTTCAGATAACAGTGTTCAGTATCAGCATTTCCAAGCAACCAAAAACAGGGAGAAGGAAGAATCTGTTGACATGCTGAGATAAAAGAACATACTCTTTGCCAGAATTTAGCCAGCCTTCACAAGACCATAACAAATGCAAATATATCCCTTTTGTGTTTTACACCTCCAGCAGAGGAATTACATTTCTGAGTGCATGTAATGCAGTTTCACTGGCATATAGTACGTTCTATGGATGGTCTTAAACTGCAGTAATTTCTGTCTGAGATGATATGAACATGACTGGGCATTCAAGCATATCTGTATCCATTCATCATCATCAATAGCTTCTACCAGGTCTTCCTCACATTTTTGTTTTACATGGTTTGTGTTATCGGGAAAAGCCTCTATCAACCCTTGGTACAGTTTGTAAATCAATTTTTGAGGTTTGTCAGACTGCCTTGAAATAGCATCTGGCTTGTCCAGTGTTTGCTGCACAGAGAGAATAAAGTGTTGTATCTGTAAAAATTCACCTCAACTCTGTCACAGACTTCTTTTCCCTGGCTGCCTGACCCTGCTGAGTCCCTTGTCACCATCTGATCCTCCTGAGATGAGGCATGACCAAAGATTTACCTAGGTGTACACTACCATTCAAAAGTTTGGGGTCACTTAGAAATGTTCTTGTTTTAAAAGATAAATACAATTTGTGGGTTCGATTACAGGCTCAAAATGGCCAGAAACAAATAACTTTCTTCTGAAACTCGTCAGTCTATTCTTGTCTGAGAAATGAAGGCTATTCCATGCGAGAAATTGCCAAGAAACTGAAACACCAGTCTCAATGTCAACAGTGAAGAGGAGACTCCAGAATGCTGACCTTCGAGGCAGAGTTGCAAAGAAAAAGCCATATCTCAGACTGGCCAATAAAAATAAAAGATTAAGATGGGCAGTCTGAGATATGGCTTTTTCTTTGCAACTCTGCCTAGAAGGTCAGCATCCCGGATTCGCCTCTTCACTGTTGACGTTGAGACTGGTGTTTTGCAGGTACTATTTAATGAAGCTGCCAGTTGAGGACCTGTGAGGCGTCTGTTTCTCAAACTAGACACTCTAATGTATTTGTCCTCTTACTCAGTTGTGCACCGGGGCCTCCCACTCCTCTTTCTATTCTGGTTAGAGCCAGTTTGCGCTGTTCTGTGAAGGGAGTAGTACATAGCGTTGTACGAGATCTTCAGTTTCTTGGCAATTTCTCGCATGGAATAGCCTTCATTTCTCAGAACAAGAATAGACTGACAAGTTTCAGAAGAAAGGTATTTGTTTCTGGCCATTTTGAGCCTGTAATCGAACCCACAATTGCTGACGCTCCAGATACTCAACTAGTCTCAAGAAGGCCAGTTTTATTGGTTCTTTAATCAGCACAACAGTTTTCAGCTGTGCTAACATAATTGCAAAAGGGTTTTCTAATGATCAATTAGCTTTTTAAAATGATAAACTTGGATTAGCAAACACAACGTGCCATTGGAACACAGGACTGATGGTTGCTGATAATGGGCCTCTGTACGCCTATGTAGATATTCCATTAAAAATCAGCCGTTTCCATTTACAACATTAACAATGTCTACACTGTATTTCTGATCAATTTGATGTTATTTTAATGGACAAAATTTTTTGATTTTCTTTCGAAAACAAGGACATTTCTAAGTGACCCCAAACTTTTGAACGGTAGTGTACATTTATACATTATTTTATCCAAGAATAGAATCAATGGTTCAAAAATTGAAATGACCATTATCCCCAGATCCTAGACTGTAGCTTTAAGCTTAAGCTGCTGTCCTGCAGCTACTGTAGGTCTACCCATCAATTTAAGATGGAACTTTGTATCATTCAAAGATATTGTTAATATACTGCAAAATTCACCTGACCTCCGTAGGCTGGTCTTCCCTGGCTGTCTGACCCTGCTGGGACCACTGTCGCCATCTGATCCTGCTAAGACATGATGAGCATAGTGTTGTGTACTGACTGTGCACTAGAGGGCTGCATTCCCGTGGGATGCCTGCAGGACCTGCGGGTCAGACAGAGATCATTGCGGCATGGTCTGCAGGCGATCAGACAGATGACTTTGGGATGAAAATATTTTTGTTGTCTCACAGATTATTTGGAAACGGTCCTCTTTCTGCTTTGTATGCGTTAGTCTACCTATTGTATTAAAAGCACATCATTTTCGCATTATTCACACCCTCAGAATTCGCTGCTTCAACTTCAGTATCCTACCTCTCCTAGTTGGGCGTGAGAGTTCGAGTGCAGCTAGTATGTGTGGCCTCATTGAAATAGAGTAGGCTGAATACATGGTTGGAGAATCTCGTGGCAGTTAACTTAAATATGATTAGACTGTAGTTTACTACAGTGTCTGTAAATAAATATTGATAATGGAAAGAAGTGGAGGGTGTTCAACAAATGTGAGTCGAAGTGCAGTCAAAAAATGTAATTATCATTGAAAAGGCACAAAGCGCACATAGGTTATGCTACTATGGTGAGCGAGCATTGCACCTTTTCATTTTCAATAAGTATTGATTGCCCATTTATTTGTCTCTGCCTGCAAATCGTCCTCCTAAAAAGGTAGGCTATATCCTATAGGCCTATGCAAAACGTAGCAAGTGTTGCTGTCATCATTGTTGCTGCTTCCAGTTCAGTAGCCATACCTGCGAGATCAGGTGCGCTTGTGGTCTCAATTAAATAGAGTAGGCTATAGCCTATGCATGGGTGGAGAAGCACGGGGCAGTTATCTTTCCAAGGAAATGTACTTCCTAAATAGGCCTATGATTAGGCTATAGTTTACTACATTGCCTAGAAAGGCCTAAATATTGATCACCCATATTTCTCTGTCTGAAAATCTATAAAAATAGCTTGAGAATGTGCAAGTCTCTCCAACTCTGCTCTCTTCAAACTACATCTAGCATATTGGCTGATCTAGCCCAGTAATACAGATAGCCTAATATAAGGGCCATGTGATAATTTCTGGTAATTGAACCTATTTCTTAAGTTATTTTTGCGCATTTGATATTGCCTATAGGGCACAAAATTGCTGGGACCATGGCTGGCAAGTGAGCTGTGTCACATACGCCTAAAATAACATTGTGGGACTGCGGTTGGGTTTGGGACCCGTTCTAGCGGTAGCAACTGGGAGTCGGACAGAAAGCCAGCGGGCGGGGTGCGGTATGAAAAGCTGCGGGTGCTGGCGCAGACCTCCACTGTGCATCATGACGGTGAAGCCTGTAACGTTAGAGCTGTGTATTACTGTGTCAGTGTGAAAAGTAGGGAATTAGCTAGGGAAACGAACAGATCAATAGCGTTGCATTTCCATACTGACTAATAAAAACTCACATTGCACTGAAAAAACGTCATAATATCAATCTTCAATCATTTGGCTGATGGTTTCATCGTTTGATTCAGGTCTAGTGTGATTGAGGCAAAGTGAATAGCTAACGTTTGGCCAGCTCACACTCTAAGTGTACATCAACTAGCGAAAGCTAGCCAAGTTCATTTACTTCTGTTGAAACGGGACAAAAAAGTTACAAAAAATGTCCGTACCAACAACAGCTGTTAGTTAGTAATAATAGCCACCTCATATCGCTATCTGACAGATAGCTAGAGGCTAGAGTTGACTTGGCTGTGGTAGCTACTAGCTAGTGCAGCTAATTCACTTCAGTCGAGAGGGGATGAAACATTAGCTAACGTTACAGTCAGTTACAATACTAGCTCAGCACTGCGAATAAACACTAGTTTCGTTTTTTTCTCTTAAGTTAAACAGCAGTTACCTTGCCAGCTACATCAGTCAACTAAAGAGTAGCCAGTTTCTGCTCTGCGTGCTTTTACAACTCGATTAAAGAGCTCAACACATACAGTGCATTTGGAAAGTATTCAGACCCCTTGACTTTTTCCACATTTTGTTACGTTACAGCCTTATTCTAAAATGGAATAAATTAATTGTTTTACTCTTCAATCTACACAATACCCCATAATGACAAAGTGAAAACAGGTTTTTATAAAAAATAAAAACAGAAATAGCTTATTTACATAAGTATTCAGACCTTTGCTATGAGACTCGAGATGTGGGGAAGGGTACCAAAACATTTCTGCAGCATTGAAGGTCCCCAAGATCACAGTGGCCTCCATCATTCTTAAATGGAAGACGTTTGGAACCACCAAGACTCTTCTTAGTGCTGGCCAAACTGAGCAATCGGGGTAGAAGGGCCTTGGTCAGGGAGGTGAACAAGAACCCTATGGTCACTCTGACAGAGCTCCAGAGTTCCTCTGTGGAGATGGGAGAACCTTCCAGAAGGACAACCATTTCTGCAGCACTCCACCAATCAGGCCTTTATGGTAGAGTGGCCAGATGGAAGCCACTCCTCAGTAAAAGGCACATGACAGCCCACTTGGAGTTTGCCAAAAGGCACCTAAAGGACTCTGACCATGAGAAACAAGATTCCCTGGTCTGATGAAACCAAGATTGAACTCTTTTTTTTTTTTTTTTTTTTTTTTTTTTGGGGGGGGGGGGGATGGATCAGCTTAATATTGCAGATAGATTGTATCTTCTATCAATGTAATTGTCTGCATCACTTCCAATCCCCCATGTTTTTTTTATTTTTTATATATATATATTCCCCTTTATTACTTTTCAACCCCACCATCCTTTCCCTACTTGGAGTAAATTAGTGAACAACAACGCCCAGGCCTCTACTTCCGGTCTATAATTACTATCTACACCTTATGGACATATATATATACATATATACATATATTTATTTATTTTTTTGCTCCTGAACTTCTTCTACTCTCAACCTCTCCGATCATTTTCATGATGTCCATCCGGTTTGCTTCTAAATGCCATATCTTTCTAATTGTGCTCTTTCCCAAAAGCTCCCAACATACAACCTATATACTTATTATGGACACAGTATACTTACATTATTAGCTATCTTTGTTATTATTTGTTGTTATTTGTTATTAGTCCCATCCTTCAACTCTATTCAATACCTCCCATCTATCTCTTAACACCATCCATATAGGATTTCTATTTGCCATATATATTTCAACCATACTGTGATGTTTTACAAAAGTTCTGAACCTTTCTATTCTCATTGCTTCTACAGATTGTGAATTAAAAATAAACATTTTTGCTAAAAGTATTATTATATTATTGATTGATTGACTATGACTTTTCAGATCACCCAGTAATGCTATCTGCAAGGTTAGTTCCAGGTAAATATTGCAATCCTTTAGCCATTCCTGGACCTGTGTCCAAAAACAAGCTACAAATGGACAGAACCAAAACAAATGATCTAATGATTCTATCTCTTCACAGCAAAATCTGCAGAGCTGGGAAGATTGTATCCCCCATATAAATAACATTCTATTGGTAGCAAGAATTTTATATAATAATTTAAATTGAAAGATTCTAATTTTTGAATCCGGTGTCGTTTTGCGTGTCAGTTCATAAACACTATGCCATGGGATTGGTACGTCAAAGATCTCTTCCCAACTATTTTGCAATCTATATGGGACGGCTGTCAATCCTTTGGTCCTTAAGTGAAACTGATATACTTTTTTATTTATCACAGTTTTCCTTAACCAATTATGTTCTTTAATGCAAGGCCGACAGACAAGTTCCTTACTTTCTCCCCCTTCAACTTTCCTCTTCCACTTTTGCGGTAAGGCTGCAATTATTTGGTTGTAATTTTGGGTAGAGCAGACATTTCCATATGTTTTTGTTAGCTGCATGTGCGACATAACTCCACCAGTCCTACCGATGATATCATTTACGAAGATTATACCTTTTTTTAACTTTTTTTACCTTTTTTAAAAAATAAAGGTTTTTTGTCAATTAGTATATTTGAATTTAACCACAATATTTGTTGCATTATTTGTTCTGTCGTTTCTGGAGGATTAAATTGAAATTGCAACCAACTTTCTATGGCTTGTTTTAGAAATAGTGACATTTGGGAGATTATTTCCTTTTCAAATAACTGAAAGTGAGAGGTTGTAATCTGAATAAAGGGAAAAAGGCCTTTCTTGAACAGTGGGTGAGACAATCTTACTAATTTGCTTGAGAACCAGTTCGGATTTAAGTATAACTTTTGGATGACTGAAGATTTTAGTGATAGGTCTAATGCTTTAATATTTAATAATTTCTGTCCTCCGAATTCATATTCATTATATAAATATGCTCTTTTAATTTTTTCTGGCTTGCCGTTCCAAATAAAATTGAATATTTTTTTCTCATATAATTTAAAAAACTGTTTGCTAGGCGTAGGCAAGACCATAAGCAAATAGGTAAACTGGGATAATACTAAAGAGTTAATCAGGGTGATTTTTCCACAAATTGACAGGTATTTTCCTTTCCATGGTAGTAAGATCTTATCTATTTTTGCTAACTTTCTATTAAAATTTATTGAAGTGAGATCATTTATTTCCTTTGGGATATGTATTCCGAGTATATCCACATCACCATCAGACCATTTTATTGGTAAACTACATGGTAATGTAAAAATTGTATTTTTTAGTGATCCAATACGTAATATAGTACATTTGTCATAATTTGGTTTTAATCCAGAGAGGTTAGAAAATGTATCTAGATCCTCTATGAGGCTGTGGAGGGATTCTAGTTGTGGATCTAAAAGAAAACATGAATCATCTGCGTACAATGACACCTTTGTTTTTAAGCCCTGTATTTCTAATCCCCTGATATTATTATTGGATCTGATTTTAATAGCTAACATCTCGATGGCCACAATAAATAGATATGCCGATAGTGGACAACCTTGTTTCACTCCTCTTGATAGTTTAAAACTTTCTGAGAAGTAGCCATTATTTACTATTTTACACCTAGGGTTACTATACATGATTTTGACCCATTTTATAAAAGATTCTCCAAAATTGAAATGCTCCAGGCATTTATATATAAATTCCAGTCGAACTTTATCAAATGCCTTTTCGAAGTCTGCTATGAATAGCAGGCCTGGTTTCCCATATTTTCCATAGTGTTCTATTGTTTCCAATACTTGCCTTATATTATCTCCAATGTATCTTCCATGTAAAAAACCTGTCTGATTAGAATGAATAATATCCGACAATACCTTTTTAATTCTATGCGCTATACATTTTGCTAGGATTTTTGCATCACAACACTGAAGTGTAAGGGGCCTCCAATTTTGTAAATGGACTGGATCTCTTTGGCCTGAATGCCAAGCGTCACGTCTGGAGGAAACCTGGCACCATCCCTACGGTGAAGCATGGTGGTGGCAGCATCATGCTGTGGGGATGTTTTTCAGCGGCAGGGACTGGGAGACTAGTCAGGATCGAGGGTAAGATGAACGGAGCAAAGTACAGAGAGATCCTTGATGAAAACCTGCTCCAGAGCACTCAGGACCTCAGACTGGGGCGAAGGTTCACCTTCCAACAGGACAACGACCCTAAGCACACAGCCAAGACAACGCAGGTGTGGCTTCGGGACAAGTCTCTGAATGTCCTTGAGTGGCCCAGCCAGAGCCCAGACTTGAACCCGATCTAACATTTCTGGAGAGACCTGAAAATAGCTGTGCAGCGACGCTCCCCATCCAACCTGACAGAGCTTGAGGGGATCTGCAGAGAAGAATAGGAGAAACTCCCCAAATACAAGATTATAGCGTCATACCCAAGAAGAGTTCAGGCTGTAATCGCTGCCAACGGTGCTTCAACAAAGTACTGAGTAAAGGGTCTGAATACTTATGTAAATGTGTAATTTCTATGTCTTTATTTTTAATACATTTGCAAACATTTCTAAAAACCTGTTTTCACTTTGTCATTATGCGGTATTATGTGTAGATTGATGAGGAAAATAGTGAAAGTTACGCCCTGTACACTGTTTTAACCGGCTTTATCACAGTTGCAGCAGACTGTATTTTTCAGCGATAACATGTTCCTGGCGGCCTTCTTCCATTACACACAGGTGCATGCTAGATACTGTAGCTAAAAAGCACAGGTGGTCCCGCGGTCTTCCGTAAACACATGCTGTAACATGGAGATATGGCCATGTGGGAACACTAAACTTAACCCTATAAAGGTGTGTATCAATTTCACCATTTTGGTTTAGAAACATTATTTCTTGCTGATGTGAAAAATAAGGTCCTTATGCTTCCAAAACCGTACCGCAAGTGATGCGTGTTAATGTCCCCCAAACAGAAGACGCCTTCCTCCAATGACTGTGATTTAATGGAACTGAGTCATGATCGAGGGCTAGGAACCGCTGTACTACTGCATGAGTTATTGAGAAAGGGAAGTTTCCCCCTTTTATTAGTCTAAAAGAGGACAACAATTACTTATGTGCAGCGTGGTCTACCAATGTATGGTAAATGGTATGACTTTTCGGTCAATGTATTGGAGCCCCTGAACCAGATTTCAGAAGCATGCATGTGTATGGTCTAGAATATATATTAGGCTTAACACATTGTGTTAAAGCACTATTTAAATATTTTATATGTATTTCTTACTGCATTTCATTTTACAAACTTCTGATGGGGGTTAGACATTTGGATTAGAATGAATCATATTTTCGTAGGGTAAGGGTACATCAATGTAATCAACCCTGATCTAACAGATGTATCTCTATTGTGTCCCCTGAGGCCCTCATAGCATTATCAGCCTAATAGAAGTAAAAGAGTAATCAGTCTGTAAGTACTGTATGCAGAAATTCCACGGTAACAGAAGGACAATGAGAATCCTATTTTTCTGCTCAGATGCAAAGTTTGGTAACAGAATAACGGCCCAAACAGCACAAACCTTCATTCTGTTTCCAAACTTTGCATCTGCATTGTTCAAGTAAATGTGTTTTTGTAAAATGTTCAGTGGAAATTGTTAAAAGTAGTCCTTGTGCATAGAGTTGTATGGTTTGTTTAACTTTGCAATCATTGGTTTTTGTTTTAAAGGGAAAAGTCTGAGTCTGTCACTATAGAGGAATTGCCCTATGGCACTCTGGGGACCACAGTCAACTGTTGGGTAATGAGTCACAAACTGTCTGTATCTAAGCGGCATGCTTCACTGAAAAAACAGTTTTGTTCTGGTTCATGAGATTTATTATGGTGCTCTCCCTCTTCCAGTGATTTGTGTAGCCTCTCTAATGTGTGTGTGAAGCCTATACCAAGAGGTCTGAACATTTAGGGTCAGTTTCATGGGCACAGATTAAGCCTAGTCCTGGACTAAAAAGCATGCTCAACAGAGAATCTCCATTGACAGAGTATTTAGTCCAGGACTAGGCTTAATCTGTGTTCAGGAAACCGGCCCTTATAGCACAGGTGGTAGGTAGTGCATGTTCCCTATAACTGCAGGATTGCTGGCTCAAGCCCCGCTCTGGCTGTTCCTCTTGAATCACTACACTGTTACTTTGCAGGGGAAGTAACACTACCTGGCAGTGAGTGGCCTTGTATCTCCATTAGCCTACCCGACTCGCATTGCACAGCAGAAAGCCTTTAGCAACTGCTGAGATTTGAAGGTCAGTGGGCTGTGTCTGTTCAAATCATAGAGATAGGAGGACTCATCTTTGTATCTGTGCCATTATAGCGTCTGTGACAGCATGGGCAGCGCCATTGAGGTTACAACCCATAGGAATCCCCACTGAGTTGACTAATTTGACTACTTTAAAACATGGCGGAAGCCCTCAATGGTGCTGCCCATGCTAAAATGGCCTGTTGGCCACTAGAGGCCTCTATCATTCTCTATGGTTCAAATAATGAAACTCTTGATTCTGAGAGGAATATTGTCTCATATTTGCAAACTGTATGTACTGAGAGTTGGGGTTAAACATTTATTTCATCTTGTGCACATTCGCGGCTAAAAGTGGAATTACAGTATAGGCCTACAGATAAAAAAGGAACGAATAAAGGAGATAACAAGCTACACTGTAGATGGCCCTGTGTAGCTCAGTTGGTAGAGCATGGCATTTGCAATGCCAGGGTTGTGGGTTCGATTCCCACGGGGGGCCAGTATGAAAATGTATGCACTCACTAACTGTAAATCGCTCTGGATAAGAGCGTCTGCTAAATGACTAAAATGTAAATGTAAAAGGACAGCGATGAAGGGTCTAGCCAGCTTCGGAGGGTTCCTTCACAACGGAGTGGGTCTGCTTAGTGCTCATGGTGAATACTGCTTCTGCTGGTAGTGGCAACCTACTAGAGTTGGATGATATAGGATTGAGGATGGGGATGGTGATGGAGTTGGCTCGCCGGCCTAGAAGTAAACCTCAGTCGGTTACAGCTCATTGTTTACATGAAAGACAGGAAAATACATTGTCTCAGATAGGCAGTGGGACGGATTCGAAGGCTACCCAGACCAACACGGTAGACTACATGTGTACACTAGGGGTGGTAGCACTAACTGACACTGCATAGAATCCCATTGAACAGTCTCTGTATGGCAGATTCATTCAACGGAAAATAAATGTGGTAAATTGATCAGAGCACAGCCCTGGAACAGCCATGTCACACAACATTTTGTGTTAATAGCTACAGAAATGCATCTTCTTATGACAAATGCATGTACTGTATATCCTATTTCCTATACCCTTCAGTTCAGTTTAATCTTGTCAATTCAATTACAGCCATTATGTTCTAAAATCCCTCTGTCATTCAATCAACCAACCCATAGGGCTATACAAGATCAGTCTCTCAAATTGCCATACGCCTGTCAATGTGGAGCTTATCAGGACAGTTGGAGGCAACTCATTTGTATTTGCATACAATTTGTATTTGAGTGTATTTTCATTATATATAAACAAATAAAATAAAAATCCTGTTGCCTATATTATTTAATTGCAGCAAGTGGGAGAGGGCAACATAAAGTACTGTTTAAATGATCTTGACTACCAGAGAGAAAAGAAACAAGAACACAATTTCTCCCAAACACAGAAGTCACTGCCTTTGTTATTCATTTTGGGGCTGATCTTTTTGTAATGTGTTTCCTGTGATCTAATTTTAGTCTCTATTGTCATTCAGAGGCTGAGCGCCGGGCAGGGGAGCCTTACATCTCACAGCAGCTTACGTAATACCCATTGATTGAGTTGAACAGTTTAGTGAATGGAGGGGAAACTGAGGCGGAATAGATGCCAGACAATGTAGCGTGCGCGTGCACGTGCACACACACAACCAGCTAGATAACCATGTTACATAAGCTCATGTTTTTCCCTCCTTTTGCTGAGGAGCTGCTCCAGAAATAGGCTCAGTAAAGATGAGTTGCCAGAGGTTTTACCATCTGAGGGTGGGTAGATGCTGAATGGGAGAACAGCTAGCTCAGACTAAAAGCAGTACCTGCAAAAAGACTGTTGATTGCAGGAAAAACGGATGAAAGGGATATAATTAATATGGCTCCATACGTTGGAAGGAAACCATTTTCCTGCATGCTGTTTGGTTAGTTACCATTGCTTAATAAAATAAATAATGTTGGATGTACATTACTATACTGATGGTGGCCTAACAGCCGAAAACATTGGTCTTCTGCTCGTTGCTTTTTGGTGTGGACCTACTACTAATGAGTCTGATCTTTTCACTTTGTTCACACCAGTTCTGAGCGCAGTGGTTCCAAGAACCTTTTGAAAACTACTGACTCTACCTATCATGTATCCCTGATACCACTTGGACATAGCATTCTGGGCATCAGCCTGAAGAGACGCGGTGGCGCTAGCAGACAGATGCTGTGATGTGCCTGTGTTGACATTTAAGGTCAGTGCATTCATTCATCCATCTGATGCGAGGCAACATTCACAGCCTCTGCTCTTAACGCTGTCTGCCTTGTTTAATAGGCCTCTTGGCCTCAGAATGTCTACATATAGAAAGAAAAGGTGAAACACTGTGTGAGTATGCCACTCCTGTGCTTTATTCCTGCACCAGCATGGACAACGTTTCGGCCACAAAGGCTGTTTTACAGAGTTTCAGCAGGATGCAGGCAAGCACACTGAATATTGACTACAAACTAAGTTCCCCATCCAGCTCTGACATTCTCCCTCTGTCAATAGAGTACCACAGTATGAGTCATAAAACCCATCAAATCTAGCTGTCAAACAAGGAAATACTTCCAATCGTTTTTCCACCATTTATTTTTCCCATAGGGATTTTAGAAACACTTAAAATAAGGACTGTGTTTCGTGTAGGTGTAAATCTCACTAGGACAAGGTGACTTTTATCAATATATTCGCCTGTATTTACCCCCCAAAAATTAAATGCTAATTAGCTGCTAATGTGGCTATCATAAAGAACTACAAATACCATGATGATCTGGATGAGACTGCCGAATTGAGGCAAAGGTAAGAATCTCTGGATTAACTATCTAATGTTAGCTAACTTTAGTAATGAGTAAATTGGCTACATTTCTTTAAAATGGAAAATTCTGTGAATTCTTGTGCAAGTTAAATTGACACAATACCTGTTAGCAAAGGTGTAAACTAGAGGTGACGTGCAGGAGCTTGCAGGGATTTGTAGTCTTACATGATGTCTACTTTGATGCTAATTAGCATGTTCAAATCTGAGAGTGAATAGAGCCAAATATATTGATAAAAGTCACCTTGTCCGAGAGTGATTTACATAGTTTCAAAACGTCACGCCAGGGTAAGCCTACACGAAACGCAGCCCTTATTTTAAGTGTTTCTAAAATTCCCTATGGGAAAAATGAATGGTGGAAAATAATTGGAACCATTTCCCTGTTTGAGCACTAGGTTTTATGGGTATTATGACATCTCCACTGTGGGGCTCTATAGACAAGTTCTCCTTGAGGGCAATATGTGCTGATGTCATCATCAAGGTGCTGCGCCATCAGAAGGAAATATGATTATATTATTAAGGCAGAGCATGCACATTGCACAAGCTATCAAAAAGGTAAATTATGCAAATGTTCTTGTATTTATGCGAGGACTTCTGGTGTCAGTGACATTGCTGTTAGCCTTACAAACAAGTGTTACATATTAAGTCATCATATGATCTGCCTCAAAGATGACTGGATTTGGTTGAAAATTGAATCTGTCCAACCAGCCATTGAAAAAAATGATGATGTTGTGTTTGACAAGCCTATGATTAGAATGACTCATATGATCATATTAGATAATTAGTGAGATTCAAACCGCCACTGTCTCTTCATGGAGCTGTGAGCAGCGGCGCAGTAGTAGGACGGTGAAGGTAAGCGTTGCCTCGCATCTTAATAGACTGAGGCAGTACACTCACGACACCGTCAAACACAAACACTCACGACACACACTCCCACATATTCTCACACACACACAGTGTCACACACGACACACACTCGCGCACGCTCACTCAAACATACACACACGGCATGGGTGGTAGATTTTACATCATCGCTGGGTTTAATTTATGTGCCCTGTTCCATGGAGTCGTGTTTTATGTGGCTGAACAGTGGAAGTGGCAGAGAAGAGAAGGGAAGGACACATTTAAACATGTAGGACCTGACCTGGGTGGTGTTCAGTAGGCAGATTAAACTGAGTGAAACGGGCGAGTGAAACCTGAACTTGTCCAATAAAAGACAATAAAAGACAAGTTTTACGATGTGCCATATTTAGGGTTGCAAAATTCCGGTAACTTTCCCAAAATTAAGAGGTTGAAATTCCAATTGGAAGATTCCTGGAATCAGCAGGGAATGGGAAGAAAATTCGGGAATCCTCCAACCGGGATTTCTGGAAAACACTCCGAATGTTTATGCTGTATCAGAGGTTTTAACAGTGTTAAAGCGGACACACCCCTCAAGCTGTTCCTCTCGTAGACATTGTCATTGGATATTGACACTATACCAATACCTGTCCTTAAAGGGATACTTCAGGATTTTGGCAATGAAGCCCTTAATCTACTTCCCCAGAGTAAGATGAACTCGTGGATACCATTTTTATGTGTGCGTGCAGTTTGAAGGAAGTTGCTAAGGAGCGTTAGCACAATGACTGGAAGTCTATGGTAACTGCTAGCATGCTAGTTAACACCATAGACTTCCAGTCATTGCGCTAATGCTAGATAGCATTGGCTCACAAAACGACCTCTAACTTCCTTCATACTGAATGCAGAGACATAAAAAGGGCATCCATGAGTTCATCTGATTCTGGGGATGTAGATACATGGCTTAATTGCCAAAATCCCTAAGTATCCCTTTAAACTACACCGTAAATTGAGTGAACCTGCCGTGTCCTTAGTTGTTTACATCCATACCTCCAACAACCTCTCCGTCAAGGAATTAACATGGTCCACACACACCCACGCAGTTATGAAGAGGGCACGACAGCGCCTCTTCCCCCTTAGGAGGCAGAAAAGATTTGGCATGGGCTCTCAGATCCTCAAAAGGTTCTACAGCTGCACCATTGAGAGCATCTTGACTGGCTGCATCACTGCTTGGTATGGCAAATGCAAGGCACCAGACCGCAAGGCGCTACTACCTGCATTTATCCTTTTTTGCACTGACTCTACTCACACTCTCACCCCAACACACACATACGCCCACACAAGCGCACACATGCATACTGACGCCACACACACATTCTCACACACACACACACACGTTCACACTCACCACATATGCTGCTGCTACTGTCTTATCTATCCTGTTGCCTAGTCACTTTACCCCTATCTATATGCACATTGACTCGGTACTGGTACTCCCTGTATATAGCCATGTTATTTTTACTCGTTATTTAATGTGTATTTATTCCTTGTGTCACTATTAAAACATTTTTATTAAATGTATTATCTTTAACTCTGCATTGTTGGAAATGGACCCGTAAGTAAGCATTTCACTGTTAGTCTGCACCTGTCGTTACGAAGCATGTTACAAATAAATAACATTTGATTTGGCATATTATGAGGACCTTGCTGAAGGAGTTCTGGGGTTAAAGGGATAGTTCACCCAAATTACAAAATACATATTGGTTTCCTTACCCTGTAAGCAGTCTATGGACAAGAGAAGCAATCCATGCTTTGGTTTTGTTTACCTGCAACTGTCTCCAAATGCTGACATTTGTGCCCCAAATCCTATACAAGTGAATATCCCTAACATAATATGTTGTGTTTCATGTCCAAATCATCGTTATCTATACTGAACAAAAATATAAACACAACAATTTCAACAATTTTACTGAGTTACAGTTCATATAAGGAAATCAGTCAATTGAAATAAATAAATTAGGCCCTAATCTATGGATTTCACATGAATGGGCAGGAGCGCAGCCATAGCTGGGCCTGGGAGGGCATAGGCCCACACACTGGGGAGCCAGGCCCAGCCAATCAGGAGTTTTTCCCCACAAAGGGGCTTTATTACAGACAGAAATACTCCTCAGTTCATCAGCTGTCCAGGTGACTGCCAAATTCTCTAAAATGACGTTGGAGGCGGCTTATGGTAGAGAAAAACATTCAAGTCTCTGGCAATAGCTCTGGTGGACGTTCCTGCAGTCAGCATGCCAATTGCACGCTCCCTTAAAACTTGAGACATCTGTGGCATTGTGTTGTGTAAAACTGCACATTTTAGAGTGGCCTTTTATTGCCCCCAGCACAAGGGGCACCTGTGTAATGATATTGCTGTTTAGTCAGCTTCTTGATATGCCACACCTGTCGGGTGGATAGATTATCTTGGCAAAGGAGAAATGCTCACTAACAGGGATGTAAACAAATTTGTGCACAACATTTGAGAGAAAAAAGCCTTTTGTGCGTATGGAAAATTTCTGGGATCTTATTTCAGACCAACACATGGGACCAACACTTTACATGTTGCGTTTTATATTTTTGTTCAGTATAAAAGACGTGTAATGACGTAGTAATTTCAACTTAACCCAGCTGGTGACTAAGCCTACACGGCCCAACCCTAAAGATCCTTCAAAGTCAACTCTGATTGATCTTATCTTAACGAATACACCCAGAGAAATATGTTTCTACTGTTTTCTTCGCCCAAGACATTAGTGACCATTGCCCAGTTGTTTCTGTTAAAGATGTGAGAAAACAAAAATCTAAGTATTGTGTGATCACAAAGAGGAACTTTAAAAACTTTAGTGAACAGGCTTTTTTACATTATCTTTATTTTAGTGGCCTTGATTGTATTTCAGCTATCCCGGAACCTGATTTAGCTTTCAGACGTTTTCTTCAATACTATTGTGGATAATCATGCTCCCTTCAAAGAATTAAGGGTTAAAGGTAGATCCAATGCCTGGTACACTCTGTAATTATCAGAAGTAATTCATAAAAAAGTTGATGCTTAGGTCAAGGCCAAGAACACAGGCTTAGCCCCGGATTGGGAAGCTTTTAAGCAACTGAGGAATCATTGTGTAAACCGCTCATTCGAATTGTAATGGGAACCCGGCTAAATTCTGGAAAACTGTCAAATCCCTGAAGGGTTCTACTTCCTCATCTCTGCCACAACAAATTAATTCAGATACTGGCCTCATGTGGACGTGTCAAAAACTTTTGATACTGTTGATCATGCTATTTTATTGAATAAGTTGTCCTCGATAGGCCTGAGCTCTGACGCCTGTTCATGGTTTCATGATTATCTTAGTGACAGAACTCAGGCCATGGTGATTGAGGGGGTTAAGTCTAAATTACTTGAAGTGCATAAAGGTTTACCACGGGTCGATTTTTAGGACCTATTCTCTTCACTATTTATATAAACACCGTTGGTCAATCTGTTAAAAATTGTCAACTTCATCTATATGCGGATGATACTATTATTTATGCTATTGCCCCGACTGTTGATCTGGCTGTGTCAAAACTACAGTCAGATTTTAAAGCTATGCGGGAATCCCTTGGTGATTTTAAAACCTGTGTTTTAATACAGGCAAAATGGAATACATGTTGTTTTCAAACTCTCGTAAGAATGTTTCAGATGAACTACATGTTCACTCATTAGATGATTCTCCAATCGAACGTGTTCCCGTATAAAAATACTTAGGCATTTGGATTGATATGGATTTGACCTTTAAAAAACATATAAACTCATCAAAATAAGAAACGTCCCCTTTCAGGACCCTGTCTTTCAAAGATAATTTGTAAAAATCCAAATAACTTCACAGATCTTCATTGTAAAGGGTTTAACACGGTTTCCCATGCTTGTTCAATGAACCATAAACAATGAATGAACATGCACCTGTGGAACGGTCGTTAAGACACTAACAGCTTACAGACGGTAGGCAATTAAGGTCACAGTTATGAAAACTTCGGACACTAAAGAGGCCTTTCTACTGACTCTGGAAAACACCAAAAGAATGATGCCCAGGGTCCCTGCTCATCTGCGTGAATTTCCTGCAAGACAGGAATGTCAGTGTTCTGCCATGGCCAATGAAGAGCCCGGATCTCAATCCCATTGAGCACATCTGGGACCTGTTGGATCGGAGGGTGAGCGCTAGGGCCATTCCCCCCAGAAATGTCTGGGAACTTGCAGGTGCCTTGGTGGAAGTGTGGGGTAACATCTCACAGCAAGAACTGGCAAATCTGGTGCAGTCCATGAGGAGGAGATGCACTGCAGTACTTAATGCAGCTGGTGGTCACACCAGATACTGACTGTTACTTTTAGATTTTGACCCCCCCGCTTAGTTCAGGGACACATTATACAATTTCTGTTAGTCACATGTCTGTGGAACTTGTTCAGTTTATGTCTCAGTTGTTGAATCTTGTTATGTTCATACAAATATTTACACATGTTAAGTTTGCTGAAAATAAACGCTGTTGACAGTTAGAGGACATTATTTTTTTGCTGAGTTCAGATGAGCTGGTTAAGAAGCTAAGATTTAAAGTTGGCTTTTTCAACAGAAACAGATTGTGCCTTTCTTTTAAGTAGTAGGAAGCAGATTATTCAGTCAAACTTTTTTATCTGTTCTTGATTATGATGATATTATTTATCAAAGTGCAGCTGCTACTACTGTTAAACCTTAGGATGCCATCTACCGTTGTGCCCTTCGTTTTGTTACAGGTGACAGTTTTGATACTCATCACTGCATCCTGTATCAAAAGGTTGGCTGGACTTTGCTAAAGACTCATTGATCTCTACATTATTCCCTTTTTTGTTTACAAGGCCCTACTTGATAAACGTCCATCGTATCTAACTTTGCTGTTGCAGTATAGACACCTGAGTTGCCTAACCCCTTCACAGGATTGGTTAACTCGAGGTTCCTAGGGTCTCCACCGAGCTAGGTAAATCTGCTTTTAGTTTTAATGCACCGTATTGCTGGAACAAAATTCAAAATACATTTAATCTTGATGTTCTGGTGCCGTTCGGGCCATTTTAAAGTATTGATAAGGGACTTATTTGTGGAGGAATGTAACTGTTTTTCTGGGTGATTTGTGATGTTTTATTTGTGCTTCCCATTACTGTGTTTTTGTATTTTAATGTGTATATGTTTAGGTATAATGTGTATATTTATGCTGTGTGTGTGTGTGTGTGTGTGTATAGAGTCGTGGTCAAAAGTTTTGAGAATGACACAAATATTAATTTTCACAAAGTCTGCTGCCTCAGTTTGTATGATGGCAATTTGCATATACTCCAGAATGTTATGAAGAGTGATCAGATGAATTGCAAAGTCCCTCTTTTCCATGAAAATGAACTTAATCCCCCAAAAAAACATTTCCACTGCATTTCAGTCCTGCCACAAAATGACCAGCTGACATCATGTCAGTGATTCTCTCGTTAACACAGGTGAGAGTGTTGACGAGGACAAGGCTGGAGATCCCTCTGTCATGCTGATTGAGTTAGAATAACAGACTGGAAGCTTTAAAAGGAGGGTGGGCCTTAAAATCATTGTTCTTCCTCTGTTAACCATGGTTACCTGCAAGGAAACATGTGCTGTCATCATTGCTTTGCACAAAAAGGGCTTCACAGGCAAGGATATTGCTGCTAGTAAGATTGAACCTAAATCAACCATTTATCGGATCATCAAGAACTTCAAGGAGAGAGGTTATATTGTTGTGAAGAAGGCTTCAGGGCGCCCAAGAAAGTCCAGCAAGCACCAGGACCGTCTCCTAAAGTTGATTCAGCTGCGGGAACGGGGCACCACCAGTGCAGAGCTTGCTCAGGAATGGCAGCAGGCAGTTGTGAGTGCATCTGAACGCACAGTGAGGCGAAGACCTTTGGAGGATGGCCTGGTGTCAAGAAGGGCAGTGAGGAAGCCACTTCTCTCCAGGAAAAACATCAGGGAAAGACTGATATTCTGCAAAAGGTACAGGGATTGGACTTCTAAGGACTGGGGTAAAGTCATTTTCTCTGATGAATCCCCTTTCCGATTGTTTGGGGCATCCGGAAAAAAGGGTGGGGGTGGGGGGAATGGGACAAGGGCAGTGTTGGGAAAAAGTACCCAATTTTCATACTTGAGTAAAAGTAAAGATACCTTAATAGAAAATGACTCAAGTGAAAGTCACCCAGTAAAATACTACTTGAGTATAAGTATTTGGTTTTAAATATACTTATGTATCAAAAGTAAAAGTATAAATCATTTAAAATTCCTTATATTAAGCAAACTAGACATTTTCTTGTTTTTATAATTTACAGATAGCCAAGGGCACTCTCCAAAACTCAGACATAATTTACAAACGAAGCATTTGTGTTTAGTGAGTCTGCCAGATCAGAGGCAGTAGGGGTGACCAAGGATGTTCTCTTGATAAGTGTGTGAATTTGACCATTTTCCTGTCATGCTAACTAAGTATTCAAAATGTAATGAGTAGTAAAGTAAAAGTTGTAAAAAATATAAATAGTAAGGTAAAGTACAGATACCCCAAAAAACTACTTAAGTAGTACTTTAAAGTGTTTTTACTTATGTACTTTACACCACTGGACAAGGGACTACCTGTCCTGAACTTATCCCATAAGAACACTCTGGTTATGTCCCAAATTGCACCTTATTTCCTATATAGTGCACTAGGAAATAGGGGTACCATTTGGGATGCAGCCTCTGCCTTGAAAATCCAACCGGTTGTTATTGTCTTCCCTGTAGCTGTGCGGCTGAGGCGGGCTGGTTTATGAGCGAGCCTGGATGACCGTGATGGAGGAGGCTGCCACTCGGCTGGAGAGGGAGCATGTGCACAGCGTCTACGAGAAGATTGCTCCCTATTTTAACGACAGCCGCTACAAGGCCTGGCCCAAGGTGCGCCAGTTCCTACTTGAGCATGAGCCTGGCAGTATCATCGCTGATGTGGGTATGTATGCTACTGTGTCTGTTCTACTGCTGATGGACATGCATTAAGTCTCTATCTGTCTTAATACTGGCCTATGTCTGCCCTACCACGGACTATCTGTGGTGGCCTGAGTTTAATTGAAACTAACAAAAAGGCCAATAACAACATTCTCTGCCTATGGCTGTGGCGGTCACGAAATTTAGTCAGCCGTTGATTGTCAAGCAAATAACTGTCAGTCTCACGGTAATTGACCGTTAATGAACATAAACACATTTAGAGTCTCCTGGCTTCCACACATAGCCTACAAGCCATTTTAAATAGTCTAATGAATCCATGTAATATAGCCTGCACCTTCACAATAAATCCATTATTTATTTTAGACAGGTCTAAAGAAGCATGATGTGAAGAAAATGTAGACTCTTTCGGAAGAAAAGAATAGCATACTCTGAATTTTCCTTATGTTAGGTCCTGATGTGGCTATGCCAAATGTCTGTGGGCTACACTAGTTCATTTAGCAGACAAGATTTGCTTATAATTCCATGGCATTATTTTATGGTATGAAGAATACAATTGAACAAAGCTGAATAAAATATAAATATTTTCTCCAAACGATTTTAGGGAGTGCGCACATGAGCGGTTACAAAGAAATAGGTACTCCTATATGCTTAATTTAGAGTTATTAATGTAACTTTAGTTGTTCTACAAATGTTGGGCTATATGTTTTGATTTGTCATACATTGTAAGGCTGCATGATGAGACTCTAATGATGATTTGAAAAAAGTTGCTTGAAAGGCCTGAGCTCTGCTTTGTTTTTTTGCGCAGGCTGTACACATTCCAATAGTCTCTCATTCACAATTTCACAAGCTCTTGATAATGGCTCGAATTTCACGGCGGCATCCCCTTTGTGGCCGTAATGCACCCTAAAAAAATCCATGCCTTTTGAGGCCCGGAGTGCTGCGTTGTGTCCTTCTCCCTGAGTGCTGCGCAATCCGAAGTGCCTCTCACTCACATGGCTCTCCATCACGTGATCACAGGCTACAAGTGAAGACAGACACATCGGGGACGCAACTGCGTGTGTCCTTATCCAATTCCGAGGTGCATATTGAAGATATTGGAAGAACTGTCCACATTTACTTTTCGTCAGCCAACAAGATGAGTAGGCCTAACGAACAGCAAAAGCACTAGCCTATGTCAATCTACTATTCCCCCATAGCACAAAAGTCTACCTATTCTGTGTGCGAAAAAATTAATATAATAGTCTGGGACAGTTGTGGGATGCGATAGATCCCAAGTTAATACAACCACTAGCATCAAAACTTTTTTTTATGCAATGTGGCTGACGCAACAGATCAGAACGTTTAGCTTAAAATGTTGAAAAACTATTAGGCTATTTCTTCACATTATAAGCGCAGCAATGTGCACATGGTAGTAGGCTATAAGAGTGAATGTTCCATTAGCGGAAAAAACACCATTAGCAAAAGTGACCGCAAATGCAATTATGCATGTAATGCTTTTATTATTAAGGTGCATTTTTATGGTGAAAATTATCTTCCCCAAACTTGAAACTCACGTGCTACATGACTATGATTTAAAAAAGTTGCAAAAAAAGGCTTTATTTCTTTACATTCACAAGTGATAATATATAATTCACAAGTGATAGGCTAATATTGTCACCCATCAGACTATTCTTGATTTAATCTTGTCTTTACATATACTAAATAATATATGTGTGACATTTGTTTTGATTTAGAATGGACCATTATCATGCACCTGTCTCGAAACAGGGGAAGCGGGAAAAAATACATGTCATCTATGCACTTAAATAGCGAATGGAGGACGCTTTTCCCCGTGGTTTATTTTCATGCAGGTAGGCTATACTCCTGTTGTAAATATAAGCAATATGCTTAATATTAGGAAAGTTGAGAAATAAATATAGTAGGCCTAGCCTATAGAAGGCTGATGGGATCGTCATTTTTTTATTAGCGGGCCATCACTCTGTTTTCGCCTGCAATTGCATAGCCTATAGAAATGTTGCGCAACATGAGCTCATGGGCTCTCATGAAGTGTTTGATTTAGATTTTCGAATACATTTGCATTGATGACAGAGTGATTAGAGGGACAATAGAGTGCTGAGTACCAGGCAGTTAGCAAGTTTGGTAGGCTACTAATGACCAGCAGCAGCATCAGAGCTTGGAGAAGCCTAATTACCGTGATCAAATAAAATAAAATGTTATTTGTCACATGCGCCAAATACAACAGGTGTAGACCTTGCAGTGAAATGCTTACTTACAAGCCCCTAACCAACAATGCAGTTTTAAGAAAAATAAGTGTTAAGTAAACAATAGATAAGTAAAAAATAAAAGCAGTAAAATAACAGTAAAAATAACAGTTGTGAGGCTATATACAGTGGGGGGAAAAAGTATTTAGTCAGCCACCAATTGTGCAAGTTCTCCCACTTAAAAAGATGAGAGAGGCCTGTAATTTTCATCATAGGTACACGTCAACTATGACAGACAAAATGAGAAAAATAATTCCAGAAAATCACATTGTAGGATTTTTTATGAATTTATTTGCAAATTATGGTGGAAAATAAGTATTTGGTCAATAACAAAAGTTTCTCAATACTTTGTTAAATACCCTTTGTTGGCAATGACACAGGTCAAACGTTTTCTGTAAGTCTTCACAAGGTTTTCACACACTGTTGCTAGTATTTTGGCCCATTCCTCCATGCAGATCTCCTCTAGAGCTGTGATGTTTTGGGGCTGTCGCTGGGCAACACAGACTTTCAACTCCCTCCAAAGATTTTCTATGGGGTTGAGATCTGGAGACTGGCTAGGCCACTCCAGGACCTTGAAATGCTTCTTACGAAGCCACTCCTTCGTTGCCCGGGCGGTGTGTTTGGGATCATTGTCATGCTGAAAGACCCAGCCACGTTTCATCTTCAATGCCCTTGCTGATGGAAGGAGGTTTTCACTCAAAATCTCACGATACATGGCCCCATTCATTCTTTCCTTTACACGGATCAGTCGTCCTGGTCCCTTTGCAGAAAAACAGCCCCAAAGCATGATGTTTCCACCCCCATGCTTCACAGTAGGTATGGTGTTCTTTGGATGCAACTCAGCATTCTTTGTCCTCCAAACACGACGAGTTGAGTTTTTACCAAAAAGTTCTATTTTGGTTTCATCTGACCATATGACATTCTCCCAATCCTCTTCTGGATCATCCAAATGCACTCTAGCAAACTTCAGACGGGCCTGGACATGTACTGGCTTCAGCAGGGGGACACGTCTGGGACTGCAGGATTTGAGTCCCTGGCGGCGTATTGTGTTACTGATGGTAGGCTTTGTTACTTTGGTCCCAGCTCTCTGCAGGTCATTCACTAGGTCCCCCCGTGTGGTTCTGGGATTTTTGCTCACCGTTCTTGTGATCATTTTGACCCCACGGGGTGAGATCTTGCGTGGAGCCCCAGATCGAGGGAGATTATCAGTGGTCTTGTATGTCTTCCATTTCCTAATAATTGCTCCCACAGTTGATTTCTTCAAACCAAGCTACTTACCTATTGCAGATTCAGTCTTCCCAGCCTGGTGCAAGTCTACAATTTTGTTTCTGGTGTCCTTTGACAGCTCTTTGGTCTTGGCCATAGTGGAGTTTGGAGTGTGACTGTTTGAGGTTGTGGACAGGTGTCTTTTATACTGATAACAAGTTCAAACAGGTGCCATTAATACAGGTAACGAGTGGAGGACAGAGGAGCCTCTTAAAGAAGAAGTTACAGGTCTGTGAGAGCCAGAAATCTTGCTTGTTTGTAGGTGACCAAATACTTATTTTCCACCATAATTTGCAAATAAATTCATTAAAAATCCTACAATGTGATTTTCTGGATTTTTTTTCTCATTTTGTCTGTCATAGTTGACGTGTACCTATGATGAAAATTACAGGCCTCTCATCTTTTTAAGTGGGAGAACTTGCACAATTGGTGGCTGACTAAATACTTTTTTTCCCCACTGTATATTATCATTTGCAATGGATGTTTAAAAAAACACTTTCCTACATTTCCGCACGCTCCCTCAACATTATCAGGACAGAGAAACCAGACACATGCTCAATGCTCACATGGAGCTCTCCAAACAAAAGACGGGGGACCGGTATGATAAAAAAATAATTATTATGTATGCACTCACTAACTGTAAGTCGCTCTGGATAAGAGCGTCTGCTAAATGACTAAAACAATGAAAACAATGACCAATCTCATAAATGATGGTTATGAAATTAACCAAAACTTATTTCTCACAAGTGTAGCAGGTTGTGAACTGTGCAAACAACGTTTCCACTGAGAACGGTAAATGACTGTAATTAATACATGCTTTAACAGAAATTAATGTAACCAAATGACAGGGATTAACGGTACATTTACTACTAGTGACTTATGTAATAAAAAAAGTATTTAAAGGCAAACAATTCACACAATGAAACAATGAATGCGCAAGAATTGGCGGGAGACAGCTGAGCCATTCTGGAGAGAGGCTTGCCTATATCTTCAGCACACACCCCTCCCTTTCTTGTCTCTACATTTTAAATTAAACTCAAGACACATTATCTTCACACACATTTTGGATGCCACAAAGGTAGTGCACAGTCAAGCAAAGGGTGCCATTTCATATTGGCCTCATGCATGTCTTTCTCCTGGGGTTTACATCTAGGCTGCGTCCTGATTCTCTGCCCTTCTCCCAAAGGGTGCACAGATTAAACAATGGTGGAAACTCCCTCCAGCCAATTCTTACACCAATCCAATTCTTTGAAAGCTTTGATGGCGAGTGAGCAAGTGCTCACTTTTGGAAAAGGGTGGAGAATCGGGACTGGGACCTGGTGTTTGTTGTTGATTGTCTGCCCTCATCCCCATCACAGGCTGTGGCAATGGCAAGTACCTGCACATCAACGGCAGTGTGTTCAAGCTGGGCTGTGACGTGTGTCGCCCCCTGGTGGACTCCGCCTGGAGCCAGGGCCACGAGGTGCAGCTGTGTGACAGCCTCAGGCTGCCCTACAGGGACAGCTGCTTTGACGGTGTCCTCTCTATCGCAGGTAGGCCTATACTTCACTCAACATGGGAGGGTAGTGGCCTGTGTGGTCTAGCGGTTAGTGTGTCTGACCCCGGTTCAATCGGAATGGGTTTGAATCCGGCCAACTGGCTTGCATTCTGACTCACACTACTGCTACCATTAATGTCTTCTTTTTACTGTCCCCCTCACTCCCCCTCGGGCCTAACCCTAAAATGTTTGCATATCGGAAGGGTCTGGATAGGTATAAGCAGTGCTTGACTTGGGGTAAAATAAGTGCAGGAGCTGTCTTTTTCCAAGTCGGTCCATTAGACTATGTTCACCGAAATTCACAAATGACATTATGCTATAGAGACCTCTGGTTATTCACTGTTAAGGATTTATACAGATTTTTCATGACTATTATTATAGCCTACATGAAAAAGTAAGCATTATTGACACTGGAAAGCTGCTGTGTCTGATCCCATGTTGGCCTACCATCTCCTTCCATTGTGCCCTTGATCTTACACCCCCCCCCCCCCCCCCCCCCCCAAGTAGAACTGCACCGTTAGTCACATGTTGTCGACATGTGGTCAACCCTCCATCTGGAGAGCTCCTGGGTGTGCAGGCTTGGCTTTTGATCCAGCCCTGAAACACCCAAGTCTCCTTATCAAGGTCCTGTTGAGCAGCTGATGCTAATGCTACAATGTGGTTAGACCAGGGCAGGAACAAAAGCCTGAACACCCAGTAGCTATCCTGGAGGATGGTTGCCACCCTCAGTGGTGGAAAAAGTACCCAATTGTCATACTTGAGTAAAAGTAAAGATATCTTAAAAGAAAATGACTAAAGTAAAAGTGAAAATCACCCAGTAAAATACTACTTGAGTAAAAGTCTAAAAGTATTTGGTTTTAAATATACTTAAGTATCAAAAGTAAATGTAATTGTAAAATATACTCAAGTATCAAAAGTAAAAGTATAAATCATTTCAAATTCCTTATATTTAACAAAGCAGACGGCACCATTTTCTTGTTTTTAAAATGTACGGATAGACAGGTGCAGACTCCAACACTCAGACATTATTTACAAAATATGTATTTGTTTAGTGAGTCCGCCAGACAATAGGCAGTAAGGATGACCACGTGTTCTCTTGATAAGTGCACACACAAACACGCACTGAAGGGTCATTACAATAATGGCTGATATGTAGATTTTTAAGTGATTGATCATATTTAAAAGTGTGCTATCATGAATTACATTAACAAAAATTATTAAACTCATTTCCATTACTTTACAAACCCTCAAAATAAAGAAGAACCCTGGAATGAGTAGGTGTGTCCAAACATTTGACGGGTACTACAGTGGGGAAAAAAAGTATTTAGTCAGCCACCAATTGTGCAAGTTCTCCCACTTAAAAAGATGAGAGAGGCCTGTAATTTTCATCATAGGTACACGTCAACTATGACAGACAAATTGAGGAAAAAAAATCCAGAAAATCACATTGTAGGATTTTTAATGAATTTATGTGCAAATTATGGTGGAAAATAAGTATTTGGTCACCTACAAACAAGCAAGATTTCTGGCTTTCACAGACCTGTAACTTCTTCTTTAAGAGGCTCCTCTGTCCTCCACTCGTTACCTGTATTAATGGCACCTGTTTGAACTTGTTATCAGTATAAAAGACACCTGTCCACAACCTCAAACAGTCACACTCTGAACTCCACTATGGCCAAGACCAAAGAGCTGTCAAAGGACACCAGAAACAAAATTGTAGACCTGCACCAGGCTGGGAAGACTGCATCTGCAATAGGTAAGCAGCTTGGTTTGAAGAAATCAACTGTGGGAGCAATTATTAGGAAATGGAAGACATACAAGACCACTGATAATCTCCCTCGATCTGGGGCTCCACGCAAGATCTCACCCCGTGGGGTCAAAATGATCACAAGAACGGTGAGCAAAAATCCCAGAACCACACGGGGGGACCTAGTGAATGACCTGCAGAGAGCTGGGACCAAAGTAACAAAGCCTACCATCAGTAACACACTACGCCGCCAGGGACTCAAATCCTGCAGCGCCAGACGTGTCCCCCTGCTTAAGCCAGTACATGTCCAGGCCCATCTGAAGTTTGCTAGAGTGCATTTGGATGATCCAGAAGAGGATTGGGAGAATGTCATATGGTCAGATGAAACCAAAATAGAACTTTTTGGTAAAAACTCAACTCGTCGTGTTTGGAGGACAAAGAATGATGAGTTGCACCATACCTACTGTGAAGCATGGGGGTGGAAACATCATGCTTTGGGGCTGTTTTTCTGCAAAGGGACCAGGACGACTGATCCGTGTAAAGGAAAGAATGAATGGGGCCATGTATCGTGAGATTTTGAGTGAAAACCTCCTTCCATCAGCAGATGAAACGTGGCTGGGTCTTTCAGCATGACAATGATCCCAAACACACCACCCGGGCAACGAAGGAGTGGCTTCGTAAGAAGTATTTCAAGGTCCTGGAGTGGCCTAGCCAGTCTCCAGATCTCAACCCCATAGAAAATCTTTGGAGGGAGTTGAAAGTCCGTGTTGCCCAGAGACAGCCCCAAAACATCACTGCTCTAGAGGAGATCTGCATGGAGGAATGGGCCAAAATACCAGCAACAGTGTGTGAAAACCTTGTGAAGACTTGCAGAAAACGTTTGACCTGTGTCATTGCCAACAAAGGGTATATAACAAAGTATTGAGAAACTTTTGTTATTGACCAAATACTTATTTTCCACCATAATTTGCAAATAAATTTGTAAAAAATCCTACAATGTGATTTCCTGGATTTTCTTCCCTCATTTTGTCTGTCATAGTTGACGTGTACCTATGATGAAAATTACAGGCCTCTCTCATCTTTTTAAGAGGGAGAACTTGCACAATTGGTGGCTGACTAAATACTTTTTTCCCCCACTGTATATATTTACAGTACTCTTGGCATTCTCTCAACCAGCTTCACCTGGACTAAAGCATCCGCCAACCCCTGGACAGTCTGTGGTGCAACGTGGCGTTGGTGGATGGAGCGAGACATGATATCCCAGATGTGCTCAATTGGATTCAGGTCTGGGGAACGGGCGGGCCAGTCCATAGCATCAATGCCTTCCTCTTGCAGGAACTGCTGACACACTCCAGCCACATGAGGTCTAGCATTGTCTTGCATTAGGAGGAACCCAGGGCCAACCGCACCAGCATATGGTCTCACAAGGGGTCTGAAGATCTCATCTCGGTACCTAATGGCAGTCAGGCTACCTCTGGCGAGCACATGGAGGGCTGTGCAGCCCCCCAAAGAAATGCCACCCCACACCATGACTGACCCACCGCCAAACCGGTCATGCTGGAGGATGTTGCAGGCAGCAGAACGTTCTCTACGGCGTCTCCAGACTCTGTCATGTCTGTCACATGTGCTCAGTGTGAACCTGCTTTCATCTGTGAAGAGCACAGGGCGCCAGTGGCGAATTTGCCAATCTTGGTGTTCTCTGGCAAATGCCAAACGTCCTGCACGGTGTTGGGCTGTAAGCACAACCCCCACCTGTGGACGTCGGGCCCTCATACCACCTTCATGGAGTCTGTTTCTGACCGTTTGAGCAGACACATGCACATTTGTGGCCTGCTGGAGGTCATTTTGCAGGGCTCTGGCAGTGCTCCTCCTTCTCCTCCTTGCACAAAGGCGGAGGTAGTGGTCCTGCTGCTGGGTTGTTTTCCTCCTACGGCCTCCTCCACGTCTCCTGATGTACTGGCCTGTCTCCTGGTAGCGCCTCCATGCTCTGGACACTACGCTGACAGACACAGCAAACCTTCTTGCCACAGCTCGCATTGATGTGCCATCCTGGATGAGCTGCACTACCTGAGCCACTTGTGTGGGTTGTAGACTCCGTCTCATGCTACCACTAGAGTGAAAGCACCGCCAGCATTCAAAAGTGACCAAAACATCAGCCAGGAAGCATAGGAACTGAGAAGTGGTCTGTGGTCACCACCTGCAGAACCACTTCTTTATTGGGGGTGTCTTGCTAATTGCCTATAATTTCCACCTATTGTCTATTCCATTTGCACAACAGCATGTGAAATGTATTGTCAATCAGTGTTGCTTCCTAAGTGGACAGGTTGATTTCACAGAAGTGTGATTTGACTTGGAGTTACATTGTGTTGTTTAAGTGTTCCCTTTATTTTTTTGAGCAGTGTATATCCTTCATGTCAAAAACATGGGTAGTGTTCAAAAAGGTAAATAACGATTATACCACTTAGCTAAGCTAAGAATGACGTGAATAATCAAGTCAATAAACGTTGGGTAGTTAGATAGCATATAGTTAATATACTGGCAAGTTCGACGATGTATTAGTAGCCAACTAATGTTAGGAAGCTAGCTAACATACCGGTACATACTGCTGTAATGATATGCTATGCGGTTCGTAAGGATAGTTTAGCTAAGAAATTGTCAGCCAACATAACGTGTAACGTAACATAATTGAAAAGTCATTACTTTATTACATTGCTCAACAGTTTCTTAACATTTGTCATAACTAGTTAAAGCAATGAATTTGAATCCGCTCTCGTCGGACTTCAGCTGCATATTTTCCGCCATTTTCTTCAAATCTGAAAGCGTTGTGAAGCCACGCCCATTTTCTGAAGAATTGCATTATGGGCCCTAAAAGTATTGAAATAGTGTCCACTGCTTGTATACTTCATATTTTGGCGAATTTAGTATGACATCCGGGAACTTTTGGCATATTAACTTTATCCATACTATGACCAATAAGCATACTACATACTCAATTTACATCACAATAGTACGGTTAGTGTGGTTAGTATGAGTATTTGAACACAACTTATATCTAATGACGTTCTACTCAATATACTCTTTAAACTAATTTCCTGTATCCCCTTCTCCCTCATACTAGATCTCATCCTCTCTATTTCCCTCTGATACTGCCCACACTGTAGCAATACATGCTCCACGGTCTCTGTTTCCTGGCAATAATCACACTTCCCTGTTGGATGCTTTCCTATCACATTTAAGGTCTTATTCAGCAGGCTGTGTCCCACCCTTAATCTTGTAAAAATAGCCTCCTCTCTTCTGTCCCTTCCTGCCGTCCTCCCCTCCCTGACTTTCCTCTGTACAGTGCATTCAGGAAAGTATTCAGACCCCTTGACTTTTTCCACATTTTGTTACGTTACAGCCTTATTCTAAAATTGATTTAAATGTTTTTTTCCCTCATCAATCTACACACAATACCCCATAATGACAAAGCAAAAACTGGTTTTTAGAAATGTTTGCAAATTAAAAATAAAGAACAGAAATATCTTATTTACATAAGTATTCAGAACCTTCTCTATGAGACTCGAACTTGAGCTCAGGTGCATCCTGTTTCCATTGATCATCCTTGAGATGATTCTACAACTTGATTGGAATCCACCTGTGGTAAATTCAATTGATTGGACATGATTTGGAAAGGCACACACCTGTCTATATAAGGTCCCACAGTTGACAGTGCATGTCAGAGCAAAAACCAAGCCATGAGGTCGAAGGAATTGTCCGTAGAGCTCAGAGACAGAATTGTGTCGAGGCACAGATCTGGGGAAGGGTACCAAAACATTTCTGCAGCATTGAAAGTCCCCAAGAACACAGTGGCCTCCATCATTCTTAAATGGAAGAAGATTGGAACCACCAATATTCTTTCTAGAGCTGGCTGCCAGGCCAAATTGAGCAATCGGGAGATAAGGGCCTTGGTCAGGGAGGTGACCAAGAACCCGATGGTCACTCTGAAAGAGCTCCAGAGTTCCTCTGTGGCGATGGGAGAACCTTTCAGAAGGACAACCATTTCTGCAGCACTCCACCAATCAGGCATTTATGGTAGTGGCCAGACAGAAGCCACTCCTCAGTAAAAGGCGCATAACAGCCCGCTTGGAGTTTGCCAAAAGGCACCTAAAGGACTCTCAGACCAGAAGAAACAAGATTCTCTGGTCTGATGAAACCAAGATTGAACTGAATGCCAAGTGTCACGTCTGGAGGAAACCTGGCACCATCCCTATGGTGAAGCATGGTAGTGGCAGCATCATGCTGTGGGGATGTTTTTCAGTGGCAGGGACTGGGAGACTAGTCAGGATCGAGGGAAAGATGAACAGAGCAAAGTACAGAGAGATCCTTGATGAAAACCTGCTCCAGAGCGCTCAGGACCTCAGACTGGGGTGAAGGTTCACCTTCCAACAGGACCACAACCCTAAGCACACAGCCAAGACAACACAGGAGTGGCTTCGGGACAAGTCTCTGAATGTCCTTGAGTGGCCCAGCCAGAGCCCGGATTTGAACCCGATCTTACATCTCTGGAGAGACCTGAAATTAGCTGTGCAGCGACGCTCCCCATCCAACCTGACAGAGCTTGAGAGGATCTGCAGAGAAGAATGGGATAAACTCCCCAAATACAGGGGTGCCAAGCTTGTAGCGTCATACCCAAGAAGACTCGAGGCTGTAATCGCTGCCAAAGGTGCTTCAACAAAGTACTGAGTAAAAGGTCTGAATACTTATGTAAGTGGGTTATTTCCGTTCTTTATTTTTTATACATTTCTAAAAACCAGTTTTTGCTTTGTCATTATGTGGTATTGTGTGTAGATTGATGAGGGGGAAGGCTGTAACGTAACAAAATGTGGAAAAAGTCAAGGGGTCTGAATACTTTCCGAATGCACTGTATCAAGCTTTTTGCCTCGCTCATTGAAACTACAACATCAACATCCACACTGCTAAGTGCTTGTTTAGCCAGTACATCAACTGCCTCGTTCCCCTCCACCCCCACATGGGCTGGGAACCAAGTAAATCTAATCTGTATACCCATCTGTCTAATCCTGCCATGGGTTTGTAGTACCTCATAAAGCAGGTATTGTCTGCTATGTGAGCTAAAGGACTGGAAATTCATCAACACTGCACATGAATCAGAGCAAATAACTACTCTGTCTGGCTTAACTTCCTCCACCCACTGCAAGAACAACAGTATGGCCATCAGCTGTGCCGTATATACAGCCAGATGATCTGTAATATGTTTCCTGACTGCCACCCCACATTCCTGCACTACAAATGCTGAGCCAGTACGTCCTGTCCTTGGATCTTTTGAACCATCTGTGTAAATGGCGACAAACTCCTGATACACAGTATCCAGACGTCTCTTAAACAAATCAGATGGATCAACACCCTCCCTATCTTTCTGTAGTCTCTCCAACACTTCTAGATCAACTACTGGAGGCAGGAGTAGCCATGGTGGATTCACAGGAATAGCTACCGTTTGACTAAACTCCCTTCCATACAGTCCCATCTCCTTCGCCTAGGTATTGTCCACCCACCCAAAGCTCGTGTTCTGTCCTCGCTCATGTTCCCAGCATGCCTGTAAAATCCCTTTCGCAGGATGAGACACCCCATGTCCCTGTAGGTTGACCCAATAATTAATTGCCAGCTGCTGTCTCCTAATCTGCAATGGCATATCCCCCATCTCCACCTGTAGTGCAGCCACTGGAGAGGTCCGAAACGCCCCACTACATATATTGAGTCCTTGCCACTGTATGACACCTTTCCAATGAGGTCCGGGCTGCCGAACCATACGCTATACTGCCATAGTCTATTACAGATCGGATCAATGCAACATACATGATCCTCAAGGAGCAACGCCCAGCCCCCCACTCCTTCCCCGTCAGACAGTGCATCACATTTAGCGCCTTCTTACACTTTCCCACCACTCTCTCAATGTGTTCTACCCAGGTCAGTCTAGTGTCAAAGTATACCCCAAGGAACCTGAAGGCCCCACCCTCTCCAAGTTTCTCCCATATAACCTCAAGCATGCCTCATCTCCCACCTTCCTCCTGGTAAAGAACACTGTCTGAGTTTTCTCTACAGAGAACCTGAATCCCCACATTAATGCCCACCGCTCTACCTCATCAATTGCTTCCTGTACCTTCCTGACTATGTATGGCACATTTCTTCCCCTCTTCCATAAGGCCCCATCATCTGCAAATAACGACCTCCCAATATCCAGCCATACCTGAGAGTAAACATGATTGAGAACAACAGAGGACTAATCACGCTCCCCTGCGGTGTACCGTTATCCACCAGGTAGCTGCCTGACAGAGACTTCCCCACCCTCACCTGTATAGACCTTCCAAACAGGAAATCCTTTATCCAGTTGTACGTTCTTCCTCCTACCCCCATAATATCAAGCTTGATAAACATCCTCTCCTTCCACATCATATCATACACCTTCTCCACATCAGAAAAGACAGCTACAACAGTCTCCTTGTTCACCTGAGCCTTCCTGACTTCTGCTTCTAAGCAGAACACTGGGTCCATAGTTCCCCTACCCTTCCTGAACCCACTCTGATGTGGCGTTACTAGGCCTCTGCTCTCCAGGAAGTAAGTTAGCCTCTCCGTAATCATACGTTCCATAATCTTACATACATGTGATGTTAAAGCTGTTAGCCGATAGCTTGTTGGCCTCGTTGGGTCCTTCCCTGGCTTCCGGATTGGTACCACTACTGCCTCCTTCCAACTGCCTGGTAGTTTTCCCTCCTCCCACACTCTTGTACAACACCAATACCTTTTCCAGTGCCTCATCACTAAGATGGGCCAACATAACATAGCACACCTCATCTTTCCCAGGTGAAGTTAACCCAGCCTTACCTATTGCCCTTTTCATCTCTGCCATGGTAAATGGTGCATTCAACGCATCATTTACATCCTCCCTCCTATCCAGCACTCCAGGATGCTCCTCTCTCGTGTTCTCTCTCCCCCTTTGCCCCTCTGACAAATTTGCCGAGCTATGCACTTGGACAAACGCTTTGGCCATCATCTATGCCCTCTCCTGATCTGTTACTGCCACATCCTCCCCACTCATCAACACTGGATAATCCCACTCCCCTCTGACCCCACTCATCGTCTTAATCATCCCCCACACTTCTCCCACAGGTGTCGCCCTTCCAATGGTGTCACAGAACCGACGGCAACATGACCTCTTTGCCTGACGGATAGTTCTCCTCACCTGGGCCTGCTTATACTGAATCAGATGTTGGAAGTTATGCGTCCTTTTCAGGAACTGCGCAATCTCAAACAGCCTACTGTCACGCAGATTCACAGACTAGCAGCAAATAAACTTGAACAAAACGGAATCAGGAACTGAATGCCCACTCTCCATTGCTATTCAGTGCAGATCCAGCCTTCGTTCCGCTCTGATCAATCAATCAAATGTATTTATAATGCCCTTTTTACATCAGCAGATGTTACAAAGTGCTATACAGAAACCCAGCCTAAAACCCCAAACAGCAACCTTTTTTGCCTCCGTGAGTGAATCTGGGCCGGCGATAGGCTATATTGTTTTATAGAGGAGCCGATATGCAATTCCCCAAAAATGTGAAGTGCCGGTATGGCGCTCTGGACAGCTCCGGCCCAAGTCAAGCACTGTGGTAGGGAGTGAATTGGGACCCAGTGTTAGACTAACGGGTCACTTGATTCAATTCAATTAAAAAAGCTTTGTATATCCAATTTACATTTGAAAATTGTCTTTGGCATGAGGCTCACATGCAACACATTAATTTATCAATTTATCACTTTTAAATTCATGATATATAGCCATTGATTATTGATGATTATAACGTATGCATGCCTCATGAGCTTAATTCAACTGTCTTACCCCATCACCCAAAATATAAGCTTGTTTTACTCCATTGTTTGTAAATGTTGCAATTGTAATTTGTAAACAAACACTGTACAGCTTCAAAACATCGTTAAAAATAATTTTGATCTCATTTTTGGTCAGTCCTTGCAACCATAGCTCTGTCTGAATTTGAGTGGTTACATTTCTCCAGCCCCTTCCCTCTGCTGTTTACCCCAAAAAAGTGGCTGGTGCCGTTTTGTTGTTTGAATCCCAAATTGCCCATTTTAACATACTCCCAACTGCCTCTGCTTGGGTAACATGTAGCTGTTCATGTTCAGCGCTTCACTTCAAATCAAAGTGTTTGAGTGACATGAATGAAATGTTGAAAACAAGGCGGGTTTCCTAAGTGACATGACATAAGCACTTCCTGGCACAGCACCCTCGTTGCCTCGGCAGCCAGGTTACCAAGATAACAAGGGTATGTTTGGGAAATAATGAATGGTTTTATTGCAAGGTAAAGTGGTGTCTAATTACCAACGCGTGAGTAGGCAGGATTTGGGTGCTCATTTGCCCTAGGACAGTATTAATAAACATAAACACTGGCCCTTCAGTGGTCTCGGGTGGTCGAACAGTTACTGCCGCTGCCTTCAGAGCACATGTATAGCGGCGTTGGTGTGGGTTCAAATCCAGCCCCATCAGCGTTGGGGTCAATTCAAATTGAAAGAAGTCAATTCAGGAAGTCATTTGAATTAAAAATTGACCAACAACTTTTGAAATAAATAAATACTTAGATGCCCCTTATGCTATTATTGAACTGGAATTTCAGTTTACTTTCTGAGTTGATTGCCTCAGTTTGAGTTGAACCAAGTCTATAGTCTATGCTCTGTAGCCTTTGCTCTTGTCCCTCTTCACACTATCTCAATCCCCCCCCCGCCCCCCATTCAGAAAGATCTGTTGAACATGTGACAATACTGTACAAGAAGCTCCAACGCCCACCACTTTCTCAGTTGCACTGCTGAACTTCAACTTTCTGACCCTCAAATGTTTTTTCTCCTACTAGTCATCCATCATTTGTCCACCAAAGAGCGTCGTATTCGAGCAATAAAGGAAATGGCGAGGACACTGCGCGTGGGCGGGCGCATCATGATCTACGTGTGGGCCATGGAGCAGACACGGCGGAAGTTTCAGAAGCAGGACATCTTCGTGCCCTGGAACCCCAACCCCCCGTCCCCCGCCCTGGGCAGGGAGTGGCCCACACCCCGGAGGAGGGGCGCAGCACAGAGCATGAGCGGTAGGTAGCTGGTTAAGGAGGTGCTGGAAGGTTGCTGTTTCAAATTCCGGGCAGGGCAATATAAGAGATAAGCTGGCAATATCTGGAAGGCTGCTGTTTTTTGTTGTTAATCCCAGGTGCAGTCTCCTGCTGTTGTGCCCTTGATCAAGGCTTTTAACCCCTAAAATAGTGTTTGTGTGAATGTGTGTGCGTGCACACGTGTGTGTGTGTGTTTGGACTAACCAAGTACGATTATTTTCTTACCTATCCAAGAATGCCTCTACAGTGACAACAAAGACAAGCACAGGAAGGTGAAAAGGACATCGTCCATGCTGGACGAAGAGGAAATAGCCTGCAGTCCCCAGCAGAGCCAGAGGCTGTGGTTCTTCTCACGCTCCCTGGACTCAGTCTTTGACTTTGGCAGCCTGTCCATCTCCAGGTCCACCTCCAGGGAACTCCTCAGCACCTTCTCCTCCCAGCTTGGGGAGGGGAGCAAGGTCGGCCGCAGACGCAGGGGAGCGGGCCTCATCAAGCAGGTGACCAGCCTCTTTTCTGGCTTATCCAGGAACAGCTCAGAGGAAGATGTCTTTGACTCGGTCACCGACTTAGCCAAGAGCCAGAGAGATCATGGGGTGTGCAGCAACGACAACCACTCCAACTCCACAGAGAAGACCAGTGTCTCTACGGCCTTGGTCCAGGAGTGTGGCTCTGTGGCCCTGCCTGACCTGGTCTCCTCCTACCAGAGGCAGCACACAGAGGGACCAGGGCAGCCAGGGGAGAAGGAAGCAGGCCCACCAGGAGACCTCAAACAGGGACAGGACAGCAGTCTGAGCCCCCAGGACAGTGAAGGGGAGCCGGCGGCCGCCTCGTGTCTGCGCTATTACCACGTGTTCCGGGAGGGCGAGCTGGCGGAGCTGATCGAGAGCCACGTCGAGGAGCTCCACGTCCTTTACTCCTGCTTCGACCATGCCAACTGGTGCGTGGTGGCCGAGAAGGTCCAGGTTTGGAAGATATGACTTGGTTTTAACAAGTTTGATTTTATTTTTTATCGTGATTTATTCATATTGCGCCTCGATTTAAAAAAAAAATACACTATTTTTTAAAGAGATGTTGAAGGTACTGTTCATATTCTTCAGGTGTTGTTTTAAGAGTTACTGTGTTTCGCAAATGAAAAGCACCTAATAAGCAGTATCCAGAGACCCAGTGGCAGGGTATACCTGGGCAGCGTCCCAAATGGCACCCTATTCCCAAGACTTCTATCCTCCGTTCCAATGCTGCTATCAATGGACCATCAATAACTATGAAAAATGTCTGCCAAGGAGTCAAGTCATTTCAGTTTTCCCCCTCTAGATTTTGCTCTTCTGTTTTTAGCCATAGAGGAAATTATGCCCCTTAGACTAACCATTGACCATTTATGTTATATAGTGGTGGAATGGGTCTCTCATATGCAAATTCTGCCTGTATTTGTCTTCATATGTTCCGCAATATACAATAGGAACCAACCTTGCTGCAACATTCTGTGATGTGTTGGTATCCCTTTCTATGGGTCATGTTCTAAGGAACCATGTGCTGTTATTAACGCTTAAGGCAAGTGCTATAATGTCAATGCTGTCTGTGTGATTTGGTGTTAATATTTTGTCCAGCTGAACAGGCGCACATCCTAGATGATACTGTGAAATGTTGCACTGTAGGTATGTTGCTGCTTGCTGAATATCAGTGGTTCGCATATGAATAGCTCTCGGAAAACTTGAAACATCTCTGTAGTCATTGAACCGGGGCGGTTGCATAAGCCTGTCAGTGCAGTGCAGCATGTAAAGACCCACTGCTATGTTACTGGTGTAGAGATTGATATCTCACCTAGCCTATATTATTTTTGTCAAAAATGTTTTATGGTTGATTTTTAAGTGACATTTTTTAATAGAATTTGTCCGTGTATGTTTTTGTTTACCCCATGAATAAATAATTAGTATGAATCTCTTTTGTGAATGATTTATTGGTCCTAATTATAATCAAATGTTTATTCTACCAATGTTCTCAATTTCCTGATACACCAGGGATGCGGGTACAGAACAACATTTACTATCTGTCAGACAAAATTAGTAGACAACGCTACATAATAGTGTTAGTGCCATCCTATGGCATGCCAGGGAACTACATACATTACAGTTCGAGAGTGGAATGATACCAATGATGCACAATACCGTGCTGGCTTGGATATTTTCCTTTCACATTGTCCTTTCCAGTACGGTTTCAAGAGTCGGGATTCAATCCAAAACCGCACTATAGCGCGCTTGATATTTAAAGGTCATTTCTAATTGAGCCGATATTACCTTTTAAATGCAATCTTCACAAACACGGTAACATTGCCTTTGAAAGCTGTATTGTCTACAAGCGCGATCGGATTGAATCCCAGCCAAGGCTAGTGCAGTACTGGCTTGGCTCAGTTTGGCTCAGCTCAGTAGTGTGAAAAAGGGTTGAGTGAGGTAGCTAAACCTAGTCTCCATCATAACATGCAAGATTTTACCAAAATCAGTAGCATGTAAGAATGCTTTACGAAAACAAATGGCAATCTTTATATAGACTGTTTCCATTCAAGATCGTTTTCATTGTTGCAACAAAACTTGTTTAATGGATACTATTGATAGTTTAATATTAATGTTATTCACAAGTGATGCATCCGTTTAATGTAGCCCTGAAACACAAGATCTTAACGTGATTAAAACATCTTTGAGGTGCCATTCTTAGCGAAGTACAATATAATGTTTTTCATTGTATACGTCCTTACACTGATAAACAAAACCAGTGAAGATAATCCTCTCTGGGTTCTCTTGAGCCTCAGGTAAAACCATGGAGTTACATCCTCTGTTCTCTCCATACCTGAAAGGAAAGGAACAGTAGTTTAACCATTTGGACTCAGTATCAGAGATATGCTCTGATACTTGTCTGGACTAGTGTCCATCCTGGGTAGTGGACAGTAGAGTGTGTCTGAACTGAGTAGCTTCTCCGTGGACTAAACAATTCGTCACCCGAGTAGTAGACTAGTGTTTGACCTGGGTAGTGGACTAGCAAGCGTCTGACCTGGGTAGTGGACGAGAGTGTCTGACCTGAGTAGCTGCTCTGTGGATGATGGAGTGTCTGAGGGCCAGTTTGTCGATGTCTTGGAATAGTCTCCTATCACCGTGGCAACAGGAACACCTCTGTCCACCACTGTCTTTATCACGTACAGGTCCCTATTGTAAAGACCTGTCAAAGAAACGACAGCATTGAACACCAGGGGTGCATTCAGTTCATTAAATGACTACATCGGTGCATACAATTCTTCAACAGTCTGAGGTGTATTTGCTCCCGTTTGGTGGGTGTGGCCTGATCAATATAGGTGTGACCATTTGAAATCACAAAACTTATGCAGCACTCCGTAGGGACACAATCGCACTCTGGGTGTCCATAATCACAACATTCTTCTAGTGGTTGTTCAGAACAGCAATGTTTCCGTTAAATTAAATGTTGCACACCATTGTGCATTGTCTATATTTATTTAGTTTGATCTAACTTAGTGTTTCCAGGTCCTGGGAACCCAAGGGGGTGCACATCTTTATTCTTGTTTTTATCCTAGTGTAACCGGTGTGAAATGGCTAGCTAGTTAGCGGTGCGCGCCTGTAGCGTTTTTATCGGTGACCTCACTCGCTCTGAGACCTTGAAGTAGTTGTTTCCCTTGCTCTGCAAGGGCCGTGGATTTTGTGGAGCGATAGGTAACGATGCTTCATGGGAGGCAGTTGTGTTGCAAAGGTCCCTCGTTCAAGCCCAAGTTGGGGCGAGGAGAGGGACTGTTACATTGATGCTGTTGACCCGGATCACTCAGTTGGGCTCTGCCCGGTTGCTGGGGAGAAGGAGGAGGTCAAAGGTGAGTGTAACTGGTGTGAAATGGCTAATTGATTAGTTGAATCAAGTGTGATTGTGCTAGTGTAGCTGGGGATCTGTGAAATTCACTCCTCAGACTGAAGTGTTGCCCCTTGCGCCATTGAAGAAGGGCTTTTTTAATAGCACGATGGGTTGGAACGCTTCAGGAGGGCGGTCACGTGTGTTTGCGAGGCACAGGTCCGTCGTTCGAGTCTTGGTATGAGCTGAATCAGGGGAAAGAGGTACTTGCTAAGCAAGCAGCGTGACGTCCTTTACAATGGTGGCGCTAGACTCGGATCTACGCTCAGCTCAATTGCTGGGGTCGCTGTGGAGTGAGTTTGGGGGGTGAATGTAGCAGATGGGGATCTGTGAAACTCACTCCTCAGCCTGAAGTATCGCCCCTTATGCCATTGAAGAAGGCCTTTTCTAATGGCGCAATGGGTTGGAACGCTTCAGGAGGGCAGTCACGTGTTTGCGAGGCAGAGGTCCTGAGTTCTAGTCTCGGTATGAGCTTGACCGTGACATCCTTTACACTAGGGTAAAAACTAAAACGTGCATGCCTTGGTGTCCCCAGGATTGGGAAACACTGATCTAACTCACCCTGGACAGTCAGCCGCAGCTTCCCCAGCTCGTCATCCCAGTGAGGGTCGACTCCAGCATCGTACAGAACCAGGTCTGGACGAAACGTCTCTAGCAGCCACCAGGGAAGGTGGGTTTAAACTAGCCCACAAAACAAACAATAACTTTGTGTTTATCAGTAGAACATTAGCATGTCTGAATTACATTTCTACCTCACAGGAGACACAGTTGATAAAAACATCAAAAAGTACACTGAACAAAAATATAAACGCAACATGTAAAGTGTTGGTCCCATGTTTTATGAGCTGAAATAAAAGATACCAGAAATGTTCAATGCGCACAAAAAGCTTATTTCTCTCAAATGTGTTTATATCCTTGTTAGTGAGCATTTGTCCTTTGCCAAGATAATCCATCCACTTGACAGGTGTGGCATATCGAGAAGCTGATAAACCGCATGATCTTTATACAGGTGCTGGGGACAATAAAAGGCCACTCTAAAATGTGCAGTTTTGTCACACAACAAAATGCCACAGATGTCTCAAGTTTTGAGGGAGTGTGCAATTGGCAAGCTGACTGCAGGAATGTCCACTAGAGCTGTTGCCTAAGAATGTAACGTTAATTTCTCTACCATAAGCCACCTCCAACGTTGTTTTAGAGAATTTGGCAGTAATTCCAACTGGCCTCACAACAAGCAGACCACGTGTATGGCATTGTGTGGGCGAGAGGTTTGCTGATGTCAACGTTGTGAACAGAGTGCCCCATGGTGGGGGTGGGGTTATGGTATGGCCAGGCGTCATAAGCTATGGACAATGAACACAATTGCATTTTATCGATGGCAATTTGAATGCAGAGATACCGTGACGAGATCCTGAGGCCCATTGTCGTGCCATTCATCCGCCGCCATCACCTCATGTTCCAGTGTGATGTTCCAGTGTGATTGATTTTCAGCTTCCAGGATCTATACATAATTCCTGGAAGCTGAAAATGTCCCAGTTTTTCCATGGCCTGCATACTCACCAGACATGTCACCCATTGAGCATGTTTGGGATGCTCTGGATTAACGCGTATGACAGCGTGTTCCAGTTCCTGCCAATATCCAGCAACTTCACACAGCCATAGAAGAGGAGTGGGACAACATTGCACAGGCCACAACCAACAGCCCGATCAACACTATGCGAAGGAGATGTGTTGCGCTGGATGATGGTCACACCAGATACTGACTGGTTTTCTGATCCACGCCCCTACCTTTTAAAAAAAGGTATACTACATGACCAAAGGTACAGTGGGGAAAAAATTTATTTAGTCAGCCACCAATTGTGCAAGTTCTCCCACTTAAAAAGATGAGAGAGGCCTGTAATTTTCATCATAGGTACATGTCAACTATGACAGACAAATTGAGAAAAACAAATCCAGAAAATCACATTGTAGGATTTTTAATGAATTTCTTTGCAAATTATGGTGGAAAATAAGTATTTGGTCACCTACAAACAAGCAAGATTTCTGGCTCTCACAGACCTGTAACTTCTTCTTTAAGATGCTCCTCTGTCCTCCACTCGTTACCTGTATTAATGGCACCTGTTTGAACTTGTTATCAGTATAAAAGACACCTGTCCACAACCTCAAACAGTCACACTCCAAACTCCACTAAGGCCAAGACCAAAGAGCTGTCAAAGGACACCAGAAACAAAATTGTAGACCTTTACCAGGCTGGGAAGACTGAATCTGCAATAGGTAAGCAGCTTGGTTTGAAGAAATCAACTGTGGGAGCAATTATTAGGAAATGGAAGACATACAAGACCACTGATAATCTCCCTCGATCTGGGGCTCCACGCAAGATCTCACCCTGTGGGGTCGTGTTTGGAGGACAAAGAATGCTGAGTTGCATCCAAAGAACACCATACCTACTGTGAAGCATGGGGGTGGAAACATCATGCTTTGGGGCTGTTTTTCTGCAAAGGGACCAGGACGACTGATCCGTGTAAAGGAAAGAATGAATGGGGCCATGTATCGTGAGATTTTGAGTGAAAACCTCCTTCCATCAGCAAGGGCATTGAAGATGAAACGTGGCTGGGTCTTTCAGCATGACAATGATCCCAAACACACCGCACGGGCAACGAAGGAGTGGCTTCGTAAGAAGCATTTCAAGGTCCTGGAGTGGCCTAGCCAGTCTCCAGATCTCAACCCCATAGAAAATCTTTGGAGGGAGTTGAAAGTCTGTGTTGTCCAGCGACAGCCCCAAAACATCACTGCTCTAGAGGAGATCTGCATGGAGGAATGGGCCAAAATACCAGCAACAGTGTGTGAAGACTTACAGAAAACGTTTGACCTGTGTCATTGCCAACAAAGGGTATATAACAAAGTATTGAGAAACTTTTATTATTGACCAAATACTTATTTTCCACCATAATTTGCAAATCAATTCATAAAAAATCCTACAATGTGATTTTCTGGAATTATTTTTCTCATTTTGTCTGTCATAGTTGACGTGTACCTATGATGAAAATGACAGGCCTCTCTCATCTTTTTAAGTGGGAGAACTTGCACAATTCGTGGCTGACTAAATACTTTTTTTCCCCACTGTATGTGGACACCTGCTTGTCGAACCTCTCAATCCAAAATCATGGGCATTCATATGGAATTGGTCCCCCCTTTGCTGCTATAAAAGCCTACACTCTTCTGGGAAGGCTTTTCACTAAATGTTGGAATATTGCTGCGGGGACTTGCTTCCATTCAGCCACGAGCATTAGTGAGGTTGGGCACTGATGTTGTGCGATTAGGCCTGGCTCACATTCGGCATTCCAATTCATCCCAATGGTGTTCGATGGGGTTGAGGTCAGGGCTCTGTGCAGGCCAGTCAAGTTCTTCCACACCGATACCGACAAACCATTTCTGTATGGAACCCGCTTTGTGTACAGGGGCATTGTCATGCTGAAACAAGAAAGGGTCTTCCCCAAACTGTTGCCACAAAGTTGGAAGCACAGAATCGTCTAGAATGTCATTGTATGCTGTAGCGTTAAGATTTCTCTTCACTGGAACTAAGGGGCCTAGCCCAAACCATGGAAAAACAGCCCCATACTATTATTCCTCCTCCACCAAACTTTACAGATGGCACTATGCATTGGGGCAGGTAGCGTTCTCCTGGCATCTGCAAAACCCCGATTCATCCGTCGGACTGCCAGATGGTGAAGCGTGATTCATCACTCCAGAGAACGCGTTTCCACTGCTCCAGAGTCCAATGGCGGCGAGCTTTACACCACTCCAGCCGACGCTTGGTATTGCGCATGGTGATCTAAGGCTTGTGTGCGGCTACTCGGCCATGGAAACCCATTTCATGAAGTTCCCGACGAACAGTTCTTGTGCTGACGTTGCTTCCAGAGGCAGTTTGGAACTCGGTAGTGAGTGTTGCAACCGAGGACAGACAATTTTTACGCGCTACGTGCTTCAGCACTCGGCGGTCTCGTTCTGTGAGCTTGTGTGGCCTACCACTTCGCGGCTGAGCCGTTGTTGCTCCTAGACGTTTCCACTTCACAATAACAGCACTTACAGTTGACCTGGGCAGCTCTAGCAGGGCAGGAATTTGACGAACTGACTTGTTGGAAAGGTAGCATCCTAAGACGGTGCCACGTTGAAAGTCACTGAGCTCTTCAGTAAGGCCATTCTACTACCAATGTTTGTCTATGGAGATTGCATGGCGGTGTGCTCGATTTTATATACCTGTCAGCAATGGGTGTGGCTGAAGTAGCTGAATCCACTCATTTGAAGGGGTGGCCACATACTTTTGTATATATAGTGTATACAGTGGGGAGAACAAGTATTTGACACACTGCCGATTTTGCAGGTTTTCCTACTTACAAAGCATGTAGAGGTCTGTAATTTTTATCACAGGTACACTTCAACTGTGAGAGACGGAATCTAAAAATCCAGAAAATCACATTGTATGATTTTTAAATAATTTATTTGCATTTTATTGCATGACATAAGTATTTGATCACCTACCAACCAGTAAGAATTCTGGCTCTCACAGACCTGTTAGTTTTTCTTTAAGAAGCCCTCCTGTTCTCCACTCATTACCTGTATTAACTGCACCTGTTTGAACTCGTTACCTGTATAAAAGACACCTGTCCACACACTCAATCAAACAGACTCCAACCTCTCCACAATGGCCAAGACCAGAGAGCTTGCTATGAATATGGGACCAAATATGGGACCAAATACTTAACTTTTTACTACGTTAATACACATTAATTTATCCCAATACTTCTGGTCCCCTAAAATGGGGGGGGGGGGGGGGGGAGACTATGTACAAAAGTGCTGTAATTTGGGTGAACAGTTTAGAAAGCTGACAGTCTGCACTTTAACCACATTGTCATTGTATCATTTCAAATCCAAAGTGCTGGAGTACAGAGCCAAAACAACAAAAAACGTCACTGTCCCAGTACTTTGGGAGCTCACTGTAGGTCAACTTTGAGCACCTCTTATCTCCTGAATGTTTTAGCATTCAGGTCCAGAAAGTCACTTTGACCACTTCTAACATGGGCAAACGTATGGAACGTTTCATTCAAATCGAAAGGGTTGCGGTCAAAAAGTGATTGAATTCAAATGGAACGACCTAGGTACTAACTAACCTGCAGACAGGTACTGACCAGTAGAGAGGTACTAAGTAACCTGTAGACACTCAGGTACTGCTAACTAACCTGTAGAAGGGATACTGACCTGGAAAGTGGTACTAACTAACCTGTAGAGAGGTACTGACCTGTAGAGAGGTACTGACCTGTAGAGAGGTACTGACCTGTAGACAGGTACTGACCTGTAGAGAGGTACTGACCTGTAGACAGGTACTGACCTGTAGAGAGGTACTGACCTGTAGACAGGTACTGACCTGTAGACAGGTACTGACCTGTAGACAGGTACTGACCTGTAGAGAGGTACTGACCTGTAGACAGGTACTGACCTGTAGACAGGTACTGACCTGTAGACAGGTACTGACCTGTAGAGAGGTACTGACCTGTAGACAGGTACTGACCTGTAGAGAGGTACTGACCTGTAGAGAGGTACTGACCTGTAGACAGGTACTGACCTGTAGACAGGTACTGACCTGTAGACAGGTACTGACCTGTAGAGAGGTACTGACCTGTAGACAGGTACTGACCTGTAGACAGGTACTGACCTGTAGACAGGTACTGACCTGTAGAGAGGTACTGACCTGTAGACAGGTACTGACCTGTAGAGAGGTACTGACCTGTAGACAGGTACTGACCTGTAGAGAGGTACTGACCTGTAGAGAGGTACTGACCTGTAGACAGGTACTGACCTGTAGAGAGGTACTCCTTGTCCTCCATCCCATCCTCCACACTCATGTCCAAGTCACTCTGCTGTTTACGCACCGGGAAGTTTCTCCCACAATGCACTGAGAACGTGAAAACATCCGGCTCGTCTTTGAAGATGGAAACAGTGCCGTCTCGTGCGACTTTGGGCATTAAGGTATGCAAACCATACATTTGCATAGATTTTTTTGTATATCAAAATGTTTGTTATTTGGGGTTTCCTTGGGCATTCCTAATCACTGCTTAATTTGTAATGAAAGGAAAACTAGGTCCTGATTTCTAAGGGTTAACCTAGCAGGTGCTTTGCTGCTACCGCCAGGTCGTTGAGGAGACTGATCCGAAGCTGGAGAAAAGCATGGTGGGTTCCTCCAGTCGTGCTGCATGCTAGCCCTCTCTGTAAAGCAATTTCTGCTGCTAGCACAGTGCCACCTGGAAGGTGTGTGTGGGGGGGAGGGGGGGAATACATATTTATTGTAGTCTTTCAGGCTATGTGTCAACTGTAAGGGTGCCAGATTTGAAAGTCCCCTTATGATAAATAATAATATCACAGGAGGTTCATGGCACCTTAATTGGGGAGGATGGGCTTGTGGTAATGGCTGGAGTGGAATCAGTGGAATGGTTTCCATGTGTTTGATGCCATTCCATTTTGTCCGTTCCAGCCATTATTCCAGCAGCCTCCACTGGATGATATTATTTTTCAGACAGTCCAATTGATGAATGTTCATCTAACCTGCTTGAGCATACCTGTTTCATATCTGCAGCGTCGCACTATGACCTCACTCCACGGAAAGCCTGTCCTCCTCTACTCTTTCTCATCGATCTGGCCATTTATGAAGTTGTTCAGGTATTATTCTGTGCACACAGTTTAAAAGATTCTTGGAGGCAATTGCAGGGGCTCATACCTTTGGAGAAAAATCCACAATATAAGGACTGTCATAGCTGAGCAAAGATCAACAATCCTCCCATATGTCACTGACTGGCCCAATATCTCTCTTTCCTTCCGAAGTGTGCAGTTGTTCACTACTTCCCAGCAATCTAAAAGCATTGGATTGTTGAGGCATGTGTTAGTGGGAGTTTCCACTATATTTCTTCTACCAGTAATGTCCTTTCAGTGAAGGGAAGTGAACAAGTGCACTCTTGGGGAGGAAGGAGAGATAATTGGGACATAGCCCTTCTAGCCCATGCCTCCACCAAGACTATCCTTTTAGATTTGAGGGAAGTAGTGAACAAATGTACATTTCAGGAAAAATGAGATATTATTGGGACAAACACAGTGTCTTACCTGTTGGTCTTTGATGACTTGGTCCTTGATAAGGAAGTCTAGTACTCTGGGAAATTTCCCCATGGGAAATCTGTGGTTGGGTGGCAGCTCGCACACATACTTGCTGTGATGTACTATTGGAAGGCCTATTGTATAATGGCTAATCGATGAATAAATATATATGCATTATCAATCATCTTCTTTAATGCAATGCATTAGGGCAATGTTTTCCATCTCTGGTCCTGGCTAGCTGCAGGGTGTGCAGGCCTTTTTTGATCCAAGTTATCATAATGTTATTTATGGGCTGGAATAAAAACCTGCACAGTAGCTCTCCAGGACGAGAGTTGGCGAACCCTGTATTGGAGTATGGTGCATGTGCAAGAGGAAAGTCCAAGCTTCTGTCAGACACGAGGTAATACTTACCATAAATATTGCATGCTACGTTACATTTGCTACAGAATTGCAAAGTTCAATATAGACTGTGAATGAACCAAACAATAATGAATTATGTAAACTCTTAAGCTGGCCCTTATGAAAAAAGATTGCAATCAGAGTGCAGTATATATGATGCAAATAGTTCGTCCAAAAATATGTTTTTTTACTGTAGTAATTTTGCAGTGTAACTGCAATTACAGTGCAATTATTCTGCAATTACTGTGTCCACAATACCACAGTCAACTGCAGTTACTACACTTTTACTGCAGTTTCAAAACTGCAATCTTTTTTTGTAAGGGGGGTGGACACTACACGACTTTCAAAATCCTAACATCGTTGAGCCTCTTACATTAAACGACTCTTAGTTTTTTGTGTGTTGCCAACGTTGTGGTGCGCACACTAATCGATGTGGCACAGACGGTGGTCACACACTATAAGATTCTTCACTTGGTCGTGAGGATTCTCAATACCATGCTGTCTCGCGAAATCAATAATGTGATTCGATTTAACGTAGCTACGAGCTGTGGCTCAGAGCAGCCTCATAAACGTTCAGTCAGACATTCACGCTTGCCATAAAATTGAAATATCTAGCTGACATTTTGAATTGAATAACATTGCTTGTGAACTTCAGAGCTGTAACGATTTGACACTTTGGCTTTGGTTGAAGGCAAGTACAAATGCATACTATACTGAACAAAAATATAAATGTAACATGCAACAATTTCAAAGATTTGACTGAGTTACAGTTCATATAAGGAAATCAGTCAATTGAAATAAATTCATTAGGCCCTAATCTATGGATTTCACATTACTGGGCAGAAGTTCAGCTATGGGTGGGCCTTGGAGGGCATAGGCTCTCCCACTGGGGAGCCAGGCCCAGCCAATCAGAATGAGTTTCCCCACAACAGGGCTTTATTACAGACAGAAATACCCCCCCCACCCCCCCCCCCCCCACAGGGAAAGAAGCCGGATGTGGAGGTCCACGTGGTCTGCGGTTGTGAGGCCGGTTGGACGTACTGCCAAATGATCTAATACTACGTTGGAGGCGGCTTATGGAAGCGAAAAATTTACATTCAATTCTCGGGCAACAGCTCTGGTGGACATTCCTGCAGGCAGCATGCCAATTGCACGCTCCCTCAAAACTTGAGACATCTGTGGCATTGTGTTGTGGGACAAAATTGCACATTTTAAAGTGAACTTTTATTGTCCCCAGCACAAGGTGCACCTGTGTAATGATCATGCTGTTCAATCAGCTTCTTGATATGCCACACCAGGTGGATGGATTATCTTGGCAAAGGAGAAATGCTCACCAACAGGGATGTAAAAAATGTGTGCACAACATTTGAGAGAAATAAGCATTTTGTGAGTATGGAACATTTCTGGGATCTTTTATTCAGCTCATGAAACATTGGACCGAAACTTTACATGTTGCTTTAATATGTTTGTTCAGTATAGTAGTAGTCATAGCACCTGCTCGAGAGTCTACACATTCTGGGGGATGTGAAACAATGTCATCTCACTCATTGGCTATTGCTGATCACTGTTCTCAAAACTTGTCATTGCACATCTCACACTACAAGAGCATGGCGATTTTGTGCCGATAAAATCCGACCTGTTTAAAAATATCGGGACGTTTGGGACTGCTCAAAGACTAGATCCGTAGCCCTCAGATAGCTATTTTTGACCCTCTCACATTAAACGGGCGTCGGTGACGGCCGCCCGCCCCGAGCAGGCAATGACATGGGGATTTTGTCTCCGATCTCAAAAACATGTCTGGGATTGCTAAATCATGGCCAACATCGTGCAATGTACACCCGGCTTTACTTGTTCAGTGTGATAACATCTCCAGACTCTACAACCTGTCCCGCTTTTTATACATTTCCTATGTCTCACCAAGTCCTTGAAGCTTAGAAGAGCTCCTTGAAGCAACCTTGGTTTTGTAAAATATGTAATTTCTGTCAATGAATGCCCAAACAAACCAGACACTACATAGCCAAATGTGACAGGTAGTTTACAGCATGAGCGCGAGTTTCTGGCTAAATCTCATTTAAGGTGCAACATGTAGCTATTGTTACTGTAACACTTATCATTCTGACATCTCTTCCACAATGTTTTACACACAGGGGTATTCAAATTCCTAATTCTATGGTTTTACAGCTGCCACAGTCTTGTGTTGTGGTTGTTACATAGTAAACGGTGTTACCTCAGACAGAAGGGGTTAGTTATAAATATCTTTGCTGTTACATTAGCCTCTTAATTTCGTGGAACTCTACTGCCATCACGTGCCCTGGAGTTTGATTGGCAATGAGAAAAACATTCTATTACCAGTATTGTAGCTGGTTCTAAGAGCCAATTTATGCTTTATCCGAAAAATGTAAATGCTCTGTAAAGCTCCGCATTGACATGATTGGTTTACGGTAGGTGAGGGCGGGAGGTCCTGTATAAACACAAACTGACTTCCTTGACAACTTCCTTCACAACAGCTCTGCGCTGCTCGGCGAAGCGCAAGAAGTATGAATGCCCTAACTTCTGCAGAGGCCATATCACCGTAAATGCTGTACGGCCAATGCTGACGACCATGCAGCGCTTTTAGTGCACCATCAAATCCAAGAAGAGATCCGCCTGCCATTATCCTATTTCCGTTCTCCTGGCAGCAGGATATTATGCTTGCAGCAAGATCGCAGATGGTTTTCGTTTTCTAAATAAGAGTCCCTACAAAGACATGCTAAACTTTGGGAATATCTTTTTTTTGTCGCACTCTAGTGCATTACCACTGTTTTTCACACCATTGCAACCACCTTTAAAATATACATATATAATTTAACATACTTTTATTTAGAATATTGTATTATTAATACCAGCATGTTTTTAGAAAGTTTAGACCAATACTGGTACTGTATGTTGAAACGAAGAAAGCTATTGTGTAGGCTATTATACAAAGAAATACACTTTCAATATATTACAAATATATGTAATTGGAATTACTCAAATTAGTCTAGAACACAGGAGGTTGGTGGCACCTTAATTGGGGAGGACAGGCTCATAATAATGGCTGGAGCTGATTAGGTGGAATGGTATCAAATACATAAATCTAACATGGTTTCCATGTGTTTGATGCCATTCCATTCGTGTTGTTCCGGCCATTATTATGAGCCGTCCTCCCTCAGCAGCCTCCTGTGGTCTACAAAACTTAAATTGGTCTATTGTGCAGGGCAACTGGTTTAATACAGAGTGCTGGTGACTCCTTACTCCACCCACTCCATTCACTACAATGCAATACACTGCATACAAATTACGTTTAGGCTTATAGAGAAAAAACTACTCTGTGCCGATGTAAAAGTAGGGTTGGGAGTACTCAGTAGGGTCTGTAGAATCTATATACAGTGGGGGAAAAAAGTATTTAGTCAGCCACCAATTGTGCAAGTTCTCCCACTTAAAAAGATGAGAGAGGCCTGTAATTTTCATCATAGGTACACGTCAACTATGACAGACAAAATGAGGGAGAATTTTTTTTTTTTTATGAATTAATTTGCAAATTATGGTGGAAAATAAGTATTTGGTAAATAACAAAAGTTTCTCAATACTTTGTTACAGTGGGGAGAACAAGTATTTGATACACTGCGGATTTTGCAGGTTTTCCTACTTACAGAGCATGTAGAGGTCTGTAATTATTATCATAGGTACACTTCAACTGTGAGAGACGGAATCTAAAACAAAAATCCAGAAAATCACATTATATGATTTTTAAGTAATTCATTTGCATTTTATTGCATGACATAAGTATTTGATACATCAGAAAAGCAGAACTTAATATTTGGTACAGAAACCTTTGTTTGCAATTACAGAGATCATACGTTTCCTGTAGGTCTTGACCAGGTTTGCACACACTGCAGCAGGGATTTTGGCCCACTCCTCCATACAGACCTTCTCCAGATCCTTCAGGTTTCGGGGCTGTCGCTGGGCAATACAGACTTTCAGCTCCCTCCAAAGATTTTCTATTGGGTTCAGGTCTGGAGACTGGCTAGGCCACTCCAGGACCTTGAGATGCTTCCTTAGTTGCCCTGGCTGTGTGTTTCGGGTCGTTGTCATGCTGGAAGACCCAGCACGACCCATCTTCAATGCTCTTACTGAGGGAAGGTGGTTGTTGGCCAAGATCTCGCGATACATGGCCCCATCCATCCTCCCCTCAATACGGTGCAGTCGTCCTGTCCCCTTTGCAGAAAAGCATCTCCAAAGAATGATGTTTCCACCTCCATGCTTCACGGTTGGGATGGTGTTCTTGGGGTTGTACTCATCCTTCTTCTTCCTCCAAACACGGCGAGTGGAGTTTAGACCAAAAAGCTCTATTTTTGTCTCATCAGACCACATGACCTTCTCCCATTCCTCCTCTGGATCATCCAGATGGTCATTGGCAAACTTCAGACGGGCCTGGACATGTGCTGGCTTGAGCAGGGGGACCTTGCGTGCGCTGCAGGATTTTAATCCATGACGGCGTAGTGTGTTACTAATGGTTTTCTTTGAGACTGTGGTCCCAGCTCTCTTCAGGTCATTGACCAGGTCCTGCCGTGTAGTTCTGGGCTGATCCCTCACCTTCCTCATGATCATTGATGCCCCACGAGGTGAGAACTTGCATGGAGTCCCAGACCGAGGGTGATTGACTGTCATCTTGAACTTCTTCCATTTTTTTATAATTGCACCAACAGTTGTTGCCTTCTCACCAAGCTGCTTGCCTATTGTCCTGTAGCCCATCCCAGCCTTGTGCAGGTCTACAATTGTATCCCTGATGTCCTTACACAGCTCTCTGGTCTTGGCCATTGTGGAGAGGTTGGAGTCTGTTTGATTGAGTGTGTGGACAGGTTTCTTTTATACAGGTAACGAGTTCAAACAGGTGCAGTTTATACAGGTCATGAGTGGAGAACAGGAGGGCTTCTTAAAGAAAAACTAACAGGTCTGTGAGAGCCGGAATTCTTACTGGTTGGTAGGTGATCAAATACTTATGTCATGCAATAAAATGCAAATTAATTACCTAAAAATCATACAATGTGATTTTCTGGATTTTTGTTTTAGATTCCGTCTCTCACATTTGAAGTGTACCTATGATAAAAATTACAGACCTCTACATGCTTTGTAAGTAGGAAAACCTGCAAAATCGGCAGTGTATCAAATACTTGTTCTCCCCACTGTATATACCCTTTGTTGGCAATGACACAAGTCAAACGTTTTCTGTAAGTCTTCACAAGGTTTTCACACACTGTTGCTGGTATTTTGGCCCATTCCTCCATGCAGATCTCCTCTAGAGCAGTGATGTTTTGGGGCTGTCGCTGGGCAACACGGACTTTCAACTCCCTCCAAAGATTTTCTATGGGGTTGAGATCTGGAGACTGGCTAGGCCACTCCAGGACCTTGAAATGCTTCTTACGAAGCCACTCCTTCGTTGCCCGGGCGGTGTGTTTGGGATCATTGTCATGCTGAAAGACCCAGCCACGTTTCATCTTCAATGCCCTTGCTGATGGAAGGAGGTTTTCACTCAAAATCTCACGATACATGGCCCCATTCATTCTTTCCTTTACACGGATCAGTCGTCCTGGTCCCTTTGCAGAAAAACAGCCCCAAAGCATGATGTTTCCACCCCCATGCTTCACAGTAGGTATGGTGTTCTTTGGATGCAACTCAGCATTCTTTGTCCTCCAAACACAACGAGTTGAGTTTTTACCAAAAAGTTCTATTTTGGTTTCATCTGACCATATGACATTCTCCCAATCCTCTTCTGGATCATCCAAATGCACTCTAGCAAACTTCAGACGGCCTGGACATGTACTGGCTTAAGCAGGGGGACACGTCTGGCACTGCAGGATTTGAGTCCCTGGCGGCGTAGTGTGTTACTGATGGTAGGCTTTGTTACTTTGGTCCCAGCTCTCTGCAGGTCATTCACTAGGTCCCCCCGTGTGGTTCTGGGATTTTTGCTCACCGTTCTTGTGATCATTTTGACCCCACGGGGTGAGATCTTGCGTGGAGCCCCAGATCGAGGGAGATTATCAGTGGTCTTGTATGTCTTCCATTTCCTAATAATTGCTCCCACAGTTGATTTCTTCAAACCAAGCTGCTTACCTATTGCAGATTCAGTCTTCCCAGCCTGGTGCAGGTCTACAATTTTGTTTCTGGTGTCCTTTGACAGCTCTTTGGTCTTGGCCATAGTGGAGTTTGGAGTGTGACTGTTTGAGGTTGTGGACAGGTGTCTTTTATACTGATAACAAGTTCAAACAGGTGCCATTAATACAGGTAACGAGTGGAGGACAGAGGAGCCTCTTAAAGAAGAAGTTACAGGTCTGTGAGAGCCAGAAATCTTGCTTGTTTGTAGGTGACCAAATACTTATTTTCCACCATAATTTGCAAATAAATTAATAAAAAATCCTACAATGTGATTTTCTGGAGAAAATACATTCTCAATTTGTCTGTCATAGTTGACGTGTACCTATGATGAAAATTACAGGCCTCTCTCATCTTTTTAAGTGGGAGAACTTGCACAATTGGTGGCTGACTAAATACTTTTTTTCCCCACTGTATGTGTCAGAATGAGTCATCAACCACACAGTGCTTTGTTCAAATTACAGACTTTAGATATAACAGGCGTCTGCTTACCTTTAGTAATTAGTTGCGCGGCACAGTGGGTTGACGCTCACTCCAACAGCGGGTGGTCATTCACTCCTGGCAAACTCGCCAAAATGTAGAGGATTCTTTGCACAGTGCTGATATTCTCTTATTCTTAAACAAACCTTAAGCTTTAGAAAATGACACAGACAACGACTTCTGAGTGTATATATAAAATATCTTTAGTTATGCAATTGCAGGTAGAAGTGTATACAGAGTCACACAGGATTTGGATGGCTCCTCATAAGTTCTACAAAGTGTCTTAAAACAATCTCTGCTTTTTATACAAGTACGCCCCCCTTCCCCCCTTCCCCCCGGGTTACTCTGAAGCAACGAGAAACAATACAGGTCTATCTGTTCCTGAAGTTTAATCTCCATCCCATGTCCTTGACATACCCAGACCAGCTGCAGGGAGCTAGAGGGGACCCTCCTTATGAAAAGCACAGCATTGATAGTTAAGAAATGTCTCTACTATTGTTAAGCATATTAATTGTTAACTATTAATATTAAACAATTCAGGCAAATACGTGTATTCCCAAACAGTAGCACTCAGGTAATTCTTACTTAGATTATTCTTTTCATTCTGATCATAGTGTAAAGTACACTCAGACGTGAGTGTTTTTATTTTACCCTTATTTTACCAGGTAAGTTTACTGAGAACACATTCTCATTTACATCAATGGCCTAGGGAATAGTACAGGGGGGAGGAGAGGGGATGAAGGAGCCAATTGGTAGCTGGGGATGATTAGGTGGCGATGATGGTATGAGGGCCAGATTGGAAATTGAATGAATGTGTGATTCCTCAGAGAGCAGATGATGGCTGCTGAAGTAGGGCATTCCCAGCAGAGACTTGTCACACCCTGGTTCTGGGACTCATTATGTTGAGCCAGGGTGTGTGCAGTCTATGTGGTTTTGTTCTATGTTGGGTGTCTAGGTTGTCGTTTTCTATGTTTGGTCGATGACTCCCAATCGGAGGTAACGAGTGTCAGCTGTCGGCTCGTTATCTCTGATTGGGAGCCATATTTATACTGTGTGTTTTCACCTTGGGGTTGTGGGTTTTTGTTCCAGGTTCAGTCATAGTCACTGTTGGACTTCACTATCGTCATTTGTTTGTTGTTTTCGTGGTTGCTTTTATTTAATAAAGTCATCATGTTCACTCCACGCGCTGCGTATTGGTCCGTTTCCTCAGACGATCGTGACAGAAAAACCCACCATCAAAGGACCAAGCAGCATGTCAAGCGGCAACAGGACCCAGCTCCAAAGGCTTCCTGGACATGGGAGGAGATTTTGGACGGAAAGGGGTCCTGGACTTGGGAGGAGATCCTGGATGGGATGGATCGCCGTCCATGGAGCGAAACGGTGGAGAGGCGACGGCGAGAGGAGCAACGGCGTCAGCAGGGCCATCGTCGGAAGGTCGAGAGGCAACCCCAAAAAGTTTTTGGGGGGGGGCACATGGCTTGGGCGGCTGGGCAGCGGGAGGCTGCCACAGGACTGACGGAGGCAGAGAAGGGGCGAATTCAAGAGGCAACCAGGTTACGGGGGTCACTGGCCAAAGTAGGGAAAGGAGATGTAGAGGCACGGCGTGAGAGACTGAGGTGTGTATCCAGTCCGGTCCGGCCCGTTCCAGTTCCCGGGGTAGAGCCAGTGGTGTGTGCCTCCAGTACGGTCCGGCCTGTTACGACCCCTCGCACCAAGGATACGGTGCGCTTCGCCAGCCCAGCCCGGCCTGTTCCTGCTCCACGCACAGAACCTACGGTGTGCGTCGCCAGCCCAGCCCGGCCTGTTCCTGCTTCACGCACTAACCCTACGGTGTGTGTCGCCAGCCCGACCCGGCCTGTTCCGGCCACTCGCACCAAACCTACGGTGCGCGTCGCCAGCCCGGTCCGGCCTGTTCCTGCCACCCGCACCAAGTCTACGGTGCGCGTCGCCAGCCCGACCCGGCCTGTTCCTGCCACCCGCACCAAGTCTACGGTGCGCGTCGCCAGCCCGACCCGGCCTGTTCCTGCCACTCGCACCAAACCTACGGTGCGCGTCGCCAGCCCGGTCCGGCCTGTTCCTTCTCCCTGCACTAGCCCTGAGATGCGTGTCCTCAGCCCGGGACCACCAGTTCCGGCACCACGCACCAGGCCTATAGTGCGCCTCAGACGGCCAGAGTCTGCCGTCTGCCCAACGGGGCCTGAACTGCCCGTCTGCCCAACGGCGATTGAACTGTCCGTCTGCCCAACGGCGCCTGAACTGCCTGTCTGCCCAACGCCGTCTGAACTGTCCGTCTGCCAAGCGCTGCATAAGCCGCCCGTCTGCCATGAGCCTTCAGAGCCGTCCGCCAGACCGGAGCCGCTAGAGCCTTCCGCCAGACAGGATCAGCCAGAGCCTTCCGCCAGACAGGATCAGCCAGAGCCTTCCGCCAGACAGGATCAGCCAGAGCCTTCCGCCAGACAGGATCAGCCAGAGCCTTCCGCCAGACAGGATCAGCCAGAGCCTTCCGCCAGACAGGATCAGCCAGAGCCTTCAGCCAGCCATGAGCAGCCAGATCCTTCAGCCAGCCATGAGCAGCCAGATCCTTCGGCCAGCCATGAGCAGCCAGATCCGTCGGCCAGCCATGAGCAGCCAGATCCGTCGGCCAGCCATGAGCAGCCAGATCCGTCGGCCAGCCATGAGCAGCCAGATCCGTCAGCCAGCCATGAGCAGCCAGATCCGTCGGCCAGCCATGAGCAGCCAGTTCCGTCGGCCAGCCATGAGCAGCCAGATCCGTCGGCCAGCCATGAGCAGCCAGATCCGTCGGCCAGCCATGAGCAGCCAGATCCGTCAGCCAGCCATGAGCAGCCAGATCCGTCAGCCAGCCATGAGCAGCCAGATCCTTCGGCCAGCCATGAGCCGTCCAGCCAGGATCCGCCAGAGCCGTCCAGCCAGGATCCGCCAGAGCCAGCCAGCCAGGATCCGCCATTGAGTCCGGTGCTGTCCCTTAGCCCGGTGCTGCCCCTTATCCTGGTGCTGCCCCTTATCCTGGTGCTGCTCCTTATCCTGGTGCTGCTCCTTATCCTGGTGCTGCTCCTTATCCTGGTGCTGCCCCTTAGTCCGGTGCTGGCCCTTAATCTAGTGGGGCTAAGGTGGAGGGTGGTCATTTGGAGGAACCTACGTAAGCGGGTAGTGACTATGGTGGGGTGGTGGTCTAGGCCGGAGCCAGAACCGCCACCGAGGAGGTATGCCCGCCCAGCCCTCCCCTGTTTGGGGGTTTTGAGGCGCGGTCGCAGTCCGCGCCTTTAGGGGGGGGTACTGTCACACCCTGGTTCTGGGACTCATTATGTTGAGCCAGGGTGTGTGCAGTCTATGTGGTTTTGTTCTATGTTGGGTGTCTAGGTTGTTGTTTTCTATGTTTGGTCAATGACTCCCAATCGGAGGTAACGAGTGTCAGCTGTCGGCTCGTTATCTCTGATTGGGAGCCATATTTATACTGTGTGTTTTCACCTTGGGGTTGTGGGTTTTTGTTCCAGGTTCAGTCATAGTCACTGTAGGACTTCACTTTCGTCATTTGTTTGTTGTTTTCGTGGTTGCTTTTATTTAATAAAGTCATCATGTTCACTCCACGCGCTGCGTATTGGTCCGTTTCCTCAGACGATCGTGACAAGACTATTTAGCAGAGAACTCAGATGACAAAGGACTCACTGGCAAAGACATCCTGGAATAGCGGGAGGGGTTTATTTGTTTAAGGTTTGAGTAAGCAGGTGAGAGAACACGTTTAGGTAGGTCTAACAGAGCAGGAACAGAAACTGTATGTCATCATAAACAGGCCAGTGCATAACCAGACAACCCATGACATGGCTAGACAGTAGCAAACGTACATTTGAGGATGGCTATTAATGACAAGGATGAGGCCTGGGTCGTGTTCATTAAGGCGGAATTAAAATAATAATAATTGCAACAGAAAACAAAATATGAGCGTTTCTTATTGGATAAGTGAAGGAAGTCCCTCCTTATTTCAGTCCGTTTTCTTCTGTTTGGTGCCTAATAAACACAACCCAGTTAACGTAGTTAAGGCAGCGTAGATTCATTTTGGTTTCTTCAGCGATTGGTGAGGTCATATTAATACGTTCAATGTTTTGAAATTCATTTAGTAAAGTTTTAACCGATTTTTAGATTGTGGCTTGCATTGTTATTGTTAATTTGTCCTTTTAACCATTGCTCTTCTTGCAGCTGAATAACTTCAAGGCCCAGCAGAAGTTGGACATCCTAAATTCTGTGAGTCTCAGTTCCTAAGGTGGGTGATCTTAAATGCAAACGTAGTTAAATACCCAGGTGCACACAGTGAAATGAATGACAATAAATAATTAAAACGTGAATTGTGAAGAGCAGTGGAGAGTGGGCATGTCATATTGAAACTGAAGATGAAGAATTGGTTGATCATCCCTACATTGTTTGTTTCAGGTGTTCTCCTACTTTCATGCCCAGTACACCTTCTTCCACCAAGGCTTTGACTTGCTGAGAGACCTGGAGCACACTACGAAGTCCATGGACGCACAGGTGAGACTACAGTGAAAGACGTGACCATGTGATTATTAGTTGAGATAAAGTCACTAAACTAGGGACAGGAGTTTTTACTGACCACACGACCTGACCAGGAAAAACTCTGTAGCTAAAAATACCTGGTTTGACTGTAAAAAACAAAATAAAAATAGCCTGATCTGAGCCGGAATGGCCCATAGGCCATAATCTCCTGTTTCTATAGCGTGAGGCAGCTTGATGTACAAGTACAACCCCTGGACAGGATGCTAGTCTATAGCAAGGCCGTACCCCCAATCCTTTTCGTCGGCTTCTGTAACATATAGCCAACAAGGTGTGAGCCATTCAGCAGGGCTGTGCACAGAGCTTTGGGGGGGGCACGTTCTCAACAACAAAAAAGGATTAACTCTCCGTCCGGTGCCAGTAGCCACTGACTGCATGCAGAAGTCAGACGTGCACGCTTTGAGCTAGAGGGTGTGGAGGGGGATTTTTCTAAGATTCAAGAGTTAATGAAATTAGCTAGTTTGATGTGCAATTTGTAATATTTAAAATTAAAACATTGAAAAGAGACTCAAAATACAATTAAAAAGTAATTCATAAAATAAAATCAATCTGAGGACAATCTTTCAGAGGAGGGCAAAAGGGCAGGTGCTCGGGCACTGGTTGAGCCCTATCTGTGCACGTGCCTGCCACTCAGGGAGTATATAGTTCAGAATGCGGCTGCCAATATCAATGTTTACTGGTTCATTGAGATTAGATTTTTGATCATATGCCTTTTGACAGCTTGCCCAACTCTCGACTGAATGTACAGCTAAAAGAAAGGACCTGGAGAATACCCACCTACTGGTCCAGCAGAGAGTGAGTGTTATCATCAGATGCCAGATGGTCACAGTTGCTGAAGGATTATCACTTAACTAACACTAAGTGTGTGTTTTGTGTTTGTGTCCAGGATGCCTCAGGGGAGCCCATATTAAGTTCCTGTCCTGATGGTGGGGAAACCATACAAGGCTACCTCTTCAAAATATCTCGGAGAAAGAACAAGACATGGAAGAGGTGAGCGAGAGAAACACAGATTCTTTACTGTGATACCTTACAACTTATGTCACACAATGGCAGTTAATTACTGCCTTGTATTCAACACGTCACTAAATCTCAAATCTTGCTTTAGATGCTGGTTCTCCATTAAAGACAACCAATTGGTGTACACAAAGTCACATAAGGTAGGACAGTTTATGTCTGTATCTATTTGGTCTTTTGAGCAATCATTTATTATAGTTGTACTGCAGAATTTTATTACTGACATTTTTGTGTCCTTGAATAGTTGTGATTGACAGTTGTCTTCCTGTAGGAGGAGCCTGTGTCGCTGTTTGATGACCTCAGGCTGTGTGCGGTGAAGTCTCTGGACAGCATTGACCGCCGCTTCAGTTTTGAGCTGTTTTCTGTTCAAAAGTAGCTAAGCAGTTTTAACTTCTATGTATTTTGTTGTATTTACATTTTTTCTCAAATTTTCCACCAAAGGTTGTTAAAATTTCTGTCCATGACGCTTTATCTGTGAGATAATAAAAACTATGTCATTGATATCATCATGAAGTTTTAGCTTTGAAATTGAAGATTTAACAGTGCAAACATCGCAGCTGATTTCGGATACGGTGGAAATATTTTACTTATATTTTGCATTTGATGCATTGAATAAAAGCAGAGCTCAAGTCCCAAGTTATCCCTCACTGACCCACCCTGTCTGTCCTCCTCTGCCCAGATGCTGTGCCCTTAAGGCTGACTCAGAGGAGCTGAAGCAGGCTTGGATCAGTGCCGTTCAGGGAAGCATAGACATGGCCTACCGCGAGAGAGTGGAGTCCCAGCAGCCTCAGGTATTTACAACTCAGACAGGCTTACAGACACATTAACAGATTTTTCATACTACATTTTTTATTAAAAAAATAGTACAAAGAAAACAAAACAAGTCACATTTAACTAAACAAAACAGCATACAGTAATACGGTCACGATTGACCTATTTAGGTATCTCCAGGCAAATACATTCTAACTATGCCTCTCTGTGTGCCCAGCCCAAAGAAAGCCCTCTGCCCCTACAGAGCCCCTCAGACCCACAGCCAGGACAGCCTCCTCAGAGGCCTGCGGCTCTGGTTGTGGCACTCCAAAGTCCGGGGAACCACCGCTGCTGCGACTGCAGTGAGGAGGAGCCGCTCTGGGCCAGCGTCAACCTGGGTATCACCATGTGCATCGAGTGCTCCGGCATCCACAGGTACTGCCTAGCTAGTGTGTGGTGTTTATAGTCCTGGGGGACTAACAGGACTACAGGGCATGCAGGCTTTTGTTCCAGTCCAGCACTTTCACACCTAATTTAACAGATCAAGGTCTCACGAAGACCTTGATTAGTCGAATCAGGTGTGTTAGTGCTAGGCTGGAACAATAGCCTGCACGCCCTGTAGTCCTGTTAGTCCCCCAGGAGCTTCCCAAGACCGGGGTTACTGACCACCATGTTTCTGTAATGTTGTGTTTTTTTAACAGGAGCCTTGGGGTCCATCTCTCCAAAGTGCGATCTCTCACCCTAGACTCCTGGGATCCCGAACAGATGAAGGTACTGTAGCAGAATTGTCACGTACGTTACCAATTAAAGTTGAGTAAAATATTAGAATTATGAGTAGTAGCCCTGAGTTTTTCCTGACTGCATTACCAGCTGGCTATACCTAGGGCCCAGAGTTTTAATGGTCAGAGTTCATAGTCAGGAAAAACTCATGGCCCCTAAGTATGAGGTTTGTTTCTTAACTCTTCTGCTCTGTTCTACTCTGCAGCTGCTGTGTGGTCTGGGTAATGATGTCATCAATGGGATATACCAGTCCAGGTGTGCAGCAGAGGGCAGAGTAAAGCCTAGTGCTGGCAGCCCTCAGTAAACATTTTGCAACAGAGGTTCTTTGGCAACACTATCAAACCCCTTATATCCCGAGTGGCGCAGTGGTCTAAGACACTGCATCTCAGTGCTTGAGGCGTCACTACAGACCCCCGGTTCGATTCCAGGCTGTATCACAACCGGCCGTGATTGGAAGTCCCATAGGGCGGCGCACAATTGGCCCAGTGTCGTCCGGGTTTGGCCGGTGTAGGCCGTCATTGTAAATAACAATTTGTTCTTAACTGACTTGCCTAGTTAAATAAAGGTAAAATAAAATAAAATAAAAATATTGGTCTCCCATGTTCCGATTGAAAGCGACTTACTCCAACAATTGAAAGGCATTGATTATTAAAGAGCTACACTGAATGAGCTGAAATCTTAAAGGTTCCATCTAGAACCTAAAAGGGTTCTTCGGCTGTCCCCATAGGAGAACCCTTTGAAGAACCCTTTTGGGTTCCATGTAGAACCCTTTCCACATGTAACTCTTTTTTTCTAAGAGTGAACACTGGAGTGTGTTTCAAAAGACTTCACATAGACATTAGTAGGGCTTTATAATGTTCGATTTGAAACAGAACTATTAAAATAGTTTGACTCCCTGCACAGTCCCCTGCTTTAACAATGATTCTCTCTCTCTCTCTCTCTCTCTCTTTTTATTCTCTCTATCTCTCTCTCTATCTCTCTCTCTCAGCCCAGAGAAAGAGACATGGATTAAAGAGAAATATGTGGAGAAAAGATTTGCAAAGGATGCCAGCTCGCCTGAAACACGTAGGTCCCTATCGTACTACTCACCTCCGCATGGGGTTTGATGTTTGTGTGTGTGTGTCTGTCTTTGTGTGAATTTAATCAGTCCTACTCCTACATTTAGTCTCAGTCCATTCGTCTTTCAATGACGCTATTGTTGTTACTGTAGAGATTGGGAGGGAGAATGCAGGGCATCAGCATGGCGCAGGGGGCAGAGGTGAACTGGAGCCACGCTGAGGAGGAGGGACGCAATGCTCTCATAGGTTCAGCTTTTGGGGTGAGTAGCGCCGTGGGCATGATTTAAAGGTAGTCAGCGATGCACAAAGTAATCAGCAATATCAAGCTGCTTTTCGCAACATATAAGGACATTCAATCTGAGGGCTTAACTTCTCTGCTGTTTCGGTTCAGCAGTTATCACATTGAAGCTATTGAAGTGCACCCATGCACATATGCAGATATTCTGTGATACTCTGTCTGAGTGCATCGTCTTGCATCATGCTTATTTGCAAAATGTTCAGTGCTGCTCGTGGCAACGTCATATCGCTGAGTCTCAGTTTGACATAGATTGTGTTTTATTTATACTTTAGCATAGTAGGCCCCCAAGTTTATCCTGACTAGGTAGTTTGTTTTATGTTAATTTTTTTTACTTCAGGGCCGTAAACATGGGTTGTGCATGTGTCTTACATGTATATGCTTTTCTGTCTGTCTACAGGGCTCCCTATCGGCCTGTGAGTTCCTACTGCAGAATGGAGCCAATCTAAACTACTGTGACCAGCGTGTTCAAGGAGCCCTTCACACTGCAGCCACCTGGGGCCACACAGGGTGAGGGTCACACACATAGAGATACAGTTGAAGTCGGAAGTTTACATACACTCGTTTTTCAACCACTCCACAAATTTCTTGTTAACAAACTATAGTTTTGGCAAGTTGGTTAGGACATCTACTTTGTGCATGACACAAGTAATGTTTCCAACAATTGTTTACGTACAGATTATTTCACTTATAATTCACTGTATCACAATTCCAGTGGGTCAGCAGTTTACATACACTAAGTTGACTGTGCCTTTAAACAGCGTAGAAAATTCCAGAAAATGATGTCATGGCTTTAGAAGCTTCTGATATGCTAATTGAGATAATTTGAGTCAATTGGAGGTGTACCTGTGGATGTATTTCAAGGCCTACCTTCAAACTGAGTGCCTCTTTACTCATGGGAAAATCAAAAGAAATCAGACAAGACCTCAGAAAAAAATTGTAGACCTCCACAAGTCTGGTTCATCCTTGGGAGCAATTTACAAACGCCTGAAGGTACCACGTTAATCTGTACAAACAATAGTGCGCAAGTATAAACACCAAGGGACCACGTAGCCGTCATACCGCTCAGGAAGGAGGCGCGTTCTGTCTCCTAGAGATGAACGTACTTTGGTGCGAAAAGTGCAAATCAATCTCAGAACAACAGCAAAGGACCTTGTGAAGATGCTGGAGGAAAGAGGTACAAAAGTATCTATATCCACAGTAAAACAAGTCCTATATCGACATAACCTTAAAAGCCGCTCAGCAAGGAAGAAGCCACTGCTCCAAAACCACCATTAAAAAAGCCAGACTACGGTTTGCAACTGCACATGGGGACAAAGATCGTACTTTTTGGAGCAATGTCCTCTGGTCTGATGAAACAAAAATAGAACCGTTTGGCCATAATGACCATTGTTATGTTTGGAGGAAAAAGGGGGTTGCTTGCAAGCCAAAGAACACCATCCCAACCATGAAGCACGGGGGTGGCAGCATCATGCTGTGGGGGTGCTTTGCTGCAGGAGGGACTGGTGCACTTCACAAAATAGATGGCATTATGAGGAAGGAAAATTATGTGGCTATATTGAAGCAACATCTCAAGACATCAGTCAGGAAGTTAAAGCTTGGTTGCAAATGGGTATTCCAAATGGACAATGACCCCAAGCATACTTCCAAAGTTGTGGAAAAATGGCTTAAGGACAACAAAGTCAAGGTATTGGAGTGGCCATCACAAAGCCCTGACCTCAATCCTATAGAACATTTGTGGGCAGAACTGAAAAACCGTGTGCTAGCAAGGAGGCCTACAAACCTGACTCAGTTACACCAGCTCTGTCAGGAGGAATGGGCCAAAATTCACCCAACGTATTGTGGGAAGCTTGTGGAAGGCTACCTGAAACGTTTGACCCAAGTTAAACAATTTAAAGACAATGCTACCAAATACTAATTGAGTGTATGTAAACTTCTGACCCACTGGGAATGTGATGAAATAAATAAAAGCTGAAATAAATCATTCTCTCTACTATTATTCTGACATTTCACATTCTTAAAATAAGGTGGTGATCCTAACTGACCTAAGACAGGGAATTTTTACTAGGATTAAATGTCATGAATTGTGAAAAACTGAGTTTAAATGTAATTGGCTAAGGTGTATGTAAACTTCCGACTTCAACTGTAGCTTCATTTTAAGTGGTATGCTATTGGAACAGTGGCCGTAACTAGGACCCAGAGTTTATGGTCAGGGTAAAGTCCTTGGTCTACATATAGCAATAGAAGAAGTCCTTCCAGGTCTTAGGCCAGGGCTTCTCTAAGTTTTTGGGGCCGGGGACCGCTTTTGTGATAGCAAATTTATAATCGGAAAACACAACTCCTACTTGAGAATTCAATAAAAAAAAGCATGCAAGGAGTTTTACTATGATTTCTGCAATTGTCACGCCCTGGCTCTGGGGACTCTTAAATGTTGAGCCAGGGTGTGGAGTTTCTATGTTATATTTTCTATGTTGTGTTTTCTAGATCATGTGGATCTATGTTGGCCAGGGTGGTTCCCAATCAGAGGCAGCTGTAGCTCGTTGTCTCTGATAGGGGACCATACTTAGGCAGCCTGTTTGGCACCAGTCGGTGTGGGATCTTGTTCCGTAAAGGTTTGTGTTGTGTAACCTAGGACTTCACGTTTCGTTTGTTTGTTGTTTTGTTCGTGTGTTAAGTACAAATAAAATATGTACGCTTATCACGCTGCGCCTTGGTCCGTCTCATCAGTAAACGATCGTGACAGCAATGCATGGTCGGACTAACCAAGTATCTGGCCCCTTTTCTTATTCTTTATTTTTTATTTTTTATCTGGTCGCTGACTCCCTGCAGTACCACTTTGAGAACCACTGCTGTCTTAGGGTATAGTATATCAAAGTCTATGATTGGTTAAAATCAGTTTGGTGGGTGCAAATGAATAACATGTGTGCCTCATGTGTCTCACAGGCAAGTGTGTCTACTTCTAAAGAAGGGAGCCAATCAGTATGCAGTTGACGAGAGGGGGCAGGACCCACTCGCCATTGCCATAGGGACAGCACATGCCGATATTGTGACCCTGTAAGTAAATCCACTCTATGAAATGCAGGAAAAGTGGAAGCATTGTGGTAGTTTGTTAATGCCCTGTATTTTTTGGGGACTGTCTTCCAGACTACGAATGGCTCGCATGAATGAAGAGATGAGAGACTCAGAGGGATTCTTTGGATCTATGGGTAACATTCACTATGTTGATGTTTAATAAAATGATGATACCTTTATTTGTTTCTCACCTGTAGCCCTTTACACTCATACCTGTATACGGGTTGAAAATGGCAGATTTGGGCACTGATAAGCACCTGAATTGGAACGCAGTGGCTGTACAGTAACATGCTATACATTACGTCAGAGCTCAGGGTCTCCGCTTCACAGCTCTGTATGGGTTTTGACTGACAGCTTTTCTGAACTTGAGCACCGCACGTGACAAGAAGTTGCCCCCATCCCTCCCGCTAATTGGGCAACTTTTGCAAACGTTTTGTTGTCTGAATGGAGGAAATGCTGTAAATTACAAGGACTCAATGTACACTGCTCAAAAAAATAAAGGGAACACTTAAACAACACAATGTAACTCCAAGTCAATCACACTTCTGTGAAATCAAACTGTCCACTTAGGAAGCAACACTGATTGACAATACATTTCACATGCTGATGTGCAAATGGTATAGACAACAGGTGGAAATTATAGGCAATTAGCAAGACACCCCCAATAAAGGACTGGTTTTGCAGGTGGTGACCACAGACCACTTCTCAGTTCCTATGCTTCCTGGCTGATGTTTTGGTCCCTTTTGAATGCTGGCGGTGCTTTCACTCTAGTGGTAACATGAGACGGAGTCTACAACCCACACAAGTGGCTCAGGTAGTGCAGGTCATCCAGGATGGCACATCAATGCGAGCTGTGGCAAGAAGGTTTGCTGTGTCTGTCAGCGTAGTGTCCAGAGCATGGAGGCGCTACCAGGAGACAGGCCAGTACATCAGGAGACGTGGAGGAGGCCGTAGGAGGGCAACAACCCAGCAGCAGGAAAGCTACCTCCGCCTTTGTGCAAGGAGGAGCAGGAGGAGCCCTGCCAGAGCCCTGCAAAATGACCTCCAGCAGGCCACAAATGTGCATGTGTCTGCTCAAATGGTCAGAAACAGACTCCATGAGGGTGGTATGAGGGCCCGACGTCCACAGGTGGGGGTTGTGCTTACAGCCCAACACCGTGCAGGGCGTTTGGCATTTGCCAGAGAACACCAAGATTGGCAAATTCGCCACTGGCGCCCTGTGCTCTTCACAGATGAAAGCAGGTTCACACTGAGCACATGTGACAGACGTGACAGAGTCTGGAGACGCCGTGGAGAACGTTCTGCTGCCTGCAACATCCTCCAGCATGACCGGTTTGGCGGTGGGTCAGTCATGGTGTGGGGTGGCATTTCTTTGGGGGGCCGCACAGCCCTCCATGTGCTCGCCAGAGGTAGCCTGACTGCCATTAGGTACTGAGATGAGATCCTCAGACCCCTTGTGAGACCATATGCTGGTGCGGTTGGCCCTGGGTTCCTCCTAATGCAAGACAATGCTAGACATCATGTGGCTGGAGTGTGTCAGAAGTTCCTGCAAGAGGAAGGCATTGATGCTATAATAATAATAATAATAATAATATAATATGCCATTTAGCAGACGCTTTTATCCAAAGCGACTTACAGTCATGTGTGCATAAATTTTTACATATGGGTGGTCCCGGGGATCGAACCCACTACCCTGGCGTTACAAGCGGCGTGCTCTACCAATTGAGCTACAGAGGACCACATACATAGGCTATGGACTGGCCCGCCCATTCCCCAGACCTGAATCCAATTGAGCACATCTGGGACATCATGTCTCGCTCCATCCACCAACGCCACGTTGCACCACAGACTGTCCAGGAGTTGGTGGATGCTTTAGTCCAGATCTGGGAGGAGATCCCTCAGGAGACCATCCGCCACCTCATCAGGAGCATGCCCAGGCGTTGTAGGGAGGTCATACAGGCACGTGGAGGCCACACACACTGCTGAGCCTAATTTTGACTTGTTTTAAGGACATTACATCAAAGTTGGATCAGCCTGTAGTGTGGTTTTCCACTTTAATTTTGAGGGTGACTCCAAATCCAGACCTCCATGGGTTGATACATTTGATTTCCATTGATAATTTTTGTGTGATTTTGTTGTCAGCACATTCAACTATGTAAAGAAAAAAGTATTTAATAAGATGATTTCATTCATTCAGATCTAGGATGTGTTCTTTTAGTGTTCCCTTAATTTTTTTGAGCAGTGTATTTTGAAAGATGAGATGTTGAGGATTATAATAAATACCACTTTGATGTCATACAAGCAAGCCAAACACCTGTGAATCCAAATGTGCACTTCACATTTTACATTTTTACATTTTAGTCATTTAGCAGACGCTCTTAACCAGAGCGACTTACAGGAGCAATTAGGGTTAAGTGCCTTGCTCAAGGGCACATTAACGTCATTTAGCAGACGCTCTTAGCCAGAGCGACTCACAAATTGGTGCGTTCACCCTATAGCCAGTGGGATAACCACTTTACAATTTTGGGGGGGGGGGGTTAGAAGGAATACTTTATCCTATCCCAGGTATTCCTTAAAGAGGTGGGGTTTCAAATGTCTCCGGAAGGTGGTGAGTGACTCCGCTGTCCTGGCGTCGTGAGGGAGCTTGTTCCACCATTGGGGTGCCAGAGCAGCGAACAGTTTTGACTGGGCTGAGCGGGAGCTATGCTTCCGCAGAGGAAGGGGAGCCAGCAGGCCAGAGGTGGATGAACGCAATGTCCTCGTTTGGGTGTAGGGACTGATCAGAGCCTGAAGGTACAGAGGTGCCGTTCCCCTCACTGCTCCATAGGCAAGCACCATGGTCTTGTAGCGGATGCGAGCTTCAACTGGAAGCCAGTGGAGTGTGCGGAGGAGCGGGGTGACGTGAGAGAACTTGGGAAGGTTGAACACCAGACGGGCTGCGGCATTCTGGATGAGTTGTAGGGGTTTAATGGCACAGGCAGGGAGCCCAGCCAACAGCGAGTTGCAGTAGTCCAGACGGGAGATGACAAGTGCCTGGACCAGGACCTGCGCCGCTTCCTGTGTAAGGCAGGGTCGCACTCTCCGAATGTTGTAGAGCATGAACCTGCAGGAGCGGGTCACCGCCTTGATGTTGGCGGAGAACGACAGGGTGTTGTCCAGGGTCACGCCTAGGCTCTTCGCACTCTGGGAGGAGGACACAGCGGAGTTGTCAACCGTGATGGCGAGATCATGGAACGGGCAGTCCTTCCCCGGGAGGAAGAGCAGCTCCGTCTTGCCAGGGTTCAGCTTGAGGTGGTGATCCGTCATCCATACTGATATGTCTGCCAGACTTGCAGAGATGCGATTCGCCACCTGGTTATCAGAAGGGGGAAAGGAGAAGATTAGTTGTGTATCGTCAGCGTAGCAATGATAGGAAAGGCCATGTGAGGATATGACAGAGCCAAGTGACTTGGTGTATAGGGAGAAAAGGAGAGGGCCCAGAACCGATCCCTGGGGGACACCAGTGGTGAGAGCACGTGGTGCGGAGACAGCTTCCCGCCACGCCACTTGGTAGGAGCGACCGGTCAGGTAGGACGCAATCCAGGAGTGAGCCGCGCCGGAGATGCCCATCTCGGAGAGGGTGGAGAGGAGGATCTGATGGTTCACAGTATCAAAGGCAGCAGACAGGTCTAGAAGGACAAGAGCAGAGGAGAGAGAGTTAGCTTTAGCAGTGCGGAGAGTCTCCGTGACACAGAGAAGAGCAGTCTCAGTTGAATGACCAGTCCTTCACATTTCCATATCATAAAACTCATGTCATATACAGTGTCAGTGTTTATGATCACTATGTTCGATGTACAGTTATAAGATGATATGGCTTCATACCCTAGGTTGTTCTGAACAAAATGAGCCTATGTTTGTTTGTTGTGAAGAACATTTGCTGCGGAACATGCACCTGAATGCACGCATGACTCCTTTATAACTCCTTTATAAGATTGTATTTTATAACTTAGCTAGTCATGTTGGCAATAGAACAAGCTTTCAAATTATGCCCACCTGACCCAGATTGCCATTTATAATGGACCGTTTTTTGGATTGCGTAAACAACAACTGTAATTGCGTGTTGGTGGGGATGCAGGGCTGTGTTCCAAACAAAACAACTACAAGTGTGCTTGCTCTAGTTCGTCAATAGCACTGCTAGGAGAGCTCAAAAAATGACCTTATAGTTGAAGACTCTTCTTTGAGACATAAAAGTGCATTGAAATTACTTAGAAACTGTGGCCACTTGGAGACACCAGTTAGTCGTCTTACCCAAACCCTTGGAATTGTTTTGTCTTATGTTGCACCTACACCACATTTTCCAGTAATATTCTTATCATGTTACTGAATGTATCCAGAGTATTTTCAGATTTTGTTATCAACAAATGTGGCGAAAAGTACAGCAAATGTACACTGAACAAAAATAAATAAAGCCCTTTTGTGGGGAAAAAACTTATTCTGATTGGCTGGGCCTGGCTCCCCAGTGGTTGGGCTTATGCCCTCCCAGGCCCACTCATGGCTGCACCCCTGCCCAGTCATGTGAAATCCATAGATTAGGGCCTAATGAATTTATTTCAATTGACTGATTTTCTTATATTTACATTTTAGTCATTTAGCAGACGCTGTTATCCAGAGCGACTTACAGTTAGTTAGTTGGTGCAATATTTGCTCAGAAATAGAGCACGCTTTGATTGGTTATCTCAAACGTTGAGACCTCTCATTGTTTTGGATTTGAAAACCTAACAGCTGCAAAGGAAGAGGGCGGTGCTCCGGGGCTGTGTGGCTGTCCATGAGTGTGTTTGAGAGAGAAAGACGAAGAGGAGAACAAACCAGTAAAAGCACAGCCCCCTTCATTATTGACGCATCGTGCTCACAGCATCCAGCAGCCTCCCTAGACTATGACGTAAGGAGGACTTCGAGTTTTGGTATCAGCCAGACTTCTCTGTCCGTGCTGAACATGAACACTCCTAGAATGCTGTTTTGCTGTGCTGGGTCGTATTCATTAGAGCTCACCATAGCAAAACGTTTTGTAACGAAGACTAAAACGGCTTGTTCTCATTGAACAAGTACAGATAGTTCCGCTTGTTTTCTTCCATGTCGTGCCTACTAAACACAACCCTTAGTCCAAACACTACATTTTGCTGAACTGCTTGTGTGTTCCTTTCCAGGTGACGATGAGACATTTCAAGACATCTTCCGTGACTTCAGTGATATGGCTTCACACGATCCAGAAAGACTCACCCGTCGACAGTTCAGCAGAAGCGGAGAAGAGGAGGAACAGGACAAGAGAATGGTGAATGACCAGCACAAGGCAGAGAAGGAGGAGGAAGAGACATAGGGAGAATCTCAATTGCATACTCCTCGCGTCCTCTCTCCTGCCCCAATTCTTGTGAATGGATGTTACATAGGATGGATGCATATTAACTGTGTTTGCTCAGTCTGCTGTAATGCCCCAAAAGCACATAAATAAGGAAGATAAAAGTGTTACATATTGAAATACTAAAGTATTATATTTTTATGTATTGGTATGGACTGTAGCCACTTCAATATTTCAGATGTTATTAGATTACTTACACTTACTGACTGAACTGCTGCATGCAGTAGCCTAAACATGTTACTATTTACAGGTCATCAGTTTTTGTTTGCAGAGGAAATAAGTGGACCAAAACTGTCAAATGAGAATGCAGGGATTTAGAATGCATTATAAAGCGGGTAGTTTGGGTCCTGATTGGCTGAAACAGCATTTCAGCTGTGTGTATATCAGACAATATGATGCAGAAATACTTGTTTACTGTTCTACTTATGTGGGTATCCAGTTTATAAATGCAATTAGGCACATTTTACATTTTAGTCATTTAGCAGACGCTCTTATCCAGAGCGACTTACAGTTAGTGAGTGCATACATTATTTTTTATACTGGCCCCCCATGGGAATCGAACCCACAACAGAGCCACATCCCAGCCGGCCATTCCTTCCCCTACCCTGGACGAATTGTGCGCCGCCCCATGGGTCTCCTGGTCGCAGGATCTCTAGTGGCACAGCTAGCACTGCGATGCAGTGCCTTAGACCACTGCGCCACTCGGGAGACCTCTGGGGTTTGTGGTATATGGCCAATATACCACATCCCCTTGGGCCTTATTGCTTAAATATAGGCCTATTATATATTATTTTACTGTGGCACAGTCAGATATAATAAAATGTGTCTTAATACTGTTTTGAGTTTTTATTGGATTATGGTGAACAATGAGCATCCATATTGCACAATGTCCCAGATGTGATTGAAATAATGAGTAAATAATGAGTACAGTCCTTAAAGGAGAAGTTATTTTTTACAACCAAATCTCAATTTTTTACGTAAATAGTTTGTTATAGAAGGGTCCAGACAAATATTTTGTGATTTCACGTTTTAGAGAAATATACTCCAAACAGCAAATCACTTCCTCATCCTCGTGTGGTATGTGGGCCCTGAAAAAACATGAACAAATGCTCCAAAAACACCAAAATACATCCTTTTAGAAACAGCAAAGCTCTCAGTATAGGGATGCAGGTCTTTATATGTTGTACACATGAAATTGTGTCATACCGAACTTTATCTGCAACATTATATTCCATTTTGTTGTGACTCCAGAGATACCTCTGTCCATTTTACAGGTAACTGCCTAAATAAAGGAAACACTAAAGTAAATGAGGGATACAAAGTATATTGAATGCATGGGATGCTTCCACACAGGAAGTTCCAGACACTTGTAGAATATACGCCAAGGCGCATTGAAGCTGTTCTGGCTGCTTGTGGTGTCCCAATGCCCTATAAGGACACTATATGTTGGTGTTTCCATTATTTTGGCAGTTACCTGTAGCAGCAGGCTACATGGAAAATGGAACCGCTTGAGTTGCGCAAAAGGGAATAAGTATGACATTACGGATAAAGTTTGGAATGACACAACTTCATGTGTACAACATCTAAAGACCCGCGTAACTATACTGAGAGCTTTGCCGTTCCTAAAATGACGTTTTAGGGTGTTTTGTTCATGTTTTTTTCAGGGCCCATATATAACACAATGAGGATGAGGAAGTGATTTGCTGTTTGGGGTAAGATTTTTGTGAAATCACAAAAAAAGATGTCTGGACCCTTCTGTAACATGCCATTTAGATTTTTAAAAAAAAATAGAGATTAGGTTGTAAAAAGGGAAACTTTTCCTTTATTGTAAGGTAGCCTACTGTACAATAGCACTGTACGTGTACAACAGAAGTCCCGAAGAATTTCAAAATACATGCGCATAAGAACTACGTCATTCGAAGCGCGACCAAAGCTGAACGCATGCGCATATGACGGCTCAAATTCGTTGACGCCATTTTGGACATCGCAGGACTGTTTTATACAGCTACTTGCTAATGTTGATCAATTAACTATTGTTTTAATTTGTTGACCGGCCATAGACACTATCATTGCTGGCTAGCTTTCGACTCAGCTGGCCAGATTGTCTTATTTCGTTAGCTAGATCTTGACGTTGTTCCATTTGTGGTTGCTAACTAGCTACCAGCAGGGCCCATTTGTCCGTGCAGATTGCTTGTTTCGGAACTTGCATTTTCTCGTTGATACAATAACCACAGATACAATTGATTAATCGCCAAGCCTAAATACTGAGTTGATTGTCCATAGTGTCCTTTGGACAAATGGATGGCGAAGAGGACGAATTCTTCTCCGGGAACCACTCTGGTAAGAACTGCTTTGATTCTGCCTCGGCGCGGACAAGCTAGCTCCTATTGCTTTTTTTTGGGTATTTGTTATGGATCTCATTAACTGCTGCCAAGGCAACAGCTACTATTCCTGGGGTCCAGGAAAAATTAACGAAGTAATATACATTATAATATCATTCACAATACATTAAGTGTGTGCCCTCTAGCCACTAAGGTGGCATTTCATGTGGGGTATGCATAGGTGTCTGAGCTGTGTGTTAGTAGGTTAAACAGACAGCTCGGTGCATTCAACATGTCAATACTATTTACAAAAACAAGTAGTGATGAAGTCAATCTTTCCTCTACTTTGAGCCATGAGAGATTGACATGCGTATTTTGTTATTTTAACTCTACGTGTACATTTAAGGGCCAGCCGTGCTGCCCTGTTTTCCCAAGTCCCTCTTTGTGGCACCTGACCACACAACTGGGCAGTAGCCCAGGTGCGACAAAACTAGTGCCTGTAGGACCTGCCTTGTTGATTTTATTGTTATAAAGACAGAGCAGCACTTTATTATGGACAGACCTCTCCCAATCGTAGCTACTGTTGCATCAATGTTATTGTGTGCATGGTCGTCATGCCCCTTGTATATGATACCAATATTTGTAAACATTCATTCTGGAATGGCAAAAAATGTGTTGGTTATGTCCTGTAGATGGTGGCGGCACCCCAGTACAAGACGAACATGCTCCTGGTTCAGATGCGGAAGAGCCGCTCCACTCCGAGGTAAGGGGATAGTCATCTAAGCAAGACGTTCAGATAACCAGTGTTCATCACCACAGTCGTGGTCAAAAGTTTTGAGAATGACACAAGTATTGGTCTTCACAACGTTTGCTGCTTCAGTGTTTTTAGATATTTTTGTCAGATGTTACTATGTTATACTGAAGTATAATTACAAGCCTTCCATAAGTGTCATAGGCTTTTATTGACAATTACATTACGTTTATGCGAAGAGTCAATATTTGCGGTGTTGACCCTTCTTTTTCAAGACCTCTGCAATCCGCCCTGGCATGCTGTCAATTAACTTCTGGGCCACATCCTGACTGATGGCAGCCCATTCTTGCGTAATCAATGCTTGGAGTTTGTCAGAATTTGTGGGTTTTTGTTTGTCCACCCGCCTTTTGAGGATTGACCACAAGTTCTAAATGGGATTAAGGTCTGGGGAGATTCCTGGCCATGGACCCAAAATTTTGATGTTCTGTTCCCCGAGCCACTTAGTTATCACTTTTGCCTTATGGCAAGGTGCTCCATCATGCTGGAAAAGGCATTGGTCAACACCAAACTGTTCTTGGATGGTTGGGAGAAGTTGCTCTCGGAGGATGTGTTGGTACCATTCTTTATTCATGGCTGTGTTATTAGGCAAAATTGTGAGAGAGCCCACTCCATTGGCTGAGAAGCAACCCCACACATGAATGGTCTCAGGATGCTTTAATGTTGGCATGACACAGGACTGATGGAAGCGCTCACCTTGTCTTCTCCGGATGCCCCAAACAATCGGAAAGGGGATTCATCAGAGAAAATGACTTTACCCCAGTCCTCAGCAGTCCAATCCCTGTACCTTTTGCAGAATATCAGTCTGTCCCTGATGTTTTTCCTGGAGAGAAGTGGCTTCCTCGCTGCCCTTCTTGACACCAGGCCATCCTCCAAAAGTCTTTGCCTCGCTGTGCGTGCAGATGCACTCACACCTGCCTGCTGCCATTCCTGAGCAAGCTCTGCACTGGTGGTGCCCCGATCCCGCAGCTGAATCAACTTTAGGAGACGGTCCTGGCGCTTGCTGGACTTTCTTGGGCGCCCTGAAGCCTTCTTCACAACAATTGAACCTCTCTCCTTGAAGTTCTTGATGATCCGATAAATGGTTGATTTAGGTGCAATCTTACTAGCAGCAATATCCTTGCCTGTGAAGCCCTTTTTGTGCAAAGCAATGATGACGGCACGTGTTTCCTTGCAGGTAACCATGGCTAACAGAGGAAGAACAATGATTTCAAGCACCACCCTCCTTTTAAAGCTTCCAGTCTGTTGTTTTAACTGAATCAGCATGACAGAGTGATCTCCAGCCTTGTCCTCGTCAACATTCTCACCTGTGTTAACGAGAGAATCACTGACATGATGTCAGCTGGTCCTTTTGTGGCAGGGCTGAAATGCAGTGGAAATGTTTTTTGGGGATAAAGTTCATTTTCATGGCAAAGAGGGACTTTGCAATTCATCTGATCACTCTTCATAACATTCTGGAGTATATACAAATTGCCATCATAAAAACTGAGGCAGCAGACTTTGTGAAAATTAATATTTGTGTAATTCTCAACTTTTGACCACGTGGTGGTGGTCAAGCCCTCTTGATTTCCAGACCATCTTGCACATACCGATTTTAACATTTAAAAAAATAATATAATATCCCAGGGCTCTACGCTGACCTTTTTTACAAGGAAAAATGTAGGGTCACACAAAGAAATGTAGGAGCACAATGAAAAATGTGCTAATAAAGCTAGAATCCTTAATATTTCTAGTCGCACTGGTGCTCCTAAATTTAAATGTCAGGTCGCACAGCAAAATATTTAGCCACGTATGCGTGTAAAATGGTCACACTTTAGAGCCCTGTATCCATTCCTAACCATAGACGTATAAAGTGTTTTATATTTCCAATTTTTTTTATTCAGGATGAGAATAGTGATGGTGAGGTAGCTGCTCGGGCCATGGAGACAAACGGCGTGGCCAGCGGGTCAGACAACGAGGGCCACAAAGGGGCGGACAGTGACTCTGAGGGGGAGGCCCCTAGGCCTGCAGACAGCGATAACGAGGAGGGGTCCCCAGTCAAACGCAGAGGCAGCACCTCAGACATAGAGGAGTTCCCACCCAAACGCAGAGGCAGCAACTCTGAAATTGAGGGGTCCCCAGTCAAACGCAGAGGCAGCACCTCAGACATAGAGGAGTTCCCACCCAAACGCAGAGGCAGCACCTCGGAAATTGAGGGGTCCCCAGTCAAACGCAGAGGCAGCACCTCAGACATAGAGGAGTTCCCACCCAAACGCAGCGGCAGCAACTCGGAAATTGAGGGGTCCCCAGTCAAACGCAGAGGCAGCACCTCAGACATAGAGGAGTTCCCACCCAAACGCAGAGGCAGCAACTCGGAAATTGAGGGGTCCCCAGTCAAACGCAGAGGCAGCACCTCAGACATAGAGGAGTTCCCACCCAAACGCAGAGGCAGCAACTCGGAAATTGAGGGGTCCCCAGTCAAACGCAGAGGCAGCACTTCTGACATGGAGGAGAAAGAAACCAAACGGGCTGCAGCTGGGAGCGACTCTGAGAACGAGGATCAGCCCCCGTCCCCAGCCCGGAGCGGACACTCTAATACACATAGTGAGATTGAGGCACCCAAACACAAAGCGCAGATGGAGTCTGATGGAGAGGAGGAGGAGGGCGGCAAGAATAAAGGGAAGTGGAAGGCTGTAATGCACTCCGACAGTGAGGATGAGGTGGATGCTCGGCCAGCGAAAGCAGCTGCAGGCAGTGACCAGGAGAAGGAGAGTCCCGCCAAACGGGTGGTGGAAGATAGTGAGGACGACGACGAGATGCCAAGTAAGTGCAATCTACATCAGAGACTTTGGAGGGGGAGAAAAAGTTTACTCCTGATAAGTGCACAATCAATCTACTGATCCCTATTCGAATACATATTCTATTCACTTGCTCCAGATATCGACATGCTCTGATTTAGTACACACATTCATACTACAACAGTTCCACGTTATTGTTTAAACGAAATTGGGATCGTTAACTTTTAGAAAAAGTCCCTTACAGTGCAGTTATTAATGAACTACCACTAACAGGTCCCGATCATCATAAAGGGAAAAATTAAACATGCCTAACACAACAATGCTGTAATGGAGGAGATATGCATCTTTAAGATTATTTGCCACAGTTATAAAGCGCTTTGCACGTCATTGACGTTAACAGTTTGAAAAATGGCAGAGTGAGACAGGGAAGCGACAGCAGCATAGTCCTGTAGGGCAATACTTTGAGAAGTTAAATGAGAAAGTTGTGAAATGCAAACTTTGCCAGGTGGAATTGAGCTACAGTGGTAGTACAGGTGCAACGCTGACGGGAGGCACCGTAAGTATATGTTAGAAATATATAAACTTAATAGGCTTAATAGGTACACTTATCCTATTTATCATATTGCTCAGCTCAGTCGTGAATTGTGAACTTTGCAGGTGTTTCTGATGAATAAACAATGCCATGCTGGTGGGTGGTACCATTAAAATAAAACCCAGCCCTGAAATGAAACGTAGGCCAAAAAAGTATTTCCAACTCATTTCCTAGGAAAAGACATGTCATTGGCACGAATTTGCACGAAGCATGCTGTTCGGTTTTGTCACTTCAAGCCCGAATATATCATACTTGACTAAAACGATTACTTATTCACTTGCATTGTTGTGTAACATCATGGGTAAGCTCTGGCAATTGTCTTTCAGCTTGAAAAAGTGGATTTCTACTGGTGTGGGCATTTAAAGATATGAGTTCATCGGGCCGCGGGATCCCAAACCGATGATTCTCTGGTTCACATTTTGTTTTTGTTCATATTACTTTCTACCTAAAATTATCTCACTTTGGGACAACTGATGCGCCCTATCCTTCAGTGTCGAACTAAGCATGTAACTGTGTTAGGGCTGACCCCATTTAGTCGACTGGTCGATTGTTTGGTCGATAGGCTGTTGGTCAACCGAGATTTCTTTAGTCGAGCATATAGCAACCAAAAAAATAACAAGACACCTGTCTGATTCGCGCCTGTCTGAGTGGACTGATCCATTGTGGAGACCGTGGGGGTGGCACAGTCCATCAGTCTAACATGCTGACTAGACCGTGCGCGTGCATGTTGATTTTGTCCACCCACACCAGATGCGATCAGGACACGCAGGTTGAAATATCAAAACGAACTCTGAACCAACTATATTAATTTGGGGACAGGTCGAAAAGCATTAAACATTTATGGCAATTTAGTTAGCTTGCTGTTGCTAGCTAATTTGTCCTGGGATATAAACATTGGGTTGTTATTTTACCTGAAATGCAGAAGGACCTCTACATCCGACAATTAATCCACAGATAAAAGGGTAAACCGAGTTCGTTTCTAGGAATCTCTCTCTTCTTTAGACTTTATATGGCGGTTGGCAACCAACTTTAAGGTGCATTACCATCACCGACTGGACTGTGGACCTCAGTTCATCTTTCAATCACCCACATGGGTATATGCTCTTAAAAACCAATGAGGAGTTGGGAGAGGTGGGACTTGCAGCGCGTCATGCGTCAAAAATAGAACCAAGTTCTATTTTAGCGCCTGCCTGTGTAGACACTTGTGAGCAGTGTGGCTGCAATGATTGAATAACATGTATGTGTAAATGTATTTTGCACCGCGAACGGTGTGGTCAGCATGTAAGACATGTTGCTACTGAAATTGTATATGGTTATATTACATAATAACAATGGTGCAACTAGGGCTGTGGCGGTCTTGAAATTTTGTCAGCCGGTGATTGTCAAGCAAATAACTGCCGTTCTCATCGGTAATTGACTGTTAATTAGCCTAAACACATTTAGCATCTCCTGGCTTCCACGCATAGCCTACAACCCACTGATGCAGACCTTTGGAACATCGTCATTTAAAAAAGTATAATAAATCCATATAAATAGCCGACACGTCACAATAAATCTATTATTTATTTTAGACAGGTCTAAAGAAACATGATATGAAGAAAATGTAGTCTATTTCAGAAGAATAGAATAGCATACTCTGAGTTGTCCTTATGTTAGGCCCTGATCTGGCTATGCCATATGGCTGTGGGCTACACTACTTGATTTAGCAGACAAGATTTGCTTATTTTATAGAATGAAGAACAGAATTGAACATAGCTGAATAAAATAGAAAGGATATTATGAGGGAGTGTGCACATGCGGCTATTCTGTGTTGAGCGGTTAACAAAAACACAGGTACTCCTGTATGCTTAATTTAGAGTTATTTATGTAACTTTAGTTGTGATACAAATGTTGGGTTATAAGTTTTAGATTTTTTATACATTCTAAGGCTGCATGATTCGATACTAATGATGATTTGTAAAAAGTTGCATGAAAGGCATGAGCTCTGCTTTGTTTTTTTGCGCAGGCTGCACACACTTCATCAGTCTCTCATTCACAATTTGACAAGCACTTGATATAACGCCTCGAATTTCCCGGCTGCATCCCCTTTGTGTGGCTGCGTGCCGAAGGACCTCTCACTCACATGGCTCTCAGTCACGTGATCAGGTCTTTCTCCTAGGCTACAAGTGAAGACAGACACATTGGGGACGCAACTGCACGTGTCTTTATCCAATTCCGAGGTGCATATTGAAGATATTGGAAGAACTGTCCACATGTACTTTTCGTCAGCCAACAAGATGAGTAGGCCTAACGAACAGCAAAAGCACTAGCCTATGTCAATCTACTATTCCCCCATAGTACAAAAGTCAACCTATTCTGTACGAGAAATAAATATTCCAAACATAGTCTGGGACAGTTGTCTGATGCGATAGATCCCAAATTAATACAACCACTAGCATAACATTTTACATTTACATCATAACAAAACCGGTTTTAAGCAATGAGGCTGACATTTAGCTTAAAATGTTGATAAACTATTAGGCTATTTCTTGACATAAGCGCAGCAATGCACACAAGGTAGTAGGCTATAAGCGTGAATGTTCCATTAGCAGGAAAACACCGTTCTCGAAAGTGACCACACATGCGATTATGCATTTAATGCTTTTATTATAAATGTGCGTTTTAATGGTAAATAATTTTTCCCAAATTTGAAACTCACGCACTGCGGATGTATGCCAGTTAGGCTTTACACCCGTTGTAAAGCGGAGGAATATGCTTCATTTTAATAAGTTATTTGCCCACTTTAGTTGTGATTCAAACCTTATCAAAACATATAGGCTTATGTGCTAGGCTACATGAGGTATGCGACTATGATTGGAAAAGTATATCATTCTCAAGTGTCATGACCTGCCCTCATGGGTTGAGGATCAAACATGCCGGCCAGGCAAAGGTTTGAACACCCCCTTTCCTGGGGGCCAGTTTTATGACCGGTTGTAAATATTGTGCAGACGTTCTCTTCCTTGCCATGAAGTATTGGGAGAAAGGACCCCTTTGTTAACAAAGGAAGTCTTCCCGCCAAGACTCCAACATCCAAAGGTGGATAATGAAACAATATTCCTACTTAAAATAATGTGGGAAATGGTTGGTGGGGACTTAAAGAACAATCATGTCAAATTCGTTACTATGTTGTGATGTCATTAAAGACAGTGGAACAACATAACTATCTCTGGCAGAATACACTTCCCAGTTATGAAGTTTGCATGTAATTGTTGTATAAAACGAATGATTTAAGTATAATAATACTTTTGTGAAGATAACTGTGATTTTAGCATTCTAGATGAGATGATTGTTTTCCATATTGATTTGTTCTCAGTCAGTCATCTGTGCCCAGATGAGCACAAACATGATGGAACGCCCCTTTTACCCCGAGTGCATAAAAAGCCTTGAAAAACATTTAAACATTAGACCAGCAGACGTGAAGCGTGAGCTAAACATTGCAAATGGTTGAATTTCTAGCAGACCAGGAAGCCCACGGCTTAAAATGGTTGACACTACAAGACCAGCAGACGTGAAGCGTGAGCTAAACGTTTCAAAATGGTTTAAAACTACAACTCCATTACCAAAGGAAGACCAAGCATACTACGGTATAAGCCGAATGTTGCTAATGGTTGAATTTCTACAAGACCAAGAAGCGTGAAGCTGAAGCTACACGTTACAACATGGTTAGACCAGATAACGTGAGACGTTAATCCACACGTTTGAAATGAAGAAATTCAAACTCTCAACCTCTACACGAGGTGACGAAGACGATGCACTAGACCTTATCATTTCAGTCTGCAGCTGGCATGTATAGTCGTCTAGAGAACTTTCACTAAAGACACGAGAGGACAATTCCTCTCAGACAACCGCTTGTACATCTGAAGTATCCATTCTAACCACAACTACGACCAGACGCTCTACCAAGGACATTGGGATCTCTGGTGGGTGAACCAGAGTCCTACATCGAGTTACAATTCAACATAGTTAGGTGATTTGGTAAATAACAGTCATACATTAAAGTAAGTCACCTCACAAGTGATAGGCTAATATTGTCACCCATCACACTATTCTTGATTTAATCTTGTCTTTACTAAATAATATATGTGATATTTGTTTTGATTTAGATTGGACCATTATCTTGCACCTGTCTCGGAACAGTGGCAGCGGGAAGAGAAAAAAAAACATGTAATCTATGCTCTTAAATAGCGACTAGAGGATGCTTTTCCTGTGGTTCATTCTCATGCTAGCCAGGTAAGGCGATACTCCTGTTGTTAAGAGAAGCAAATGTGCTTAATATTATGAAAGTTGAGTAATACATTTAGTAGGCCTAGCCTACAGAAAGCTGATGGAATCCTCTTTTTAAGAGGCCGTCACTCGGTTTTCTCACGTAATTGCATAGCCTATTGAAATGTTGCGCAACATGGCCTCGTGGGCTCTCATTAAGTGTTTGATTAGATGTTCAATTACATTTGCATTGTCAGAGTGATTAGCGGGAGGAGATGGATGCCTAACCAATTGTGCTATTATGTGTGTTTCTTCGCGTTATTTGTAACTTATTTTGTACATAGTGTTTCTGCCACCGTCTCTTACGATCAAAAAGAGCTTCTGGATATCAGGACAGCGATTACTCACCTCGGACTGGACAAAGTCTAGTTTAAACTGACAGATTTTTATGTGGATTTTTGTATTATGTTAATTATATTTCAGCAATGGCTCAGACATCAACCTTAGGTGGCTAAACTGATTGTTTAAAGCAAAAGTACCAAAACTATTGCCAGTGGTGAACCTGAACAATCAAAATAAAATTAATGTAAGCACGATCAGCAGTATAGCCAAATGACCGTTGTCTCAGGCAGTAGCGCGTTTGTTAACAAGAACCTAGCAAATTACATTGGTTGTCACTCAACTAATAAAGCCTAATGTTGTGCAAGCCATTTTACAAACATTTCAATGCTGGAGGTGACGCGCAAATGTGCAAGATCAGGAATAGACCTCTTGCTGGTCAGTGCGCGAAGCAGCGCACCGTTTGACTTGGCTACTGACATTGCATGAGGTTTTTCGCCATGCAAAATGACTTGTAGATGAATAGGCAAATTTTGTCTAATAATAGGTTTATTAGACAAAAGCAACGGTGCCAAATAAATAAATTGCGACGTGTTATGGAAACGGCAGCTGTAGGAGAGATGTTCTGAAGATCGCCAACATTTTTATATGTTTGACAGGTGGGCTTTTCTTTTATGACACTTTCTGTATTGCGACAAATTATGATAAAGTGTTTTTAGAATAAATGATTGCTGAATAATTTTGAAGGTATGTGATGTCATCGCGTAACAAAGCGCCACTCCATATTTAATTATTAATGCCTACTGCTTGCTAAATAAATGTGTTCAACTATAAAAACGAAGTTTCTTTGCAGGACACGGATTGTCCTGACTTTCAAGAATGCCTGAATTGCTTCTCCTTGCTTTTCTTGATGGAAGTTTCAGCATCCAATTATTTCAGATCTACAGGAGTGCAAAATTCGAGGCATTATCAAGTGCTTGTCAAATTGTGAATGAGAGACTGATAAAGTGTGTGTAGCCTGCGCAAAAAAAAAAGCTGAGCTCATGCCTTTTCATGCACATTTTTTCAAATCCTCATTGGTCGCATCATGCATCCTTAGAATGTATTAAAAATTCAAACATATAGCCCAACGTTTGTATCACAACTAAAGTTGCATAAATAACTCTAAATTATGCATATAGGAGGACCTCTGTAGCTCAGCTGGTAGAGCACGGCGCTTGTAATGCCAGGGTAGTGGGTTCGATCCCCGGGACCACCCATAAAAAATTAAAAATGTATGCACGCATGACTGTAAGTCGCTTTGGATAAAAGCGTCTGCTAAATGGCATATTACATATTATGTTTCTTTGTTAACTGCTCAACACAGAATAGCCGCATGTGCACACTCCCTCGGAAATCGTTTGGAGAAAATATCCTTTCTATTTTATTCAGCTATGTTCTATTGTATTATTCATACTATAAAAAATCATTTAGAATGTCATTGTATGCTGTAGCGTTAAGATTTCCCTTCACTGGAACTAAGGGGCCTAGCCCGAACCATGAAGAACAGCCCTAGACCATTATTCCTCCTCCACCAAACTTTACAGTTGACACTGCATTGGGGCAGGTAGTGTTCTCCTGGCATCCGCCAAACCCAGATTCGTCCGTCAGACTGCCAGATGGTGAAGCGTGATTCATCACTCCAGAGAACGTGTTTCCACTGCTCCAGAGTCCAATGGCGGTGAGCTTTACGCCACTCCAGCCGACACTTGGCATTGCGCATGGTGATCTTAGACTTGTATGTGGCTGCTCCGCCATGGAAACCCATTTCATGAAACTCCCGACAAACAGTTATTGTGCTGATGTTGCTTCCAGAGGCATTTTGGAACTCGGTAGTGAGTGTTACAACCGAGGACAGGCGATTTTTACGCGCTATGCGCTTCCGCACTCAACGGTCCCGTTCTGTGCGCTTGTGTGGCCTACCACTTTGCGGCTGAGAGGTTATTGCTCCTAGACGTTTCCACTTCACAGTAACAGCACTTACAGTTGACTGGGGCAGCTCTAGCAGGGCACTAATTTGACAAACTGACTTGTTGGAAAGGTGGCATCCTATGACGGTGCCACGTTGAAAGTCACTGAGCTCTTCAGTAAGGCCATTGTTTTTCTATGGCGATTTCATGGCTGTGTGCTCGATTTTTATATACCTGTCAGCAACGGGTGTGGCTGAAATAGCCAAATCCACTAATTTGAAGGCGTGTCCACATACTTTTGTGTAGATATGGAGACTGTTTAGTGCCAAAAATAAGGGGTGAAAAAAAAAAAGTTTCCTGATCTTTCTTATCTCTCAGATATGACAGATACTTCAGAACAAAATTCCTTTTGATTTTATTTGGGGACGACCTGTTCCATGTAGTGAATCTGTAATTAAATTAAATTCACCTGGTTATTCTGTCATGGAAAGAGCAGGTGTTCCTGATGTTTTGTACACTCGGTGTATATGGTCATTTTTAGATATACATGGTAAAGTTGATAATTTCATATCAAGGACAGCAATCACTTTTGCGACCTGCACTGAATCGTCCAAGCAGGAGGAGAAGAGAAGCTAATGGTCTAAAGTTTAACCATTCGATTTTGAGACCGTTGTGAAATCCAAAGTTGTGCTATATATTAATGGCTATGTCATAGAACATTTTTACAGATCAATATTGATACATTACTAGCTCAAAACATATATATCTGCAAAAATGACAAGTCAAAAGGCTACATTGCCCCACCCCACCTAAACCTAATAGTGGGGTGGTAGATGCCCAGTCTCCCTTATGGCTCAGCTCAGGTGCCTCCATACACCATAGACATATACATGTCACACACACATACATGTTGGTTTTACTATCCAAGTGGGGACCAAAAAATGTATTTCCATTCAAAATCCTATTTTCCCCAGACCCCTAACCCGAAAACTAATCCTAACCCTAATTGTAAACCTAAAGGCGTCACCATGCTAGGCGAACCAAACGAGTGTGCTCGCAAACTCCCTTAAAAGACCTTGGACAGATGGACGTCGGCCCAGACAGATCCAGCTCAGAGATCAGCAGCAGATTTGAATTTAGAATGGAAAATGAATGTGTTTATGCAACAAATGTTAGGGCATTGAATCGAACCGAATTGCACAGAATTGTTTCAAACTAAAACGTACCATTTACATTTTGAAGTGAAAGATGCACATCCCTACACTGTATCAATCAGGTATCTAACTCCATCTATCTGTCGGTATCTTAATGTGATTTTGATGAAAGTCTATGTACCGTTACAGTGAAGAGGAAGAAAGCCATCCTGTCAGACAGTGAAGATGAGGAGGAGAAGGCTGACGAACCAGGTAATATAACAGACCGGCAGCTGGGCCAGCGCAATTGGGTGGCTCAGGTCAAAAGTAATATATTGTATGGGGAATAGGGTGCCATTTAAGATGCACACCTTCTGACCTCAATCGGACTTTCTGGATAAATAAAGGTTCAATCAAATAAAATAGTTTTGGTCAGAGCCATGGGGCTGAGGATGATGATAATGATGGTGACTCCTCTTCCTCAGCGGTGAAGAAGAGCCGCGCCGTGTCTGACGATGACAACTCTGACAGCGACGCAGGCTCGGAGACGCCCGACAAAACTATGGCCAAACTGCGGGAACTGGGCTCAGAAAGCGAAGACGAGGATGGTGGACAGAAGGCGGAAGGAGGGAAGAAGGATGAGAAAACACTGTTTGGTAGCGACAGCGAATCAGGCGATGAGGAAGAGTAAGTATTCCGATCCCCCACACACACTCCTTTTTAGTTTGAGTTCTGATTTTCCTTACATAAATGACAATTTGTTGTTTACTTTGCGTTTTATGCACTAGGAGATTGTTTCTGTAATGAAAGCACTATACAAATTATTATAATTTTGAGTAGTATATTTATTCTGGAACTTGACATAAATTCGATCAAATTACATTTTGTCACATGCTTCGTAAACAACAGGTGTAGACTAACAGTGAAATGCCTACTTACGTGTCCTTTTCAAACAATACAGAGTTAAAGATGGATTACAAAAAATTATGTTGAAATAGTGACACAAAGAATAAATACACAGTGAACAACAATGAGTAAAAATAACAGGTAAAAGTACAGAGTCAATGTGCTGGGGAATGAGGTATTCAGACCGCTTGACTTTTTCCATATTTTGTTACAGCCTTATTCTAAAATTGATTATTACTTTTATTTTGTTTCTCATCGATCTACACACAATACCCCATAATGACAAAGCAAAAACAGGTTTTTAGAAAATTGTGAATTTACACTACCGGTCAAAAGTTTTTGACACCTACTCATTCAAGGGTTTTTCTTTATTTTTACTATTTTCTACATTGTAGAATAATAATGAAGACATCAAAACTATGAAATAACACATATGGAATCATGTAGTAACCAAATAAAGTGTTAAACAAATCAAAATATATTTTATATTGTGAATTCTTCAAATAGCCACCCTTTGTCTTGATGACAGCTTTGCACACTCGGCATTCTCTCACCTGGAATGCTTTTCCAACAGTCTTGAAGGAGTTCCCACATGCTGAGTACTTGTTGGTTGCTTTTCCTTCACACTGCGGTCTGACTCATCCCAAACCATCTCAATTTGGTTGAGGTCAGAGGATTGTGGAGGCCAGGTCATCTGATGCAGCACTCCATTACTCTCCTTGGTACAATATCTCTTACACAGCCTGGAGGTGTGTTGGGTCATTGTCCTGTTGAAAAACAAATGATAGTCCTACTAAGCCCAAACCAGATGGGATGGCGTATGGCAGCAGAATGCTGTGGTAGCCATGCTGGTTAAGTGTGCCTTGAATTCTAAATAAATCATAGACAGTGTCACCAGCAAAGCACCCCCACACCATAACACCTCCTCCTCCATGCTTTACGGTGGGAAATACACATGCGGAGATCATCCGTTCACCCACACCGCTTCTCACAAAGAGACGGTGGTTGGAACCAAACATTTCTAATTTGGACTCCACCGGTCTAATGTCCATTGCTCGTGTTTCTTGGCCCAAGCAAGTCTTTTCTTCGTGTCCTTTAGTAGTGGTTTCTTTGTAGCAATTCGACCATGAAGGCCTGATTCACGCGGTCTCCTCTGAACAGTTGATGTTGAGATGTGTCTGTGACTTGAACTCTGTGAAGCATTTATTTGGGCTGCAATTTCTGAGGCTGGTAACATTTTACATTTTACATGATTCTTATCCAGAGCGACTTACAGTTAGCGAGTGCATAAATTTTTTTATACTGGCCCCCCATGAGAATCGAACCCACAACCCTGGCGTTGCAAGCGCCATGCTCTACCAACTGAGCTACACCGGGCCCTAATGAACTTATCTTCTGCAGCAGAGGTAACTCTGGGTCTTCCATTCCTGTGGCGGTCCTCATGAGAGACAGTTTCATCATAGCGCTTGATGGTTTTTGCGACTGCACTTGAAGAAACGTTCAAAGTAATTGAAATTGTCCGTATTGACTGACCTTCATGTCTTAAATGTATAACTGTCATATCTCTTTGCTTATTTGAGATGTTCTTGCAATAATATGGACTTGGTCTTTTACCAAATAGGGCTATCTTCTGTATACCCCCCCACCTTGTCACAACACAACAGATTGGCTTAAACGCATTAAGATGGAAAGAAATTCCACAAATTAACTTTTAAGAAGTCACACCTGTTAATTGAAATGCATTCCAGGTGACTACCTCATGAAGCTGGTTGAGAGAATGCCAAGAGTGTGCAAAGCTGTCATCAAAGCAAAGGGTGGCTATTTGAAGAATCTCAAATGTAAAATATATTTTGATTTGTTTAACACTTTTTTTTGGTTACTACATGATTCTATATGTGTTATTTCATAGTTACAATGTAGGAAATAGTAACAATAAAGAAAAACCCTTGAATGAGTAGGAGTTCTAAAACTTTTGACCGGTAGTGTATAAAAAAAAATAAAGAATGCTGAAATACCACATTCACATAACTATTCACACCCTTTACTCAGTACTTTGTTGAAGCACCTTTGGCAGCGATTACAGCCTAGAGTCTTCTTGGGTATGACGCTACAAGTTTGGCACACCTGTATTTGGGGAGTGTCTCCAATTCTTCTCTGCAGATCCTCTCAAGCTCTGTCAGGTTGGATGGGGAACATTGCTGCACAGCTATTTTCAGGTCTCTCCAGAGATGTTCGGTCGTGTTCAAGTCTGGGCTCTAGCTGGGCCACTGAAGGACATTCAGAGACTTGTCCCCAAACCACTCCTGTGTTGTCTTGGCTGGGTGCTTAGGGTCGTTGTCCTGTTGGAAGGCGAACCTTCGCCACAGTCTGCTGTCCTGAGCGCTCTGGAGCAGGTTTTCATCAAGGATCTCTCTGTACTTTGCTCCGTTCATCTTTCCCTCGATCCTGACTAGTCTCCCAGTCGCTGCCGCTGAAAAACATCCCCACAGCATGATGCTGCCACCACTATGCTTCACCGTAGGGATGGTGCCAGGTTTCATCCAGACATGACGCTTTGCTTTCAGTCCAAAGAGTTCAATCTTGGTTTCATCAGCCTTTTGGCAAACTGCAAGCGTGCTGTCATGTCTTTTACTGAGTGGCTTCTGTCTGGTCACTCTACCATAAAGGCCTGATTGGTGAAGTGCTGCAGATATGGTTGTCCTTCTGGAAGGTTATCACATCTCCACAGAGGAACTCTGGAGCTCTGTCAGAGTGACCATCGGGTTCTTGCTCACCTCCCTGACCAAGGCCCTTCTCCCCCTAATTGCTCAGTTTGTCCCGGCGGCAAGTCCTAGGAAGAGTCTTGGCGGTTCCAAACTAATTCTATTTAAGAATAATTGAGGCCACTGTGTTCTATTGGATCTTCAATGCTTCAGAAATGTTTTGGTACACTTCCCCAGATCTGTGCCTCGACACAATCCTGTCTCGGCGCTCTATGGACAATTCCTTCGACCTCATGGCTAGGTTTTGGCTCTGACATGCACCGTCAATTGTGGTACCTTATATAAACAGGTGTGTTTGCCTTTCCAAATCATGTCAAATCAATTGAATTTACCACAGGTGGACTCCAAGTTGTAGAAACATCTCAAGGGTGATCAATGGAAACAGATGCACCTGAGCTCAATTTTGAGTCTCATTGCAAAGGGTCTGAATATTTATGTAAATAAGATAATTCTGTATTTTTAATTTTTAATACATTTGCGAAAATGTATAACCTGTTTTCACTTTGTCATTATGGGGTATTGTGTGTAGAATGATGAAGAAAAAATGTATTTAATCCATTTTAGAATAAGGCTGTAACGTAACAAAATGTGGAAAAAGTGAAGGGGTCTGAATACTTTCCGAATGCATTGAATGTACTAAAAGGATGTGTGTATTGTAGACTGTTTGGTTGGTTCTTATTGTAAGGTTCCTATGCTCTCTCTCGTATAGGAAAATGATTGCCGACATTTTTGGTGACTCTGGCGATGAGGAGGGGGAAGAGTTTACGGTGAGTTTTGCTCACTTTACAAATCCAAATTTATTTGCACATGCTTCGTAAACAACATTGAAATGCTTACTTACGGTCCCTTCCCAACAATGCAGATAGAAAGAAAATGGAGAAATAATAGCAAAGTAATAACACATAATAAATACACAGTGTGTAAAGATAACTTGGCTATACACAAGGTACCAGTACCAAGGCGATGTGCAGGGGTACGAAGTAATTGAGGTCGATACTTTGCCTTGAGAAAGTAGTCAACCTCCTTGACTCTTTCCACATTTTGTTACAAAGTTTTTATTTTGGATCTACACAAAATACTATGTCAAAGTGGAAGTAAAATTCTATTTTTTTTTTTAAATATGAATGAGAAATAAAACACTAATATACAGTATCTTGATTAGATAAGTGTTCAACCCCCCTGAGTCAATACATGTTAGATTCACCTTTGGCAGTGATTAAAGCTGTGAGTCTTTTTGGGGTAAGTCTCTAAGAGCTTTGCACAATATTTGCCCATTGTTCTTTTTTTAAACTCTTATTGTTGATCATTGCTAGACAGCCATTTTCAAGTCTTGCCATAGATTTTCAAGCCAATTATAGTCAAAGCTATAACTAGGCCACTCAGGAACATTCAATGTCCAGTGTGTATTTGGCCTTGTGTTTTAGGTTATTGTCCTGCTGAAAGGTGACACTGTCTCCCAGTGTCTGGTGGAAAGCAGACTGAACCAGGTTTTTCTCTAGGATTTTGCCTGTGCTTAGCTGTATTCCGTTTCTTTTTATCCCCCCAAAAACTCCCTGGTCCTTGCCCGATGAAGAGCATATCCATAACATGATGCAGCCACCACCATGCTTGAAAGTATGAAGATTGGTTCTCAGTGATGTTTGATGTGCCCTAAACATAATGCTTTGTATTCAGGACAAAAGGTTCATTTCTTTGCCACATTTTTTGCAGTACTACTGCCTTATTTCAAACAAGTTTTTTTCTGTACAGACCTACTTTTCACTCTGTCATTTAGGTTAGTATTGTGGAGTAACTACAACGTTGTCGATTAATCCTTAGTTTTCTCCTATCACAGCCATTAAACTGTAACTATCTTTGTAGTGACTGGGTGTATGCTGAAAGGGATATTCAGTATCTGCTTTTTTTTAACCAATCTACTAATAGTTGCCCTTCTTTGTGAGGTATTGGAAAATGTCCCTGGTCTTTGCTTAAATCTGTGCTTGAAATTCACTACTCGACTGAGGGACCTTAAAGATAATTGCATGTGTGTGATACAGAGATGGGGTTATCATAAAAAAATCATGTTAACCACTATTATTGCACACAGTGAGTCCAACTTATTATGGGACTTATTAAGCAAATTATTTTTCCTGAACGGATTTAGGCTTGCCATAACAAAGGGGTTGAATACTTATGGACTCGAGACATTTAAGCCAAAAAAAAAAAAAAAAGAACTAAAATGTCTGAAAACAAAATTACACTTTGACATTGTGGGGTATTGTGTGTAGATCAGTGGCACAAAAGCTCAATGTAATCCATTTTAAATTCAGGCTGTAATACAACAAAATGTAGAAAAGGTTGAGGGGTGTGAATACTTTCTGAAGGCACTATGTACATATACAGTGTCTTGCAAAAGTATTCATCCCCCTTGGTATTTTTCCTATTTTGTTGCATTACAACCTGTAATTTTAAATAGTTTTTATTTGGATTTCATGTAATGGACATACACAAAATAGTCCTAATTTGTGAAGTGAAATGAAAAGAAATAACATGTTTCAAAAAATTCTAAACAATAAATAACGGAAAAGTGGTGCGTGCATATGTATTCACCCCCTCTGCTATGAAGCCCCTAAATAAGATCTGGAGCAACCAATTACCTTCAGAAGTCACATAATTAGTTAAATAAAGTCCACCTGTGTGCAATCTAAGTCTCACATGATCTGTCACATGATCTCAGTGTATATAATACACCTGTTCTGAAAGGCCCCAGAGTCTGCAACACCACTAAGCAAGGGGCACCACCAAGCAAGCGGCACCACCAAGCAAGCGGCACCATGAAGACCAAAGAGCTCTCCAAACAGGTCAGGGACAAAGTTGTAGAGAAGTACAGATCAGGGTTAGGTTATAAAAAAATATCTGAAACTTTGGACATCCCACGGAGCACCATTAAATCCATTATTAAAAAATGGAAAGAATATGGCACCACAACAAACCTGCCAAGTGAGGGCACCCACCAAAACACATTTGGTGTTTGCCAAAAGGCATGTGGGAGACTCCGCAAACATATGGAAGAAGGTACTCTGGTCAGATGAGACTAAAATTGAGCTTTTTGGCCATCAAGGAAAACGCTATGTCTGGCGCAAACCCAACACCTCATCACCCCGAGAACACCATCCCCACAGTGAAGCATGGTGGTGGCAGCATCATGCTGTGGGGATGTTTTTAATCAGCAGGGACTGGAAAACTGGTCAGAATTGAAGGAATGATGTATGGCGCTAAATACAGGGAAATTCTTGAGGGAAAGCTGTTTCAGTCTTCCAGAGATTTGAGACTGGGACGGAGGTTCACCTTCCAGCAGGACAATGACCCTAAGCATACTGCTAAAGCAGCACTCGAGTGGTTTAAGGGGAAACATTTACATTTCTTGGAATGGCCTAGTCAAAGCCCAGACCTCAATCCAATTGAGAATCTGTGGTATGACTTAAAGATTTCTGTACTCCAGCGGAACCCATCCAACTTGAAGGAGCTGGAGCAGTTTTGCCTTTGAAGAATTGGCAAAAATCCCAGTTGCTAGATGTGCCAAGCTTATAGAGGCATACCCCAAGAGACTTGCAGCTGTAATTGCTGCAAAACGTGGCTCTACAAAGTATTGACTTTGGGGGGGGGGGGGTGAATAGTTATGCACGCTCAAGTGTTCTGTTATTTTGTTTTATTTCTTGTTTGTTTCACAAAAAAACATGTTGCTTCTTCAAAGTGGTAGGCATGTTGTGTAAATCAAATAATACAAACCGCCAAAAAATCCATTTTAATTCCAGGTTGTAATGCAACAAAATAGGAAAAATGCCAAGGGGGGTGAATACTTTCACAAGCCGCTGTAACTAGGAATAAAGTGACTAGGCTACAGGATAGATAATAAATAGTAGCAGCAGCGTATGTCAAATCAAATTTTATTGGTCACATACACGTGTTTAGCAGATGTTATTGCAGGTGTAGCGAAATGCTTGTGCTTCTAGCTCCGACATTGCAGTAATATCTAACAAGTAATATCTAACAATTTCACAACATATACCCAATGCACACATCTAAGTATTAATTAATTAAGAATATATACACTACCGGTCAAAAGTTTTAGAATACCTACTCATTCAAGTCCATATTATGTCAATACAGACAATTTCAAGAACTTTGAAAGTTTCTTCAGGTGCAGTTGCAAAAAAACATTAAGCTCTATGATGAAACTGTCTCTCATGAGGACCGCCACAGGAATGGAAGACCCAGAGTTACTTCTGCTGCAGAGGAAAAGTTAATTAGGGCCCGGTGTAGCTCAGTTGGTAGAGCATGGCGCTTGCAACGCCAGGGTTGTGGGTTCGATTCTCATGGGGGGCCAGTATGAAAAAATGTATGCACTCACTAACTGTAAGTCGCTCTGGATAAGAGCGTCTGCTAAATGACTAAAATGTAAAATGTTACCAGCCTCAAATTGCAGCCCAAATAAATGCTTCACAGAGTTCAAGTCACAGACACATCTCAACATCAACTGTTCAGAGGAGACTGCATGAATCAGGCCTTCATGGTCGAATTGCTACAAAGAAACCACTACTAAAGGACACGAAGAAAAGACTTGCTTGGGCCAAGAAACACGAGCAATGGACATTAGACCGGTGGAGTCCAAATTAGAAATGTTTGGTTCCAACCACCGTCTCTTTGTGAGAAGCAGTGTGGGTGAACGGATGATCTCCGCATGTGTATTTCCCACAGTAAAGCATGGAGGAGGAGGTGTTATGGTGTGGGGGTGCTTTGGTGGTGACACTGTGATTTATCTAGAATTCAAGGCACACTTAACCAGCAAGGCAACCACAGCATTCTGCAGTGATACGCCATCCCATCTGGTTTGGGCTTAGTTGGACTATCATTTGTTTTTCAACAGGACAATGACCCAACACACCTCCAGGCTGTGTAAGGGCTATTTTACCAAGAAGGAGAGTGCTGCATCAGATGACCTGGCCTCCACAATCCCCTGACCTCAACCAAATTGAGATTGTTTGTGATGAGTCGGACCGCAGTGTGAAGAAAAAGCAGCCAACAAGTGCTCCGCATATGTGGGAACTCATTCAAGACTGGAAAAGCATTCCAAGTGAAGCTGGTTGAGAGAATGCCAAGAGTGTGCAAAACTGTCATCAAGACAAAGGGTGGCTTTTTTAAGAATCTCAAATATAAAATATATTTTGATTTGTTTAACACTTTTTTGGTTACTACATGATTCCATGTGTTATTTCATAGTTTTGATGTCATCACTATTATTCTACAATGTAGAAAATAGTAAAAAATAAAGAAAAACCCTTGAATGAGTAGGTGTTCTAAAACTTTTGACTGGTAGTGTACATATATGGACGAGCGTTTTATGAGCGGCATGGACTAAGATACAGTAGAATACAGAGATGAGTCATGCAAGATATGTAAACATTATTAAAGTGGCTAGTGTTCCATTTCTTAAAGTGGCCAATGATTTCTAGTCTGTCTATAGGCAGCAGCCACTAATGTGCTAGTGATGGCTGTTTAACAGTCTGCTGGCCTTGAGATAGAAGCTGTTTTTCAGTCTCTCGTCCCAGCTTTGATGCACCTGTACTGACTTCGCCTTCTTGATGATAGTGGGGTGAACAGGCAGTGGCTCGGGTGGTTGATGTCCTTGAGGATCTTTTTGGCCTTCCTGTGACATCGGGTGCTGTAGGTGTCCTGGAGGGCGGGTAGTTTGCCCCCGGTAATGCGTTGGGCAGACCGCACCACCCTCTGGAGAGCCTTGCGGTTGCTGGCGGTGCAGTTGCCGTACCAGGCGTTGATACAGCTCGACAGGATGCTCTCAATTGTGCATCTGTAAAAGTTTTGAGGGTTTTAGGTGCCAAGCCAAATTTCTTTAGCTTCCTGATGTTGAGGAGGCTTTGTTGTGTCTGTGTGGGTGGTCCATTTCAGTTTTTCGGTGACACGTACGCCAAGGAACTTGAAGCTTTACACCTTCTCCGCTGCGGTCCCGTCGATGTGGATAGGGGGGTGCACCCTCTGCAATTTCCTCAAGTCCACGATCATCTCCTTTGTTTTGTTGACGTTGAGTGAGAGGAAATTTTCCGGGCACCACACTCCCAGAGCCCTCACCTCCTCCCTGTAGGCTGTCTTGTCATTGTTGCTTATCAAGCCTACTACTGTTGTGTCGTCTGCAAACTTGATGATTGAGTTGGAGGCATGCTTGGCCACGCAGTCATGGGTGAACAGGGAGTACAGGAGTGCGCTGATCACCTACCCTTGTGGGTGTTGTTTCCTACCTTCACCACCTGGGGGCGGCCAGTCAGGAAGTCCAGGACCCAGTGGATCTATTGGGGTGGTAAGCAAATTGAAGTGGGTCTAGGGTGGCAGGTAAGGTAGAGGTGATATGATCCTGGATTAGTCTCTCAAAGCACTTCATGATGACAGAGGTGAGTGCTACGGGGCTATAGTCATTTATTTCAGTTACCTTTGCTTTCTTGGGTACAGGAACAATTGTGGCCATCTTGAAGCATGTCTGGACAACAGACTGGGTTAGGGAGAGATTGAATATACCTGTAAATTCACCAGCCAACTGGTGATGTGATGAGTAAACGAACTATTTAGCAATCTTATAGCTTCGGGGTAGAAGATGTTCAGGGTCCTGTTTGTTCCAGCTTCGGTACTACTTGCCGTGCGGTAGCAGAGAGAACAGTCTGACTTGGGTGGCTATTTGGTCAATTTTTAGGGCCTTCCTCTGACACCACCTGGTATAGAGGTCCTGGATGGCAGGGAGCTCGGCCCCAGTGATGTACTGGGCAGTACCCTCTGTAGCGCCTTGCGGTCGGATGCCAAGCAGTACCCATTTGTCTTGCTGTTCTGCCTCCTCTCCTAGCATTCCGACTCCATTGGTCCCCCTAGCATTCCGACTCCAATTGGTCCCCCTAGCATCCTACCCCTGCACTTTTTATATATCAGAAAGGAGTGAGGGCTATTTGTCGGAGAAGGCTAGGTTGAATCATCACCAATTTGCTTAGACTTAGGGCTGGGGGGGGGTGTACCATAAACTATATAACAGTGTTCGTTCCCAGACCGGTTTGGATTTTTACTTTACCTTCTATAAAATCATTTTTATGATCGATTTGTTACATTAAATAATTCAGTAATGACTCAAAAAAAAGTATTTCATTTATCCGTTTTTATCAACAGTAAGAAACTGCTGAGAACTGCTAGCTAAATTGCTAACACAACAAGTCAACAACTTCGGTAGGGCAAGCTTGCCAAATAGACACCCCCGGAAATCGTCCAATTACCCCTAGTGGCGAAAGTAAGAACTGCAATTCAAGCCGAAAATGCAGTCCGAGGAGAACAATTATTCTATTTTTTTTTTTTTTTTACGTAATAGAGGCATACTAAGACAATAGAAACATGACAGTGTGTAAGTGATAATAAATTATTGCAGGAAATTAAGACATTTATGAAATTAACAAAATAACTTTGCAAATTGAAACCATCGGTCGAGTAAAATAATAATAATTATTATTAATAATAATGAGTACCAGAGTTAGTCTACAAAAGAGGATTTTGATTCTTATCCAGTGCCCGACGCCTTCACTGTCAGTTTTGTTCTATACAGTGCATTCGGAAAGTGTTCAGACCCCTTACTTTTTCCAACCTTTACTTTTTTGTTACGTTACAGCCTTATTCTAAAATTGATTAAATGTTGTTTTTTTAATCACTCTACACACAACCACATAATGACAAAACAAAAACAGGTTTTTAGAAATTTTTGCAACTGTATTGAAAATAAAAAATTGATATCACATTTACATAAGTATTCAGACCCTTTATTCAGTACTTTGTTGGAACACCTTTGGCAGCGATTACAGCCTCGAGTCTTCTTGGGTATGCCGCTACATGACGCGGTGTCTAGTTTCATCCAGACGTGACGCTTGGCATTCAGGCCGAAGAGTTCATTCTTGGTTTCATCAGAGCAGATCATCTTGTTTCTCATGGTCTTAGAGGCCTTTAGGAGCCTTTTGGCAAACTCCAAGCCGGCTGTCATGTGCCTTATACTGAGGAGTGGCTTCCGTCTGGCCACTCTACCATAAAGGCCTGATTGGTGGAGCGCTGCAGAGATGGTTGTCCTTCTGGAAGGTTCTCCCATCTCCACAGAGGAACTCTGGAGCTCTGTCAGAGTGACCATCGGGTTCTTGGTCACCTCCCTGACCAATGCCCTTCTCCCCTAATTGCTCAGTTTGGCCGGGCAGCCAGCTCTAGGAAGAGTCTTGTTTGTTCCAAACATCTTCCATTTAAGAATGATGGAGGCCACTGTGTTCTTGGGGACCTTCAATGCTGCAGACATTTTTTGGTACCCTTCCCCAGATCTGTGCCTCGACACAATCCTGTCTCGGAGCTCTACGGACAATTCCTTCGACCTCATGGCTTGGTTTTTGCTCTGACATGCACTGTCAACTGTGGGACCTTTTATAGACAGGTGTGCCTTTCCAAATCAGGTCCAATTATTTGATTTTACCACAGGTGGACTCTAATCAAGTTGTAGAAACATCTGAAGGATGATCTATGGAAACAGGATGCACCTGAGTTTAATTTGGATTCTCATAGCAAAGGGTCTGAATACTTATTTAAATGTTTATTTATTTATATATAAATAAATTAGCTACAATTTCAAAAACTGTTTTTGCTTTGTCATTATTGGGTGTTGTGTGTAGATTGAGTATTTATATTTAATCAATATTAGAATAAGGCTGTAACGTAACAAAATGTGGAAAAGTGAAGGGGTCTGAATACTTTCCGAATGCACTGTAAGTTTGATTGAACGTTATGAAGCAATCAGAATGGAGAAAGCCCATTTAAAACCACTTAGAATTAATTTGTTGCCATCCTGGGGTCATGCACTCCCCATAAAGCATATTTAGCCTATAACTTTTATTATTCAGAAACATAAAATACTGCCATAATGTCAGAAATGAGAAAAATATAGTAAAATGGTAGTTTGACCATATCCAGTCCATTCAGATCTGTTAACAACAAGGGTCGGTTTCCCAATCACAGATTAAGCTTAATCTGTCTGGTAAACTGCCATCAAAGGTTTAGGGACTCTTGGGAATTGTCTAGACACCCAAACTATACCGCATCTTTGGTTCCCGTTCCCAACGGCTGACTTTGTTGTTTCTGCACCAATAGGGTTTCAATCAGGAGGATCTGGAGGGGGATAAGAACCAATCACAGGCCTCTGCAAAGAAAGCAATGGCAGATGACTCTGACTCTGATGAGGGCGTGGACAGGGGGGGTGGCCAAGAGTGAGTATCTCATGAAGTCTCTGTCAATGTTTTCAATCAATCGATTTACTCTTGTCACTATATTTTCATTCTATAGCGGAGGCATGGCTAATTGGCTGATTCTGTCTCTATTCAGCACCAGTTTCATGTCGGACTTTGACGTGATGCTGGCTCGTAAGAAGGCCCAGAGCGGGAAGCGACGACGGAACCGTGACGGGGGAACTTTCATCAGTGATGCTGACGACGTGGTCAGCGCCATGATCACCAAGATGACAGAAGCTGCAGAGGTGATGTTCTGGCCCCAAACTGTGTGTGTTCTGTCATAGGTCTTCACAATGCTGGTGTGGGTGTATCATTCTATGTGATTTACAGGAGGACAGAACACTGAACGCTCAGAAGAAGCCAGCCCTAAAAAAGCTGACCCTCCTCCCCACTGTAGTTATGCACCTGAAAAAGTGAGTCCATCCATAGCTCTCAATACTACCACAAGCATAGTGTGTAGACAGTGTACAAAACATTAGGAACACCTGCTCTTTCCATGACATGACCAGGTGAACGCTATGATCCCTTATGGATGTCACTTGTTCAGTCCACTTCCATCACTGTAGATGAAGGGGAGGAGACATGTTAAAGAAGGATTTTTTTAAGGCTTGAGACAATTGAGACATGGGTTGTGTACGTGTGCCATTCAGAGGGTGAATGGGAAAGACAAAATATTCAAGGGCCTTTGAACAGAGAATGGTAGTAGGTTCCAGGCGCACCTGTTTGAATGTGTCAAGAACTGCAACGCTGCTGGGTTTTTCGCGCTCAACAGTGAGTGTCATGACTAGCCCACCACCCAAAGGACATCCAGTTTTCGACACCTTGTAGAGTCCATGCCCCAACGAATTGAGGCTGTTTTAAGGGAATAAAAAATTACATTTTAGTCATTTAGCAGACACTCTTATCCAGAGCGACTTACAGATAGTGAGTGCATACATTATTTTTATTTTATTGAATTTTTCATACCCGTGGGAATCGAACCCACAACCCTGGCGTTGCAAACGCCATGCTCTACCAACTGAGCTACATCCCTGCCGGCCATTCCCTCCCCTACCCTGGACGACGCTGGGCCAATTTATTTGGGCTGCAATCTGAGGTGCAGTTAACTCTAATGAACGTATCCTCTGCAGAAGAGATAACTCTTGGTCTTCCTTTCCTGTGGCGGTGCTCATGAGAGCTAGCTTCATCATAGCGCTTGATGGTTTTTGCTTTGGCACTTGAAGAAACTTTCAAAGTTCTTGAAATTTTACAGATTGACTGACCTTGCCATAATATGGACTTGTCTTTTGCCAAATAGGGCTATCTTCTGTATACCCACCCCTACCTTGTCACAACACAACTGATTGGCTCAAACGAATTAAGGAAAGAAATTCCACAAATTAACTTTTAACAAGGCACATCTGTTAATTGAAATGCATTCCAGGTGACTTCCTCATGAAGCTGGTTGAGCGAATGCCAAGAGTGTGCAAAGCTGTCATCAAGACAAAGGGTGGCTACTTTGAAGAATCTGAAATATAAAATATATTTTGATGTGTTTAACACTTTTTTGGTTACTACATGATTCCATATGTTACTCTACAATGTAGAAAATAGTAAAAATAAAGAAATATCCTTGAATGAGTAGGTGTTCTAAAACTCTACAAAGTGTTAAAAGCGTTCCACTGGGATGGTGGCCCATTTTTCAAAGGGAATTAACTTTTGTCTTGCCCATTCAATCTCTGAATGGCACACATACACTATACATATCTCAATTGTCTCAAGGCTTAGAAATCCTTCTTTAAACTTTCTCCTCCTCTTCATCTATACTGATTGAAGTGGATTTAACAAGTGACATCAATAAGGGATCGTAGCTTCACCTGGTCAGTCTGTCATGGAAAGAGCAGTTGTTCTTAATGTATTGTATACTTGGTGTGTGTATGTACAGTGCATTCGGGAAGTATTCAGAGCCCTTGACTTTTTCCACATTTTGTTACCTTACAGCCTTATTCTAAAATTGATTAAATTAAAAAAGTTCCTCACTCAATACCCCATAATGACAAAGCAATAACAGGTTTTTTGACATTTTTGTAAATGTATTACAAATAAAAAAAAACATACCTTATTTACATAAGTATTCAGACCCTTTGCTATGAGACTCGAAATTGAGCTCCGGTGCATCCTGTTTTCATTGATCATCCTTGATATGTTTCTACAACTTGATTGGAGTCCACCTGTGGTAAATTCAATTTATTGGACATGATTTGGAAAGGCACACACCTGTCTATATTAAGGTCTCACAATTGACCGTGCTCCGAGACAGGATTGTGTTGGGGCACAGATCTGGGGAAGGGTACCAATTGATTTCTGCAGCATTGAGGTCTCCAAGCAAGGTCCCCAAGAACACAGTGGCCTTCTTAAATGGAAGAAGTTTGGAACCACCAAGACTCTTCCTAGAGCTGGCCACCCGGCCAAACTGAGCAATCGGGGGAGAACGGCCTTGGTCTGGGAGGAGACCAAGAACCCGATGGCCATCTGACAACTCCAGAGTTCCTCTGTGGAGATTGGAGGACCTTCCAGAAGGACAACCATCTCTGCAGCACTTCACCTTTATGGTAGAGTGGCCAGACGGATGCCAGTTGTCAGTAACAGGCACATGACAGCCCGCTTGGAGTTTGCCAAAAGGCACCTAAAGGCCTCTCAGATCCTGAGAAACAAGATTCTCTGGTCTGATGAAACCAAGATTGAACTCTTTGGCCTGAATGTCAAGCGTCATGTCTGGAGGAAACCTGGCACCCATTCCTACGGTGAAGCATGGTGGTGGCAGCATCATGCTGTGGGGATGTTCTTCAGCGGCAGGGATTGGGAGACGAGTCAGGATGAGAGAGAAATTAACTGAGCAAAGTACAGAGTGATCCTTGATGAAAACCTGCTCCAGAGCGCTCAGGACCTCAGACTGGGGCCAAGGTTCACCTTCCAACAGTAGATGACCCTAAGCACACAGCCAAGACAACGCAGAAGTGGCTTGGGAACAAGTCTCTGAATGTCCTTGATTGGCCCAGTCAGAGACCGGACTTGAACCCAATCTAACATCTCTGGAGAGACCTGAAAATACCTGTGCAGCGACGCTCCTCATCCATCCTGACAGAGCTTGAGAGGATCTGCAGAGAAGAATGGGAGAAACTCCCCAAATACAGGTGTGCCAAGCTTGTAGCGCCATACCCAAGAGGACTCGAGGCTGTACTTGCTGCCAAAGGTGCTTCAACAAAGTACTGAGTAAAGTGTCTGAATTATTTTTCAGTATTACATTTTTTATAAATTAGCGAACATTTCAAGAAAACTGTGTTTGCTTTGTCATTATTGGGTATTGTGTGTAGCTGGATGATGGAACAAAACAATTTAATCAATTTTAGAATAAGGCTGCAATGTAACAAAATGTGGAAAAAGTCAAGGTGTCTGAATACTTTCAGAATGCACTGTGTATACATATATGTGTGTGTGTGTGTGTGTGTGTGTATACAATATATATACAAAAGTATATGGATACACCTTCAAATTAGTGGATTCGGCTATTTCGAGCACACAGCAATGCAATCTCCAGAGACAAACGTTGGCAGTAGAATGGCCTTACAATAACTGTTCGTCGGGAGCTTCATGAAATGGGTTTCCATGGCCGAGCAGCCACACACAAGCCTAAGCTCACCATGCGCAATGCGAAGCGTCGGCTGGAGTCGTTTAAAGCTTGCTGCCATTGGACTCTGGAGCAGTGGAAACGCGTTGTCTGGAATGATGAATCACGCTTCACCATCTGGCAGTCCGACGGACAAATCTGGGATCGGCAGATGCCAGGAGAACGCTACCTGCTCCAATGCATAGTACCAACATTAAAGTTTGGTGGAGGATTAATGGTCTGGGCTGTTTTTCATGGTTTGGGCTAAGCCCCTTAACTTCAGTGAATGGAAATGTTAACGCTACAGCATACAATGACATTCTAGATTATTCTGGTTTCCAACTTTGTGGCAACAGTTTTGGGAAGGCCCTTTCCTGTTTCAGCATGACAATGCCTCTGTGCACAAAGTGAGGTCCGTACAGAAATGGTTTGTCTAGATCTGTGTGGAAGAACTTGACTGGCCTTCACAGAGCCCTGACCTCAACCCCATCGAACACCTTTGGGATGAATTGGAACGCCGACTGCGAGCCAGGCCTTATCGCCCAACATCAGTGCCCAACCTCACTAATGCTCATGTGGCTGAATGGAAGCAAGTCCCCGCAGCAATGTGCCAACATCTAGTGGAAAGCCTTCCCAGTAGAGTGGACTCTGTTATAGCAGAAAAGGGGGGACCAACTCCATATTAATGCCCATGAGTTTGGAATGAGATGTTCGACGAGCAGATGTCCACATACCTTTGGTCATGTAGAGAGTGTGTGTGTGTGTGTGTGTGTGCGCGTGTGTACACACACAGTACCAGTCAAAAGTTTGGACACACCTACTCATTCAAGGGTTTTTCTTTATTTTGACTATTTTCTACATTGTAGAATAATAGTGGAGACACCAACTGTGAAATAACACAGGAATCATGTAGTAACCAAAAAAGTGTTAAACAAATCCAAATACATTTTATATTTGAGATTCTTCAAAGTAGCCACCCTTTGCCTTGATGACAGCTTTGCGCACTCTTGGCATTCTCTCAACCAGCTTCATGAGGAAGTCACCTGGAATGCATTTCAATTAACAGATGTGCCTTGTTAAAAGTTAATTTGTGGAATTTCTTTCCTTAATTCGTTTGAGCCAACCAATTGTGTTGTGACAAGGTAGGGGTGGTATACAGAAGATAGCCCTATTTGGTAAAAAACCAAGTCCATATTATGGCAAGAACAGCTAAAATAAGCAAAGAGAATTGACAGTCCATCATTACTTTAAGAGATGAAGGTCAGTCAACCCAAAACCATCAAGCTCTATGATGAAACTGGCTCTCATGAGGACTGCCACAGGAAAGGAAGACCCAGAGAGAGTTACCTCTGCTGCAGAGGATAAGTTCATTAGAGTTAACTGCACCTCAGATTGCAGCCCAAATAAATGCTTCACAGAGTTCAAGTAACAGACACATCTCAACATCATCTGTTCAGAGGAGACTGCGTGAATCAGGCCTTCATGGTCGAATTGCTGCAAAGAAACCACTACTAAAGGACACCAATAAGAAGACTTGATTGTGCCAAGAAACACGAGCAATGGACATTAGACCGGTGGAAATGTGTCCTTTGGTCTGATTATTCCAAATGTGCGATTTTTGGTTTCAACCGGCGTGTCTTTGTGAGACTCATAGTAGGTGAGCGGATGTTCTCTGCATGTGTGGTTCCCACCGTGAAGCATGGAGGAGGTGGTGTGGGGGTGCTTTGCTGGTGACACTGTCAGTGATTTATTTAGAATTCAAGGCACGCTTAACCAGCATGGCTACCACAGCATTCTGCAGCGATACGCCATCCCATCTGGTTTGCGCTTAGTGGGACTATTATTTGTTTTTCAACTCGACAATGACCCAACACACCACCTCCAGGCTGTGTAAGGGCTATTTGACCAAGAAGGAGACTGATGGAGTGCTGCATCAGATGACCTGGCCTCCACAATCATCCGACCTCAACCCAATTGAGATGGTTTGGGATGAGTTGGACCACAGAGTGACAGAAAAGCAGCCAACAAGTACTCAGCATATGTGGGAAAAGCATTCCTCATGAAGATGGTTGAGAGAACGCCACGAGTGCAAAGCTGTCATCAAGGTGGCTACTTTGATTTGTTGAACACTTTTTTTGGTTACTACATGATTCCATATGTGTTATTTCATAGTTTTGATGTCTTCACTATTATTTTACAATGTAGAAAATAGTAAAAATAAAGAAAAACCCTTGAATGAGTAGGTGTGTCCAAACTTTTGACTGGTACAGTGTGTGTGTGTGTGTGTGTGTGTGTGTGTGTGTATGTATATATATGTATATGTATGTATATATATATATATATATATATATATATATGTATATGTATGTATGTATATATATATATATATATATGTATATATGTATATATATATATATATATATATATATATATATATATATATATATATATATATATATATATATATTGACTGAATGATTAGAGAGTTTAAATGAAAATGTAGTACAATTGAGTTTACATGTAGTATGTAGGTGTTTTGCCTGCGTATATGGTCTGACGTGTGTGTGTGTTCAGGCAAGACCTCAAGGAGACGTTCATCGACAGCGGGGTGATGTCGGCAATCAAGGAGTGGATTGGCCCGCTGCCAGACAAGAGTCTTCCGGCCCTCAAAATCAGAGAGGATCTCCTCAAGATCCTACAGGAAGTAAGTGCTAGGGATTCCATTCCCCCGAAAAGTCACCATGGTTTTTAATCTTTATGAAGACCTGTGTTTTCATATTGTTGTCCGTTCTCCCCCCAGCTCCCCAGTGTGAGTCAGGAGACTCTCAAACACAGCGGGATCGGCCGAGCCGTCATGTTCCTCTACAAACACCCCAAGGAGTCGCGCCCCAACAAGGACCTCGCCCTCAAACTCATCAGTAAGTGCCTACATACCTACGCTCAAAAACATATAAAATGTGCATTCAATAATGTGCATTTGGCTGAAGTAATAGCTGACCAAGTATTGTCTGACTCTGAGTCAAGTAAATAATGAATTAGGTCATTAAAGGGATAAAAAATGTTTATCTCATTTTCACTCACCTGTTTCATAGTGTTGTTTTTTTAGCAAGTTCCAGTAGCTTCTAACTAGCATGTAGCAATGGGACACGGCCCCTCTGTAGAGGTTTGTTTGAGTGTTGGTGGTATAGTATTAGTGTTGATAGTGGGTATACGTGTTGTGTCTGTACAGACGAGTGGTCCAGGCCTATTTTTGGCCTGACGTCTAACTACAAGGGCATGACGCGCGAGGAGAGACAACAGAGAGACCTCGACCAGCAGATGCCGCAAAAAAGACGCCTCAGGTAAATGTGCGCACACACCCCAGGGTTTCCGTTAGGAAAATGTGGAGCCGGACAACGTGACCGGGAAGGTTTTTTATTTACCGGCCATTTGAGAAATTTACCGGACCCATATGCATTGGGTGCATAACCCATTAGGGCGTCTACCCACAGCACTCAGAAGGATATAAATCACATTTAGATTATGGCAACTCGTATTGAAGAGGACAATACAACATCATTTTCAAACATTTATCGAAATGCAATTTCGTGGGAAAACACCATACTAAACAGCGCACCTGGTTCCATATGTGACAGAGATGAAAATCTCTGTTAGAAACTTAAAAAGAGGAGGAATCTAAAGATGCAACAACTACGATGGCTTGCTAATATGAGTAGGATTGTGCCTTTGGCTTCTGGACAATAAAATAAAGTTGATATGAAAACCAGTAGAACAGGAGAGAAATGGCATAGCGGTGGGTCCAATGGGGAAGTAAATGGAAATACATTTGCCAAAATTATATAATTACTCTTGTCTATACATAAATAAATAAAATTATTCAAAACACTTCACCAGAAAGCATGACTTGGCCACAGAGGAATTAATTAAATTAAAATTAATGTAGGCGGTGGATCAGCTTTAATATTGCATATAGATTATGGCTTCCATCAATGCAATTGTCTTCATAATTTCCAATCCCCCTTATATATATTATTTTAAAATATATTTTCCTTTATTATTTTCCGCTAACACTATCACCCCTCCCCTAATTGGAGTAAACTAATGGAGAACAACACTTCGGCTTCTACTTCAAGCTTATACCTACTATATACATTTTACGGACACAGTATATTTTACATTAGATTTTATTTGTTTGTAGTTTCATGCTTGATCTACCCTCAACCCCTCCCATCTGCACTTCATGACCAAAAGTATGTGGACATCTGCTCGTCAAACTTCTCATTCCAAAATCATGGGCATTAATAGGGAGTTGGTCCCCCCCTTTGCTGCTATAACATCCTCCACTCTTCTGGGTAGGCTTTCTACTAGATGTTGGAACATTACTGTGGGGACTTGCTTCCCTTCAGCCACGAGCAATAGTGAGGTCAGGCACTGATGTTGGGCAATTAGGCCTGGCTCGCAGTCTGCGTTCCAGTTCATCCCAAAGGTGTTCGATGGGGTTGAGGTCAAGGCTCTGTGCAGGCCAGTCAAGTTCTTCCACACCGATCTTGACAAACCAGTTCTGTTTGGACCTCGCTTTGTGCACAGAGGCATTGTCATGCTGAAACAGGAAAGGGCCTTCCCCAAACTATTGCCACAAAGTTGAAAGCACAGAATCGTCTAGAATGTCATATGCTGTAGCGTTAATATTTCCCTTCACTGGAACGAAGGCGCCTAGCCCGAACCATGAAGAACAGCCCTAGACCATTATTCCTCCTCCACCAAACTTTACAGTTACCACTATGCATTGGGGCAGGTAGCGTTCTCCTGGCATCCGCCAAACCCAGATTCGTCTGTCGGACTGCCAGATGGTGAAGCGTGATTCATCACTCTAGAGAACGCGTTTCCACTGCTCCAGAGTGCAAATGGCGATCTTTACACCACTCCAGCCGACGCTTGGCATTGCGCATGGTGATCTAAGACTTGTGTGCGGCTTCTTGTGCTGTTGCTTCCAGAGGCAGTTTGGAACTCGGTAGTGAGTGTTGCAACTGTGGACAGACGATTTTTACGCGCTTCAGCGGTCCCGTTCTGTGAGCTTGTGTGGTCCTCCACTTCGCGGCTGAGCCGTTGTTGCTCCTAGACGTTTCCACTTCACAATAACAGCACTTACAGTTGACCAGAGCAGCTCTAGCAGGGCAAGAATTTGACGAACTGACTTGTTGGGAAGGTGCTGTGATGTTTCACAAAGTTCTGAATCTATATACATTTTACGGACACAATATATGTTACATTATCTTGTTAAAAAAAAAATGTTAGTCCCACTCTTAAACCCCTCTCTAAACACCATCCAGTTTTGATTTCTATTTGCCATATATTTTTCAACTGTGCTATGATACTTCACAAAAGTTCTGAATCGAGGCTCATTAGCTTCTTTTAATAAATAGATGTGGATTGTTTCAAATCACAAGCTCATAGACCTATGCCTATTTGAAAAGACTGTGTCGTGGAAATTCTACACAGAAACACTCGAAGTCAATCTTAAATGAATCGTTGTTTATTATCCGCGCGTTGGAGAGGTTCCAACCAACTCAATGCAGATTGTGTGACTTGTTTGCCCTTACATTTTTTATTTTGATCAATTCCCCATTATGTATGTCACCAGTAGTAAATGTACTCTTAATCCCCGTCATTTTGTTAAATTAATTTCTGTTAATGCATGTATTAATTAGTCATTTTACCATTCTCATTCTCGGAGTTGAAACGTTGTTTGCAGAGTTCACAACCTGCTACACAGTTTATTTTATAACCATCATTTACGAAATTTGTCAATTATTTTATTGTCTTTTGTTTAGAGTGCTCCATGTGAGCAATGAGCATGTCTGGTTTCTGTGCTGATAATGTTGAGGGAGCACCCGTACAAATACCAGGCCTGCTGTGCATATATGTAGGAAAGTGTTTTTTAACATCCATTGCGAATGATAATATATTACAATTATAGTTCCTCACAGTAAGCTGTTGATAAGATTTTTCCAAATAATTTCCCCCTCGATAATCACCAATCCTCAGTGTGAAAGAGCAATGGAAGTTATAGGCCTACTGCGGCATTTGCCTATATGCTGTGAGTTCCATGCGCTCATTTCTTCAGCCGCCAATGGATCACGGTGTATCAATGTGTCCATATGAGGCTGGTGATCTCGCATTAGTTGACTTTTAACTTTCATATTTGTATATTTTTAATTCTGTTTTTTAATGATTAACCACGTGACAATGATTTTAAGAAACTAAAAGGTTATTATTGGAATGAAACTGTTCCACGAAAACTTGCACACAGAACGGTAGAAATGGTAGGGTAAATTGCCTATGAAGTCTTTATTTAAAAAAATCCTCCCAAGTTTCCATGGTTAAATTTAGCCTATAGGCTACTTTGAAGCAAGGTAAGACATGCCTCATAATATTAAATAAAACATTCAGGTTTCAAACAATTAAGTATGTTTACAAAATGCATACTGCCTCCAGCTCACATTGTAAAGTGGTGGGTGATGTGCTGATAGCCTGTTGCCTGCACTTGAATGGTAAATGGGAGGCGTGCTTCAATTACCAGTTGAGAAATAAAAATAGCGCTTTTCAATCGTGCACCAAAACGGTTTTTAACACGTGACTGGATTTAGAATTGTTGCACAATGAATGGGTTTATAAAAGCACATGTTTTACTCCAGCAGCAACCACCTGAGGAGCTGCAGCAGAACTCCTGCTCTAAATAGGCTGTGTATGTGTGATAGTTGTGTTGGATAAATAAGATACATAATGACTAACGAAAATACACACACAGGCCAATTTAATTCCACTAAATTATGCAAATTAACCCATAGACCAATAAGCATGATGGTCAAATGTATTTACATTGACTATTTACATAAATGAATAAAAGGCATTATTTTGCAATGGGATTTTTGTTTCTCCCGGTCATTTTTATCGGCTTAATTTTTTTCAGCGGCCAAAAAAGGCTGACGGAAACCCTAACACACACGCGTGGATGTCCCACACTCACTTGTTCTACAATATACCCCTTAAACACACGCATGCAGTTGTCTCACATTATCACAGTAGACATGATCTGTTCACTCCAACCAACCCCCCCCCTACCCTTTCCAGCTCATTGTCCCACTGTTCCTATCTATTCCTCCTGCCTGTCCTCCATTCATTCACTTTTCAGTCCTCTCACTCCTTCTTTCACTGTGTCACTCTGCTCATCTTTGTCAAATCCCCCTCTCGCTCCATGACATCTGTCTATACTTCCCGACGTCCCCCTTCCTCCTTCCCCCCCCAGTCAGCCCCAAAAGGTGGAGAGGTCCAAGGAACCGGATGTCTTCTCCCCGCAGCAACTCAGGTTCAGTGTGGTTGCATGGTTGCTCTGCCACCCGAGTGACTTTGGCTGCAGTCAGATTTTCAACCCCCCAGGTTGTTACGCTTAGTTTTTTACCCAGAGACAATGATCCAGTTGTTGGTATGAATGATAGTAGAGGAAAGAGTCAGATTGAGCCTAGAGTTACTGAGGCTTTGTTGTGTGAGTATGGCTTCATTTTGAGCGGTGTTAGTGTGGGAGATTCTCTTCATTTTCACCATGTTGGATCAGTGTTTGCTGTTGTAACTCTTACTATGTCTGTCAGAAGCTAAAACGCATCACTGGGCCAGGGCTTCTATCTTAGCATAAAGCAGAGTATACAGTGGCTTGCGAAATTATTCACCCCCCTTGGCATTTGTCCTATTTTGTTGCCTTACAACCTGGAATTAAAATTTAAACAGGTTTCCCTCAAGAATTTCCCTGTATTTAGCGCCATCCATCATTGGTTTGGTGTTGGGTTTGTGCCAGACATAGCGTTTTCCTTGATGGCCAAAAAGCTCAATTTTAGTCTCATCTGACCAGAGCACCTTCTTCCATATGTTTGGGGAGTCTCCCACATTTTTTTCTTTAAGCAATGGCTTTTTTTCTGGCCACTCTTCCGTAAATCCCAGCTCTGTGGAGTGTACGGCTTAAAGTGGTCCTATGGACAGACACTCCAATCTCCGCTGTGGAGCTTTGCAGCTCCTTCAGGGTTATCTTTGGTCTCTTTGTTGCCTCTGATTTAATGCCCTCCTTGCCTGGTCTGTGAGTTTTGGTGGGCGGCCCTCTCTTGGCAGGTTTGTTGTGGTTTACATTTTTTAATAATGGATTTAATGGTGCTCCGTGGGATGTTCAAAGTTTCAGATATTTTTTTATAACCCAACCCTGATCTGTACTTCTCCACAACTTTGTCCCTGACCTGTTTGGAGAGCTCCTTGGTCTTCATGGTGCCGCTTGCTTGGTGGTGCCCCTTTCTTAGTGGTGTTGCAGTCTCTGGGGCCTTTCAGAACAGGTGTGTGTGTGTATATATACTGAGATCATGTGACACTTATATTGCACACAGGTGGACTTTATTTAACTAATTATGTGACTTCTGAAGGTAATTGGTTTAACTAGATCTTATTTAGGGGCTTCATACATGAATACATATGCAGGCACAACTTTTCCGTAATTTTTAATTTTTTTTTACTTCACCAATTTGGACTATTTTGTGTATGTTCATTACATGAAATCCAAATAAAAATCAATTTAAATTACAGGTTGTAATGCAACTTTTGCAAGGCACTGTAGCTATGGATCTCTTTCTCAGTTAGCAGTGAAGGTTGTCTGGCCATTGCCCTCCCGCTGACCTTTTAACCCTACCCTCTGTGTACTTCATACCCTCTTGCTCTTCAAATGACATCTCTCTCTAGCTGAGGAATAAACTACTTAGTTTTTTTGGTGTTTCTTCATATGTAGCCTGTACGTTTTGTTTGGGTGTGCATTGTGTGTTGATAGAGTTCAATGCTGTATTGATACACGGTTATGTTAGGACCTAAAGAACTGAGTCAGTTCGGGCAGTACACAGAAGGGCAGTACACGAGTGACATTCAGAGTAAATTTCCAATTTGGTATAGCCTATTTTATTAAATATTATATACACAACTCAAGAGTAATGTAGTCTAGACAGAGCAGAGAATTCCTCCGAATCAGTGCCAATAGGGGGCGATTTAAATCATATATCAAAATATTTGATAAGTACATAATCACGATAGGGCAAAGGTCGGCATCGCCTAACCCTACTACCACAGAGTTTCTTAACCCAGAGGCCCAACGTCTTGAGACTTCCCGGGAATGCTTGCGAAACAGTCCAAGCAGACCAGGCCTGGGTTTGGGGTCTGAGAAGTCTATGAGAGAAGGGAAAATGTGTTCCTTAGTTGTCGCCATGACATCGCCTACAAGCGTGATCAGGGATTTTTATTGAAGAAGCAGTTTCTGCCCATCTTCATACTGTACGGTCTTTGCTACTACTCTCAAACTCTAACCTTTGAACAGGAAAGTGGCAGTAACGGCATGTGTTAAGACTTAAGACCAGAGTGCTAGCTGCACCCTTACTGTTGGTTAACTGTGTGTGGCCAGGTCAGTCAGTAGTCACTCAGACTGTATGTCAACTCTTTCTCTCTCCCTCCCCCTCTCTCTCTACAGTTCAGGGGGACAGACTCCTCATAGAGACCTGGAGAAAGTGCTGACAGGAGAAGAGAAGTGAGTAGTTGTGACCTGGGTGTTCACATGTTATGTGTGTCTGAGTTCTTTGTCTGTCTTGAGTCCATGTGTGTGTTGCTCTCTGCTGACCCCTCCTGTGTTTGTTGCCCGACAGAGCTCTGCGCCCAGGCGACCCTGGGTTCTGTGCCCGAGCCAGGGTGCCCATGCCATCCAACAAGGACTACGTTGTGCGGCCCAAATGGAACGTGGAGAGCGAGTCCAGAGCAGTGAGTGTTTGTCCGTCCATTTGTCTGCCTGGGAGAAGGGAGGAGAAAGGACCCCTGATAGTTTTCCCATTGCTTTTAACTGTCTAGATCAGACCAATTTTCTTCTCATCAGACCTGAAATCCTGGATTCCGGACATAACCGTTTCTAGGTCATTTTAGTTAAGTTACCTTAGGTATGACTGTGAACTGGGTCTGAATTGTAGCTTGTTAGATGTTTTGTCACTACATGACGTGGGCATTAGTAAGGGAAGGACAGTAAGGAGCTGAATGTGATTGGTTCCCGACTGTAGACAGGCTTTAAGAAAGGGATAAGCCGATTGGAAAAGCACAAGCGTCGCATCGCCCAGCAGAGGTCACAGCGGCGCATCACGGCGGTGAAGATCAACGTGGACGGCAACGGCATGCCCCTGTAATTCCTACTGTCGCCAGACGGGGCAGTAAGTGCCACCTGCATGTCTTGCTGGTCCTGGGTAGGACGAAGTTGCCCATATACACTGATCTTAGGTCAGTTAATGGTTACCCCCACTAATGGTGAAGGTTGGGAATGAGAGAGGGTAAGCTGATCGTAGGTCAGTTCCTGAGGCAACTTCTACCCAGGGCCACTGTGTGCAGTGTGGACTGGAGAGCAACTGTCCCACCACTTACCAAGTCAAACGGTTCTGCACGCTGTTGCTCAACCGCCTAATGAATGAGTCCCCTGTTTATAACATATAACACACAGTACTACACTGTTTGAGCTGTGACCTGTGAACTTCCCTGGTTTTAAGACATTAGGCTATACCAGCATGTCGCTTGAGTTTCTGTGTCCAGCACGGTGGGAATGTGTTACTATTCAACTTAGTGTTCAGAGTTTGTTTAAATACTAGGGTTACAAAACGTAATGCACTCCAACAGATACGTTGTTGAAACATCAGATCGACAGAACATTCCAAATTTGATGTGTGTGTTTGTGTGTCTCGGTAACCTTTCTCGCTAGGCTTATAGTGTTACTACCATATTACCACTTTGGCCAATATTGTGGCGAAGACGCACTGATGTGTTTTGGTGAATGTTTGCGACAGAGTAGTTCCACTTTCCTGTCTCTCCTTTTGTAATCCTCTCTTATCTCCCCCCTCTGTCTCCCAGGCCCCGGTTAAGAAGGGCATGTCACGGGTGGACAAACAGTTGCGTCGCTTCGCCGACATAAAGCGTATGACGAAGACAGGCCACGCGGTGAAGATCAGCGTCCAGGGCAACCGGATGCCCCTCTGATTTTTTTTTTCTTGATTTTTCTAGCTTTCCCACCTTTTTTTCTCCCTTTTAATTTGTTGATCTTATAGCATGGTCCCAGTTCAAATTCTTCATCCTCCTTCTTTCCTTTCTTGAAGTGATTGGCTACTAATCTGACAGCTGGCTAGGTGAAAGCATAGGTTTCAATACATAGCTTTTACTGATCCAGTAATATCAGAGCTGTGATAATTCCAAGGAAGGGAGGATGGAAGAATGCAATTATTTAAATTATTTGATTAGGGCCGGGGTCCCAGTTCTGTGTGCTTTAGCCAACTCCTCTAACTAGCATGACAATGGTCAGAGGAGTTGGCTAAAGCACATACAGATGGGACCATGCTATCGTCCCCTATACAAACCCCCCCCAGCCCAGCCTGACTGTATGATAGTGGTGTGGCTTCACAGGCTGGTTGGCCTTCGGTCCTCTAGACTTTGGGATAGATTCAATACAGATTGTGGAAGATTCGCGTTATAGCGCAATTAAAATTTTAAGGTAATTTCTGATTGAGCAGACATGCACTGTTTACCGAACATTGCCCTTAAATTTCTATAGCGCTGATCTTCCGTGCGCCGTATTGAATATACGTTAGGCCATTATTGTTTTACTTTGTTTCTGAAGAAGCTGTACAGACGTAGGAGCTGCCTTTGTGTGTCTTCACTGTGTGCCGGTTGGTTCCGAAGTTACTTTCGTAATAAAGAGGGTTTCACCAGATCTTAAATTCTCTTCATCTTCTTTATTTGAGAAAGGTTACCTATGGCCTTTAACTAGAGTCATCTCAATCTCATTTGACCACTGTTGATGTCTAAAAACATGATCCATTGATTTGAGTGAACTATCACTTTAATGCACATATAATTCAAACTACTTATTGCTAGTGGCAACTTATGTACTTTCACGTAAAGTTTCAGTTTCATTACAATTTCATGAAACACTGGGGCAGTGAAACTGATAAAGTGCTCTTAGAACCAAATCTTACCTGATTAATAATGTGCACAATTTGTATGTGGTCAATTCTTTGGTAACTTGTAATATGTTATTCACAATAAAATGAAATAAGGTAACTGTTTGAACCTCTCATCATGACCGAAGCACCAGGGTCATGTTCAGTGATGTAAAACAGTCAACAATGCAGATAGAAATGCAATGAATAGAGCTGACATGATTCCCAATTTATACATCATCATGACAGAAAATCCAGTCTTCAAAATGCATTTATCTGAACACTCTGTTACATTGTATCCTCCTGAACTCACCCCAGGTGCAACTCATATTTCATAATGCACTCAGGCATTTCTGTAGATCTGAAAGGATTGGATGTACGCTATATGGTGAAAATTCCTCCTAAAATTCCTTCCTCAGAGGGCAATTACAAGCTATTACTGTCTTGCTAATACCGGTCAGATCCAATCTACATAAATTGGTTGGGGGCTAGGATTTGACTTGGAATTCATCAGCACTCCCAATTTGTTCTTTACCCTTGTCCCCAACCCTTTGATCTTTGCATATGTGTAAGCAATATGGTAAAAGCGCCACCACTAAACTGCTTGCACCTATCCAGACCCTTCAGATTATCAGAGCTGCAATCATCGAAGGGCCAAGGGGTAGGGAATGAATTGGGATCATCTCCGAGCTGCACTTCAGGTATCTGTACTGTTATGCACCTGCCTTTCTATAGTATCCAGTGCAGGTAGTTCACTAGCCGGGTGTAGATGCCATACTTCCCCTTGGCGGCACACTTCTCCCCCCAGCTCACCACCCCTGTGAGGAACCAGGTCCCGCGGTAGTTGACCACAAAGGGACCCCCACTGTCCCCACTGCAGGCATCCAAGCTGGCCTCCAGGTAGCCCGCACAGAACATGTCTGTGATGACCTGCTCCGTGGAGCGGATGCACTTCTGCTGGTCAACCATGGGCAGAGCGACTTTCATCAGGAAGCGTGAGTAACACCACAGGTACTGTGTGGTGCCCCAGCCTGTGACCATGCCCCTCACATCCTCCCGCTGGAGGTGGCGGGCCAACTGACCATTGGGAAGGCAGGCGGGCATCGCTATCGAAGGTGTAGTCGTGGAAGTGAGGGTGGACGACGACCTTCGCCACTTTGATTTTCTGCTCATCTGGGTTGGGACGCCGCTTCTCATAGTCCCCTGTCATGATCATCGACATGTTGCACTCAATAAAAACTGCTGGAGCATTCGACAGTGTGCTCACTACTTCTAAACAGTGGATCTCATAGCCTCACTGATAGTCACATGGTCAGGGGTTTCTTGCATGCAGTGTCCAGAGTTTCCCCCACAGAAGCCATACCCATCCTCCCTCCAGATCATGACCTGCAGGGGCATGGAACAGGTAGGACTAGTATTAGGGGTACGCCACAAATACTATCATCATACACTACATGCCCTATGATTTCTGAGATTAGTGCCTGCAGTGCCATTGACGCCTTCCACAGGGTTGTGTCAGTAGGGCACACTGTAGCAAACCGTTTTGCAATGGGATACAATAATCTTTGTTCTTATTGGACAGGTTCAGGGGCCTCATTTATAAAATGTTCTTTGTTTTTATTTAACATATGTTAATTTCTTAAAAAGCTGCATTGTCGTGGTCTAGCGGTACATACAGTTGAAGTCGGAAGTTTACATACACTTAGGTTGGAGTCATTAACTCGTTTTTCAACCACTCCACAAATTTCTTGTTAACATACTATAGTTTTGGCAAGTCGGTTAGGACATCTACTTTGTGCATGACAAATAATGTTTCCAACAATTGCTTACAGACAGATTATTTCACAGCTTCTGATAAGCTAATTGACATCATTTTAGTCAATTGAAGGTGTACCTGTTGATGTATTTCAAGGCCTACCTTCAAACTCAGTGCCTCTTTGCTTGACATCATGGGAAAATGAAAAGAAATCAGCCAAGACCTCAGGAAAGAAAATGGTAGACCTCCGTAAGTCTGGTTCATCCTTGGGAGCAATTTCCAAATGCCTGAAGGTACCACGTTCATCTGTACAAACAATAGTACGCAACTATAAACACCATGGGACCACGAAGCTGTCATACCGCTCAGGAAGGAGACGCGTTCTGTCTCCTAGAGATTAACGTACTTTGGTGCGAAAAGTGCAAATCAATCTCAGAACAACAGCAAAGGACCTTGTGAAGATGCTGGAGGAAACGGGTACAAAAGTATCTATATCCACAGTAAAACAAGTCCTATATCGACATAACCTTAAAAGCTGCTCAGCAAGGAAGAAGCCACTGCTCCAAAACCGCCGTAAAAAAGCCAGACTATGTTTTGCAACTGTGCATGGGGACAAAGATCGTACTTTTTGGAGAAGTGTCTGATGAAACAAAAATAGAGCTATTTGGCCATAATGACCATCGTTACGTTTTGAGGAAAAAGGGGTTTGCTTGCAAGCCGAAGAACACCATCCCAACTGTGAAGTACGAGGGTGGCAGCATCATGCTGTGGGGGTGCTTTGCTGCAGGAGGGACTGGTGCACTTCACAAAATAGATGGCATCATGAGGAAGGAAAATTATGTGGATATATTGAAGCAACATCTCAAGACATCAGTCAGGAAGTTAAAGCTTGGTCGCAAATGGGTCTTCCAAATGGACGATGACCCCAAGCATACTTCCAAAGTTGTGGCAAAATGGCTTAAGGACAACAAAGTCAAGGTATTGGAGTGGCCATCACAAAGCCCTGACCTCAATCCTATAGAAAATGTGTGGGCAGAACTGAAAAAGCGTGTGCGAGCAAGGAGGACTACAAACCCGACTCCGTTATACCAGCTCTGTCAGGAGGAATGAGCCAAAATTCACCCAATAAGTTGGGAAGCTTGTGGAAGGCTACCTGAAACATTTGACCCAAGTTAAACAATTTAAAGGTAATGCTACCAAATACTAATTGAGTGTATGTAAACTTCTGACCCACTGTGAATGTGATGAAAGAAATAAAAGCTGAAAGAAATAATTATCTCTACTATTATTCGGACATTTCACGTTCTTAAAATAAAGTGGTGATCCTAACTGACCTAAAACGGGGAATGTTTACTAGGATTAAATGTCAGGAATTGTGAAAAACTGTGTTTAAATGTATTTGGCTAAGGTGTATGTAAACTTCCGACTTCAACTGTACATACCGGATTTTGTGTGAGAACTGTTTTATTGATGTACATTATTAATTAAACTGTATTACAGTGAGTTCCAAAAGAATTGTGACAGTGGCACATTTTTTGTTGTTTTGGCTCTGTACTCCAACACGTTGGACCTGAAATGATAAAATGACTGAGGTTAAAGTGCAGACTGTCACCCATCACAAAATGCTAGCCTACCCTGTTATTGTAATGGTGAGAGGTTAGCATGTCTTGGGGGTATGATATTTGTACGTCTGTAACTTTCTCACTCATCATTATTCACGATTCATTCACGATTATCTGTAATCAAGATAGCATCCACATTAATGTAGAAGTGTTTAGAAACATATTATATTCTTATTTACAATAAAAGTGACTCCAAAATGACAGAATACATTATTTACCCTTCATTTCTGTTGGGCACAAAATAATCTGAAACACAACCAAAACAAACAGCAAAAGCATCCAAATAAATGTGTAGAGTCACAAGCTTCATGTAGTCATGGCGTGCTATGAATATGGGACCAAATACTACACTTTTTACTACTTTCATACACATTGGTGAATTTGTCCGAATACTTTTGGTCCCCTAAAATGGAGGGACTGTGTACAAAAAGTGCAGTAATTTCTCAACGGTTCATCCGATATGGATAAAAAATACCCTCAAATTAAAGCTGACAGCACTTTAACCTCAGTCATTGTATCATTTCAAATCCAAAGTGCTGGAGTACAGAACCAAAACAACAACAAAATTGTCACTGTCCCAATACTTTTGGAGCTCACTGTATTCCCTGAGCTATTGTCAAACCTGACTCATTAAAGACATCATACAATTAGAAATCTTATTTCAGTTTATTTTGTCCTGTAATATTTTCTCTCTTTCTGTCATGCACGGGACCAACACATTGCTGAAATGGCTAAGCAGATTCCCTCCCTGACCATAAGTGTCCAAATTGAATTCCTCGGAATGGGAGGCTAGAGCTGCGATCATCTCCTTCAGTGTTGCTCTGGAGGAGACCAAAATACCTTTATGTAAACATATGGTTGAATTTTTTTGAATGAGCAATATGTGAAAAAGATTGCACAATGTCAATGGATTATCACAGCTCAAATGCCATGGCAGGCCAGTAGTGATTGTGCTATTGTGTATTACTTTTGAATAAACAGTTGCAATGATACACTACAGTACTATCATTATATTGTTATTCATTGCATTATCATACATAATACATTTACTGTTGCACCCCAGCAAGCTCTACTATCTGGCATGGCCCAAGGGACATGTTGTTGGCAGCTCCTTTAAAAACTATAAAATGTACTTGCCAACATCCTGATGTCCCTTCTTCCTTGGTCAGCAGTTTCACCTGAAACAAAACAAAACTCGAAGTGGACTTAAATAAACATTAAGTAATGTTTTGCATTATTGCAACCACCACAAAATACACGAATAGTGAGCTTCCCTGAATCTATCAAACTTCTATTTCACTAACTTCACATTTCAGAGAAAATCCTTTAGAATACCCTCTGATCTTGGTGCAGAGGCTTGTTTGGCCTGAGGGCTTTGCTGGGTTAATCCCTCCCTGCCTCACATAGCTGCCTACGGATCTTTGGCTTTTTACTCTTGGCCTGGCGCAGGTAAGCAAAGAGGCCATTTGCAGAGCTTCTCAGGACTCCCACACCTCCTTTTCAACTCCCCTACACTAACCTTGTACCTGACAAAGAAACATTCATAATAAATAATGATCCTCCATAATGTCATCATTATCTTATCTACCGCTCCATAACTTTCAGTGTTATATGGCATATACAGCCGATAGCATACCTACCTCTTCTGGTGGTTTCAAAGGAGATTCCACTTCAAATAATGTCTGATTCATTAAATTCATTAATCTCATCTGGGGTGGTGAACATAATTAGGGTGTGCTAGCAAAGCACAACTCTAGATTTCTTACATACTCATATACTGTATTCTATACTATTCTACTGTATCTTAGTCCATGCCGTTCAGACATCGCTCGTCCATATATGTATATATTCTTAATTCATTCCTTACTTAGATTTGTGTGTATTGGGTACATGTTTTGAAATTGTTAGATATTACTGCACTGTCGGAGCTAGAAGCACAAGCATTTTGCTACACCCGCAATAACATCTGCTAAACACGTATGTGACCAATAACATTTAATTTGATTTGATTATTAGATGTGCTTGCTGAAAGCAAAGCACAACTCCAGATTTCTTACATACTCATTATTATTTTATTTATTTAGCCCGCTTTAGAGCTTAAACGATTTAAGCTATTAACACAAAACCAACTCCCAAATGTCCAGACTGCCCCAACTCGGATTGCTTAAGAAATCGTTTTTGATAATGTAGTATCGCGTCAATGCTGGTAATTATTGCTGTCAAACAAAGAGTCCGCTTAGGCTGTACTTTGATTATAAGTTTTATTTATATCACAAGATGTCAGCATAAGTTTACAGACCCTGCAGGGCTGGAGAACAGTGTCCAAAGATAATATGTCTGTTCCAACCTCTTCTTTGTCTAGCCTATACTTATAAGGTATACAAAAATATGGGTTGCTCCCTCTGCTGTCCAATCACCTGTCTCCCCTGGGGCGTCACCCTAAAAACGGCTCTTTTTGAACTAAAATAAACATCCCCTCAGGTTCCACTAGAATACATTCACCAAGTCATAATCTTAATACACTACATATTCCCCCCTTCGAGAAGAACTAAAAGTCTCGAAAACAAAAAGAACAGGATTATGACAAGTAACAATTTATCTTATTGAGTATCTTTAACATTAAACCAAAAACATTTTCCTCTAGAGTGTAAATACCTTTCTATGAAATATGAACAAATGTTTATGAAGTGTGAATACATTACTATGAAATATGAACAAATCTTTATGGAGTGTGAATACATTATTATGAAATATGAACAAATCTTTATGGAGTGTGAGAGCGAAAAACCTGTCTGGCAGCCTTCGTTCCAAATATCCATCCATCAATCAAGACAGTAAAATTCTCTCACGGTCCCTCTGCCCCAGGCAACCACCTAGGTACTCCAGATCAATTCATAAATCTTTATCAATGCATTTGAAACTATGATGCAATTAAATACACATGAAAGCCCCAGCAAACAAAATACTATCCAAAATGTCCACTCTCAGGCTGGTCGACCCATCGGACCCTACAGTGGATCTCTATCCCTGCCTAAACTCCATGTCCCTAAGCATTCCCGAAATAAACAAAAACATCTAAGATCCCCACATGTATTCAATAACATCAAATATCATTCTACAAAAATTCATACCTAAGAATATGACACACATTATGTATTACACATGCAAATATGTCTATATTTCATTGCAGACACTGGAATGTAGTCCACTACACTTCATCTCCTCAGCAGTGTCGATCCAATGCATCGTTGATGATGGAATCGGAACCTTTCCACACCTTCCTTGTTCCATCTCCTCCAGTCATTGTCCTTTCATATTGTCCTTGTTTGCGTATTTCAATCTCTACATATTCCCCCATATGCTTCTGGAAGAAAAGAAAAGACCAAACAGTATCTTTTGCAAAACAACACTTTCAAATTAAAACATTAATATCAACTAAGAATATAAAAAATGATATATAAATGATGTATGAATCACATTATCCTATTTCCCCCCTTTGATTCATAACATCATACTAAAATCACACTAATATTGAAAAAAAAATTGAAAAATGATCAAATCATCAAAAAGGATATTTATCCATAAATACTCCATCCATCAGGAACAGTCAACAACGGCATCTGAGTGTTGTCTCCAGGCATCACAACTCCAACCCATCTTAATATCATAGCTTTCGCAAAGGTCAGTAACAAAGTACAAAAGCAAAACATCACACAAAGCGCTATCAGAGCTGCAACTAAAATCTGAACCATCACTGCTCCTACTGGGCCTAACTGATCTTGCAACCAAGTCTTCGCTGACCATCCAGCTCCTTCAGATCTACCAAACGCATCCCTTATATTCTTCAACGCATCTATAACACTTGTGATATTATCGGAACTATCTGGGATCAAAGTATAACAATCATCCCCCGTCAGATTCATAGCCAAACATAAGCCACCTTGTTTTGCTAAAATATAGTCAAGAGCCATGTCATGTTTCAACAGCGTCAGTCTGTGACTTCTTTGAGTATTTGACAGAAGGTTAAACCCTCTTATTGTTTCATTCGCAAACCCCTGCAAAGTATAGGTAATATTATCAATATGATCTGCCAAAAATGTTACACCATACCATGGAAAAAGTCCCAGTCCCCACTTCTCTCTTAGACCTATCCTCCAATGGTAGGCTTCAAGACTATGAAATGTCGCCATGTCTCGTTTCACCCTATTTCCAAACCTAGATTCAGATTTATCTGTGTCCGGTGCTACCCCTCTTTTAATGGTAAAAGCCTCATATGGAAGCTTCAACGTTGACATGTAACAACATCCTGTCCATCCATAGGGTAAGAATATATATGCTTTATCACCACAAACCCACCAAATATCTCTAAAATTCCCAATAGTCACATTGCCAGGCAAAATCTGATCTTCCACCATCAAAGTCTTGCTGTTCTTACTACCGGGCACATAAAAAGTAACATTATATTTCTCATCTCTAACCTTATGTTCATGCTTACCCAAAGTCATCATATAATCATCACAATCTGATATTCCCATGAACATACCCTTTCCATCATATGTTTTATTAGAACAAAAACAACTTTTAGCCCTCACAGCTTTCACCTCCAATGCTTCAGGGTTCGCTGTTACCTGATTTTCCTTCCCATCTAACAAATTCACATAGGGTAATTCATTTAATCAAGAACACCTAAACCTAGACTTAAACAAATGTTTTGACAACGACATTATTTTATCTGTTAATGATTGTTGCTGATACAACAGCCATGACAAAGCATAAGATTGACACGTACTCGATAGAGGTTGAGCGACCGTCTCTAAAATGGAACCCCACGTGCCTGGTGCTGGAATTCTCAACAGACATGGACCCTCAATATTCCTCACTGATCTTACAGAATGAGTTAACTGTTGGAACCAAAGATTTCTACCTGCCCATTCATCTTATATATATATATATATATATATATATATATATATATAGTCATTTAGCAGACGCTCTTATCCAGAGCGACTTACAGGAGCAATTAGGGTTAAGTGCCTTGCTCAAGGGCACATCGACAGATTTTTCACCTAGTCGGCTCGGGGATTAGAACCAGTGACCTTTCGGTTACTGGCACAACGCTCTTAACCACTAAGCTACCTGCCGCCCCAAAACAGAAGAATCAAATCCATAGGCTTTCCATTTAGTTTCTCTTTTCCCTAACGAGCGGTATTGATCAGATGTATCTTCTGATGTTATGTTGAAATCAAAGAACTCATCCTGTACCTCCATGATAGTATCTTGCACTATTTCAGATGAATCTATATTCTTCTCTACCACCATCTGCTCTCCTATTTTAACCCTATCCTTACTCTCATTGACAGCACTCTCCATCCGTATCATAAACTCCTGAGTCACTCTTGCTACATCCTTTAATTTCAGAAAAGTTGTTGTTGGTGTCTGTGTCATACTTCCTACATTTGTTATTGCCGTCGTACCATTAATCCCTTCCAAAGTTACCATTAAAGTAGTTGATTTAGTTGATGTATTAACACCCTTAACTACTTCTAGTGGGAAAGCTACCGATATCCTCTGTGTATTATTTACTGTTGGAGTGGCTACTGTAATATACTTCTCCTGAACTCCTTTGGTGACTGTAGAAGCTTCAACAGACTTCAACTCTTCCATTATAAGCGTCACTTTACGAATTACATAGCCTTTTAACCAATAATTCTTAACCGGAACAAATTTTAATGCTTGCACTAGATAAGTACACATATATTCTCCCTGATCTTTCTCTGTAACATTACGCAAAATAAGTGAACAATCACTCATAACCCTCTTCCCCTTCATATTGTTGTACAAAATATACTTCCTTTGACTAGGGGGCACAGCTTCTACATCTGGTCCTGATAACAATACTTCTTCTCCATAATTATCTCTCCATGTGGGAGGAACGTCCCCTCCCCCACTCCATCTCTCACAGCTACAAGGAAGATGAGCTGTATCACCCATCCTAACCCCAATAATAGTATTTTCTTCTAAAATTGGTGCTGGAGCTATTGGTTCCCTTGTAATCAAATGCGATATATTTATGGCTTTAATAACTATCAATGTTGAAAGAGTTAAATTGCTTCTCACTGTTGTTATAATAGACTGAAGTGTTGATGTCATTGTTGTTACTTCATCTAGTTTCCCCAAAGCTTTGAACTCTTTACTTGTACTTCCATCTATCACCACTAGTGTCACTACATTCACTCTCAGTCCCAACTCTAAACCCTCACTTTCAAACTTTTGATTATAAAAAATACACTTATAATTACCTTGATCTTCCTGCTGGGAATTGTAAATATAGATACTCAATCACCCTCAATCTTCTCTTATCATTCAGCAACGCATACTTTCTCAATGCATCTGCTCCTAACAGATCTAAACTCCTACCATATCTATCTTCCCACTAAACTCTAAATTTTCCTTCACCACTGTTCTCTCTCTCTTACTACTAACTTTGAAACTTAGCTTACTGTCCTAGACTTCCTTCAACCCTAGTTCTCCTAACTTTTTTAATCTAATCTTTTCTCCTAACCTTTAAAAACCTTTTCCACTGATTTATTCACAAAATCCCTTTTACCACCAATTTTTAGAATATGTGATTGGGTAATCCCCACCTGCTTCTGACTTCTTTACACACAGACTTGGCAAACGACCGAACATCTTTTAGCCTAGTTTGAAATCTCTTTCCCCTCTTGGTGTAGGAATGTAACCAAGAATAACTGTCACCCCTTTTAACTTTATTTTCCGACAGATTGTCTAATAGGCAGTCTAATAGATTGTCATCCTTCCTATGATATTATCTTTTCAAGCAAATATGATTCCCAAAAACCCTACTTTTTAAAATCTTCTACCAGACAGCCGTCTAGTGTACATCTTATTGTACAGTTCAATTTACACAATGCATCTCTTCCCAACAATGCAATAGGTATATGTTCTAATATTAGTATGTGTATTTTAATTTCTCTTTGATTTTTTATAGCATAGCTCAATTGGTTCCTTAAGAGTAATCAACTGTTTTACTCCCTCAAATCCTATCCTAATTAGTTAATTTTACATAGTGAGATGTTTAACCTCTTTAGGCTCAACACAGATAAAAGCTTTTCCTCTATTCCTTCTCCTAGTCCTTTTTATTTTCACTTCAATTGTTGGATATTTTCTCTAATCGGTGCTATCAGCTAACACCCCCCTTCGGATCTTCTAGGCACTCTAGAATCCTTGCTCCTTTAAGGGTTCACCTGGAGAACAGGTGATCTTCACTTGCTCCTTTATCTTCCTCAGAAATTTCCTCTGTTGTTTCCTCCTGGCGCATTGCACTCACAGGTAAAGTAACCAATCTGTCCACAATTATGACACTCTTCTGAAAGTTGCTGGAAGTGTGGCTGAAATCTTCCTCCTCCTTCTAAGCCTTCTCGTCCTCTTCCTCTCCAATTCTGTGTCTGTCCAGAAACTGGCTGTGGATATGAACCAACTGGTACCGCCATTGGTGGCTGGTACCCTTGCGGTTGGAACTGGTCTGGTTGAAGCTGTGGCAGTGATTGTTGATTTGGTGCACACTGATTCTGCATAACCAAAGCTTGTTTCTTCTCCTTCTTATTTTCCACCAGTTGTATTTGATTGAGTTTTCTGAGAGTTTCTTCGTCCTGTTCTTTCTGGTTGTGTTCCTTTTTCCTGTACAGATCCACTTGATGGGCTATATGATCGGTATAGACACCTTTTGTCATGCTTCCAAGTCCAACAACTTCTGCCAGTTTGCTCCTTACTGGTGAGGGCAGTCCCATCTGCAGTTTAGCTCTCAAAATTGACTGCTCAATTTGACTCACATCTGGATCATTTCCAGTAATATTTCTCCACACTTGATGAACTCGACACATAGGCTCTCGGATTTTCTTGTTGTCCTAGTGGGTCAATCAGAATATTATCAGGATGCACATTTGTTGGAAATGTATCTTTCAATGCTCTCCACAGACGATTCCTACTTGCAGCCAACAATTCAGGATCGTTCACTGCAGTCCCTACATATCTATTAAGTCCAGCTCTCTGAAAGACTTCTTCCATATCTGGAATCCCAAAGAGATTAGCCAAAAGTCTCTTAACGTCTCCTATGGCTGACTGTGTTCCCACCGTCATTTCTTCCAATTTCGAAATCCAAGGATAGGCCCCATCTTGAAGAGTAGGCAGCTTCTCAAGTATATTTGACATATCGGTATTTTGCAAAGGCTTATATTCTAAGTTTTGACCTCGAATGATAACTGGCATCATTTCCTTACTCATGGCCTTTTTCCTTGGCCTCAATGTATATTTTCCCTCAACTTCTTTGGATTCTTTTCTCCGCAGTTTCTCCCTCTTTATCTTCAGCGTCTTGAGTTGTTCCTCCAGTTCTTTTACTTCTTCGAAACTACACGCTTTATCCAGGCATGATACGCATCGGTCTATATCTCTTTCTATTTCTTCTGTGCCAGTCCTTGTAGGATAAACTCCTCTTGAATACACAGCACCTTTAGTCTCCAAATCTTTATTGCTGTCTTCATCTTTGCTTTCATCAGAACTAGAATATCTTGTATCCTTCTTCTTCAAACCTTCCTCACCCCTTCTTTCTGTTCTGGCCAACCTCCGTTTGATCACAGGATCATATCCACCCATGATCCCCTCTGCATCACTCTGATCATCATCATCGTCCTCATCCAGTTCCATCCTACTTAACCTCATTCCACCCTTAGTTTCCAGACATCTTGTTTTCTTTTTACTTTTGGAGTTTGGATGCATTTTTATGGTCGTTTCTGCTTGTCCTCTCTCTATTATTCGTTCATCTTCATCTCTGATGCAATAATCACCCTCCTGGATGATCACTGGAAACTGAGGATAAACATCCCTAAGCTCTACTTCCTTCTCATAAGGTGGGGGTCTTTTTGCTGAATCTGTATGTGAGAAAGGTATACTGACTTCTGCCCTTAGTTTTTCTGTCGCCTTCTCTTCCTTTAGCATTTTCTCTATACCTTTGTTTCTCTTATCGTTGGTATCTTTCATCAGTTTTTGTCCTTCATCTTCAAACAGCTTAAGAACACCCAGCTTTCTTTGTCTCTTTTCTTTACGTTGTTCCCTTTTTTTCCCCTTCTTTTGATCTGCCTTGTAAATTGACAGAAGCACTTTCATGATGTTGATGACGTTAGGGTTAAGAGTCCCTTCCACTGGCCATGGTTGTTCAATGTCAGGCCAACGTTTGTTCCATTTGCCGGATAACCTCGCAATACCCTTAACTAAAGGATTACTATTTTCAACTATATCAACTGGTGTAATGACTTTCATAGCCTTGATGTCCTTTTTCCCCATTGTAACAACTCTTTTATATTCCTTCATTGTGAATTATTTAATTTTAGACTATATAGCCTATGGCTTCCCCCCTTTAATTATTAATATACAAAAATATGAATATTCAAAAAATGCAATTAAAAACATTTATTCAAAAAAACTTTTTTTATTAAAATAAAAAATCTATTAAAAAATCAATTAAAATGTATGAATAATCAAAAACAATTTTTTATTTCTATATCCTATTTTACCAATTTATCAATTAGTGGCTATCTTACCACATCCCATCAGGAAAGTAAATGCAAGTAGTCAACTTCACAGCAATCCCAAAAAATAAAGACTTCCAATCCTACAACACTACAATACTCATAAATTCCATTGTTTAATAAGCACCCAATTATCTTAATTTTACAGAATAATGTCAGTACTCGATTTCCAACAGAACTGTAATCAAACCAACTCATGCACAGAAACTCAAAAAATGCCAATTTTATTCAATCAGTCTTTTGCCAAGTCTCTGTGAAATTGTCATAACATCAAATATCCTGTAGGGGAAGATTTTGTAAACAGAACAGCACCAAAACCTTTTGACTCGATCCTCTGTCGCGTCACCCCTTGTCACGTGATGTACACGTCAGCACTTCCTGTATCTCTCTCTCCTCCCTCTCGTCTCATATGACCGAAGAACAAAAGAAACAGACAAGAATTTAGCAGTTTATGCAGTATTGAGCTACTTCAACCATTCAATATTCCTCCAGTCACATTCGCTCTAAGAATTAACTCAGGAAAAATTATAGATAGCTCAATAACATTTTTTATTTATTTTAATCCGTCATTTTATTTTATTTAATCCGTCAACATATCTCTCTCATTTATCAATTCAATAGATCTCAACAAATAGTTTCATCTTCAAACAGCCGATGTAACAACTAGAACATTCCATTCGTGTTCAAATCTCTCCTCTTTGTTCCTTCGTCTGTGTCCCCCCCTTGCAGTGTAACAGAGGCATATTCTCCCTACGTCACTCTAGTGTAGTAAAATCCCACGTGTCGTAATGTAGTGGCGTAAACTCAGACGTGTCGTAATGTAGTGCCGTAAAATCACACGCATGCGCAGTACATTTAACAATACGATTTCACCGTGGAAGGGAGCTTCTCAGCTCTCTCCCCAACCCAAACAGACAGTTAACTCCGTTTTCTCCTCATAGTCAAACAACATTTAACAAAGCTCACAAAGCATAGAACCTACATTCTACACACACAAACATAATTTAAGAGGCTTTATTCCATCGCAATGGCCCTCTAAGGTCACATGTTAGCATGCAGCATGTAGCACAATTAGCATTTAACATTAGCATTTAGCCTTAGCATGTATGTACCATGTGGCATGTAACAATGTAACAATGTAACCTGCATTGCGCCTTAAATTCCTTTTTCCTTTGTCACTAACTTTATGCTGCCGTGAGTTATGGATATTATATGAGAGGTTACATCAGACAAATGCTTCGTCAAACACCAGCTGAGCGGTAACATGCAACAGAATGTATATTCCACTCTCCAGTTCCCAGAACTCACCTAATACACATCTAACGCGTAAAAGGATTTTCAGCCCATCCTATGATCGCCTCGTTTCAGAGGTCTTTCCAGATTAGCAATGCCCTAATGTGTATACGTATATCTGCCTTGTATATCTGCCTTGTATATCTGCCTTATTCACTACCATCGATTGTTCTAGAATTCCTATTCAAGCCTATTTCTTATAGACACTCCCCCCTATTTGCGCCGTTTACCAATGCAAACAAAATTTTTAATAATTATGACAGACCCTTAGTCGACAGCAACAAAACCATATCAGCACACACAAGTAATTTACACGGTACAACTTTCCAATGCACACCCATAAGCCAGCGAACCAACTAGCGCCCAAAATTTGTGAGGAATCTCACCTTATAGCCGGCTTGAGCGGGAGTCACCTCGCGGCTCATGAATGGAACACAAGGAAGATGCAGACCGATCCCGGACGAGCCCCCATTTGTAGTATCGCGTCAATGCTGGTAATTATTGCTGTCAAACAAAGAGTCCGCTTAGGCTGTACTTTGATTATAAGTTTTATTTATATCACAAGATGTCAGCATAAGTTTACAAACCCTGCAGGGCTGGAGAACAGTGTCCAAAGATAATATGTATGTTCCAACCTCTTCTTTGTCTAGCCTATACTTATAAGGTATACAAAAATATGGGTTGCTCCCTCTGCTGTCCAATCACCTGTCTCCCCTGGGGCGTCACCCTAAAAACGGCTCTTTTTGAACTAAAATAAACATCCCCTCAGGTTCCACTAGAATACATTCACCAAGTCATAATCTTAATACACTACAATAGCATTTATACTTTTTGAACTATAACACTATTTAAATGAGCTCCCAATGCATTTCAATGGCAAAAAAAGACCCATAGACTTGAATGGTAAAAAAAGTAAAAATAATCCTCCTACACCGTTTAAGCTATCAACACCAAACTAACGTTGAGATGTTCGTACTGGCCCAACTTAGATTACTTGTCAAAGGATATTTGATACCATGTATACTTTTGGAACTATAACCATTTAGAATTTGCATAGATTAACATGGGTTTGAATGAGAACCATAGTAATACAGTGGTTGCTATTCAAAATTGTCCTGCTCCTTTAAAATGTGCAGGCTAGCCTAACGTCAAATTCTCTAAAACCTTTATAAACAAAATGTGTTATTCATTAGCACAAATCAGCATAAAATAACTAACCAACAGTAACTCTTAACTGTTCAAGCTAGAGACACCAAACCAACTTTAACATGTTCCGGCTATGCATGTTCCGGCTATGCTGTTCCGGTTCTGTTCTGGAACAGTATAGATCACTTTCGATTTCGGTTCTAGTTATTTTCCCGGTTTTCGATTATGTTGCCTGAACCTGTTCCAACCCTTGATTATACCTATAAATGTGCATACATTTGCATAAAATAACGTACCAACAGTAACTCATGAACCATTCAAGCTATAGACACCAAACCAACTTTCTCATGTTCAGGCTATCATAACTTCAAATTCTTAATTACTTTTATCAACTATAACTACACTGAACAAAAATATAAACGCAACATGCATCGATTTCAAAGGTTTTGCTGAGTAACAGTCCATATAAGGAAATCAGTCAATTGAAAAAAATTCCTTAGGCCCTAATCTATGGATTTCACATGACTGGGCAGGGGCGCAGCCATGGGTGGGCCTGGGAGGGCATAGACCTACCCACTTGGGAGCCAGGCCGACCCACTGGGGAGCCAGGCCCAGCCAATCAGAATGAGTTTTTCCCCACAAAAGGGGAAATACTCCTCTGCACCCTCCCTCCCTCCCCCCTCTGACAATCCCACAGGTGAAGAAGCCAGATGTGGAGGTCCTGGGCCGGCGTGGTTACACGTGTCCTGCGGTTGTGAGGCCAGTTGGACGTACTGCCAAATTCTCTAAAATGACGTTGAAGGCGGCTTAAATTAACATTGAATTCTCCGGCAACAGCTCTGGTGGCATTGTGATGTGTGACAAAACTGCACATTTTAGAGTGAGCTTTTATTGCCCCCAGCACAAGGTGCACCTGTGTAATGATCATTCTGTTTATTGCTTCTTGATATGCCACACCTGTCAGGGGGATGGATTATCTTGACAAAGGATAAAATGCTCACTAACAGGGACCAGCACATTACATGTTGTGTTTATATTGTTGTTCAGTGTATAAAAAATAGCATGAATTAGCATAAAATAACTCAAACTTTCATATATTTAGGAGAACTTAAAATTCTTTAAAATCTTTATCAACCTTAACTATAACATTTGCATAAATGTGCATTAGTGTTTTAGCCAGCTGTCACAATAGCAGCTTTAAGATTAGATGTTAGTTAAGACCAATTATTTATTGGTCCAAATTCCACAGACAGGTAACGAAATCTTAGACTTGTTAAACAAACTAACCAGCAGAGGTTTCCCCAGACTGGAGTTCACACTGGCTAAAATAGAAAAATATGATTTCGTTCAGTTTTTAACTAGTGATAAGTTCAAAACAATATATCCGAAATGTGCTTATCTTGTGGGTTCAGTCATCATTGATTCATTAGGTAGAGCCATTTTGCACCACCAGTGGGATTCCCTTCATGCGCAAAAGGCTTGTGAAGCTAGCCAAGCGCCCCGACGGTATTCCAGGGAGCGTTCACAGAGCATGCGCAGAACAGCTGGCAGGCATATTCACGGTAATTTTCAACCTCTCCTTGTTCCAGTCTGTAATTCCCACGTTTTAAGATGACCACAATCATTCCTGTTCATAAGAAGTCTTCATGCCACAATGACTACCGCCCTGTAGCACACTTATGTAATCATGAAGTGCTTTGAAAGGCTGGTTATGGCACACATTAACTCCTCCATCCCAGCCACCCTAGACCCACTCTAATTTACATACCGCCCCAACAGATCCATAGACGACACAATCTCAATTGTGCTCCACATTGCCCTCACCCACTTAGATAAGAGGAATACCTACAGTTGAAGTCGGAAGTTTAAATACACCTTAGCCAAATACATTTAAACTCAGTTTTTCACAATTGCTGACATTTAATCCTAGTAAAAATTCCCTGTCTTAGGTCAGTTAGGATCACCACTTTATTTTAAGAATGTGAAATGTCAGAATAATAGTAGAGAGAATTATTTATTTCAGCTTTTTATTTCTTTCATCACATTCCCAGTGGGTCAGAAGTTTACATACACTCAATTAGTATTTGGTAGCATTGCCTTTAAATTGTTTAGCTTGGGTCAAACGGTTCGGGTAGCCTTCCACAAGCTTCCCACAATAAGTTGGGTGAATTTTGGCCCATTCCTCCTGACAGAGCTGGTGTAACTGAGTCAGCTTTGTAGGCCTCCTTGCTCGCACACGCTTTTTCAGTTCTGCCCAAACATTTTCTATAGGATTGATGTCAGGGCTTTGTATTGGCCACTCCAATACCTTGACTTTGTTGTCCTTAAGCAATTTTGCCACAACTTTGGAAGTATGCTTGGGGTCATTGTCCATTTGGAAGACCCATTTGCGACCAAGCTTTAACTTCTTGACTGATGTCTTGAGATGTTGCTTCAATATATCCACAACATTTTCCTTCCTCATGATGCCATCTATTTTGTGAAGTGCACCAGTCCCTCCTGCAGCAAAGCACCCCCACAGCATGATGCTGCCACCCCCGTGCTTCACGGTTGGGATGGTGTTCTTCGGCTTGCAAGCAACCCCTTTTTTCCTCCAAACATAACAATGGTCATTATGGCCAAACCGTTCTATTTTTGTTTCATCAGACCAGAGGACATTGCTCCAAAAAGTACAATCTTTGTCCCCATGTGCAGTTGCAAACCGTAGTCTGGCTTTTTTATGGCGGTTTTGGAGCAGTGGCTTCTTCCTTGCTGAGCGGCCTTTCGGGGGGGGGGGGCGGCAGTGGAGCAGGTAGACAGCTTCAAGTTCCTCTGTGTCAGTGCCTCTTCCCCCTCAGGAGGTTGAAAAAGTATGTCATGGCCCCTCAAATCCTGAAAAGGTTCTACAGCTGTACCATTGAGAGCATTTTGACTGGCTGCATCACTGCTTGGTATGGCAATAGCACTGCCCTCAATCGCATGGCGCCACAGAGGGTTACTTCAACCACCCAAAGCATAGACTATTTTCTCTGCTGCCGCACAGCAAGAGGTACCGGTGCATCAAGTCTGACACCAACAGGCTCTTGAACAGCTTCTATCCCACAGCAATACGACTGATAAAAATAGCTAACAAAATAGCTACATGGACTATCTGAGTTTAACTTGTATTTTTATTGACCTTTTATTTCAATCTTTGCACTGTCTCTCTGCACACTCACAGGGCCCTACACACACACTCGGTCACTCCAACACACACACAAACACTCACTCCATCATCTGCTCACACATAATATGCACATACAGTACCAATCAAAAGTTTGGACACACCTACTCATTCCAGGGTTTTTCTTTATTTTTACTATTTTCTACATTGAAGAATAATAGTGAAGACATCAAAACTATGAAATAACACACATGGAATCATGTTGTAACCAAAAAAGTGTTCAACAAATCAAAATATATTTTAAATGTGAGATTCTTCAAAGTAGCCACCCGTTGCCTTGATGACAGCTTTGCACACTCTTGGCATTCTCTCAACCAGCTTCACCGGGAATGCTTTTCCAACAGTCTTGAAGGAGTTCCCACATGTGCTGAGCACTTGTTGGCTGCTTTTCCTTCACTCTGCGGTCCATCTCATCCCAAACCATCTCAATTGGGTTGAGGTCGGGTGATTGTGGAGGCCAAACTTTTTTTGTTGTCCAAACTTTTGACTGGTGCTGTACATTTATGCTGACTCTACACACCTGCTTACATACAAGTTGCTTTACTCTGTTTATCTTATATCCTGTTGCCCAGTCCCCTTACCCCTATACATATCTACCTCCTTCACTCCAGTATCCCTGCACATCTAAATATGGTATTGGATCTGACTTTTTAAATATTTCCTGTATACAGTATGTTTATTTACTTACTTTGTATATTTCCTATTCTTAGGTTTTTTTTTCTAGTAATACATTGTTATTGATTATTGCATTGTTGGGTTTTGAGTTTGTTGAGTAGTTGTGCATGTGACATTAAACTTGAAACAAAGCTTGCCAATCAGAAACTAGGGTTTACCAGCGCTGTGAACTGACCAATTAGCGATGTGGAGTAGCAGACTGTTCTGAGGGCAGTTTTTGTTTCCACTAACGCGATTCTGCTCTGAATTTGTTGTTGGTGAAAACCCTATGTAAGCTTTTGGGCCTAACTGTACGTGTGCAAAATACACGGCAATCGCCAAATGCGTTTGGGAACATGAGCAGAAAAAGTTAACGTCAATCCACTGAGGCAAAAAGGACAATGTCAGAGTTGAATTCAATAAGAGAAAATCTGCAAAATGGATAGTTAATCAATAAAGAGAAGGGAGGGCCAGAACATTGTTTGGGAAAGATTTTATGAAGAGGTTAAAGAGGATGATAGCAGTGCTGGCTATGATATGCATGATGATTGTGAGGCGCTATACAAATTCAAGAGTCAAGAAGGGGACTTCAAATATGGCAAATATGGCATGGGGCGCCAGGTAGCTTAGTGGTTAAGAGCGTTGTGCCAGTAACCGAAAGGTCGCTGGTTCTAATCCCCAAGCCGACTAGGTGAAAAATCTGCCGATGTGCCCTTGAGCAAGGCACTTAACCCTAATTGCTCCTGTAAGTCGCTCTGGATAAGAGCGTCTGCTAAATGACGTAAATGTAAATGTAAATGTCAAGGGAACTGTAGCCTACTGTTTGGAATAGTAGCCTAACTGAAATCTGGGCGCTGACTGTAGATCTGTAACCTTTCACATAGCCTATTATAATATTACCTCCTGCAGAATTAAGCATTTGTTGCAGTAAAGTTATACCCCAAATGTACATTTTGACTCCGGAAAAGGAGTGGAGAAATATGAATGATTTATTTCAGCATCTTGAGAGAATGAATACGCTGTTAGGGACCGTCTGTAAAGGTGCTATCTTTATCAGCATCATACAAACTGTAGTATAGTAGTATTTCAACCACTTAAAATATGCATCCAAGCCGAACTGAAATCTTATCAGAAACATGTTGGGTTGTTTTCACTGCTTTTAATTTCCTTAAAACTGTTCAAACTGATGTCATTTGGAAATTTCGCACAGAAAATCTTTCCAGTTAATTCATTTTATTTTATTTTTCGGTCCCTAAATGTCTGCTGCGCGAGAGAAGCAGCATTCATACATTTATGACATTCTGGTGAGCAAGGGTTTAGTTCGTGTTCTTGGGCAGTAATGACGGAAGAGAAACTGCATGTATCTAATTATAGACAAGTTGACTAACAAATAGCCTAGGAAATGTCGGAAATTATAAGCAGAAACATATCTAAATTAGGCTTAAAAAAAGAAAATGTGTTATGCCGTCCATGTCTGTACAGCGCATTTTCGATCTGTCTATTTACTGGTTAGGGTTGTGTGCGGACCTCAGATTTTCACTTTATCACAGAGTCGGGCGGTTGCGGATGGGTTATTAGCAATTGCAGGCGGGTGCGGGTGAACAACCAGCTGACCCGCGCATCACTAATGTGGTTCTCTTTCAATTATTCGGTTTGACATCTCACTAGTGGAATTCACCAGAATTAGCTGGGTGGTAGCCGGCTAGTGATGGCTATTTAACAGTCTGATGGCTGTTTTTCAGTCTCTCGGTCCCAGCTTTGATGCACCAGTACTGACCTCGCCTGGAGAGCAGGTAGTGTGCCCCCGGTGATGCGTTGGGCAGACCGTACCACCCTCTGGAGAGCCCTACGATTGCGGGCGGTGCAGTTGTCGTACCAGGCGGTGATACAGCCCAACAGGATGCTCTCAATTGTGCATCTGTAAAAGTTTCTGAGGGTCTTAGGGGCCAAGCCAAATTTCTTCAGCCTCCTGAGGTTGAAGATGCGCTGTTGCACCTTCTTCACCACACTGTCTGTGTGGGTGGACCATTTCAGATCGTCAGTGATGTGTACGCCGAGGAATTTGAAGTTTTCCACCTTCTCTACTGCAGTCCCGTCAATGTGGATAGGGGCATGCTCCCTCTGCTGTTTCCTGAAGTCCACGATCAGCTCCTTCGTTTTGTTGATGTTGAGGGAGAGGATATTTTCCTGGCACCACTCCGCCAGGGCCCTCACCTCCTCCCTGTAGGCTGTCTCGTCATTGTTGGTAAACAGGCCTACTACTGTTGTGTCGTCTGCAAACTTGATGATTGAGTTGGAGGCGTGCGTGGCCATGCAGTCATGGGTGAACAGGGAGTACAGGAGGGGGCTGAGCACGCACCCTTGTGGGGCCCCAGTGTTGAGGATCAGCGAAGTGGAGGTATTGTTTCCTACCTTCACCACCTGGGGGCGGCCCGTCAGGAAGTCCAGGACCTAGTTGCACAGGGCGGGGTTCAGACCCAGGGCCCCGAGCTTAATGATGAACTTGGAGGGTACTATGATGTTGAAGGCTGAGCTATAGTCAATGAACAGCATTCTGACGTAGGTATTCCTCTTGTCCAGATGGGATAGGGCAGTGCGATGGCGATTGCATCATCTGTGGATCTATTGGGGCGGAATGCAAATTGAAGTGGGTCTGGGGTGTCAGGTAAGGTGGAGGTGATATGATCCTTAACTAGCCTCTCAAAGCACTTCATGATGACAGAAGTGAGTGCTACGGGGAGATAGTCATTTAGTTCAGCTACATTTGCTTTTCTGGGTACAGGAACAATGGTTGACATCTTGAAGCAAGTGCGGACAGCAGACTGGCATAGGGAGAGATTGAATATGTCCGTAAACACTCCAGCCAGCTGGTCTGCGCATGCTCTGAGGACGCGGCTAGGGATGCTGTCTGGGCCGACAGCCTTGCGAGGGCTAACACGCTTAAATGACTTACTCACGTCGGCCACGGAGAACGAGAGCCCACAGTCCTTGGGAGCGGGCCGCATAGGTGGCACTGTGTTATCTTCAAAATGGGTGAAGAAGGTGTTTAGCTTGTCTGGGAGCATGATGTCGGTGTCCGTGACGTGGCTGGTTTTCCCTTTGTAATCTGTGATTGTCTGTAGATCCTGCCACATACGTCTCGTGTCTGAGCCGTTGAATTGCGACTCCACTTTGTCTCTGTACTGACGTTTTGCCTGTTTGATTGCCTTACGGAGGGAATAACTGCACTGTTTGTATTCAACCATATTCCCAGTTACCTTGCCATGGTTAAATGCGGTGGTTCGCACTTTCAGTTTTGCGCGAATGCTGCCATCTATCCACGGTTTCTGGTTTGGGTAAGTTTTAATAGACACCGTGGGAACAACATCCCCTATACACATCCTGCTGAACTCAGTCACCGTGTCCGTGTAAACGTCAATGTTATACTCTGAGGCTATCCGGAACGTATCCCAGTCCGCGTGATCAAAACAATCTTGAAGCATGGATTCCGATTGGTCAGACCAGTGTTGAATAGACCTTAGCACGGGTTCTTCCTGTTTGAGTTTCTGCCTATAGGAAGGGAGGAGCAAAATAGAGTCATGATCTGATTTGCCGAAGGGAGGGCGGGGGAGGGCCTTGTAGGCGTTTCAAAAAGGTGAGTAGCAGTGATCTAATGTTTTTCCTAAGCGAGTACTACAGTCAATGTGTTGATAGCACTTTGGTAGCGTTTTCCTCAAATTTGCTTTGTTAAAATCCCCAGCTACAATAAATGCGGCCTCAGGATATGTGGTTTCCAGTTTGCATAAAGTCCAGTGTAGTTCCTTGAGGGCCGTCGTGGTATCGGCTTGAGGGGGAATATACACGGCTGTATATTCTCGCCCTGAGCGAGAATATACAGAGATCCTCGCCCTGAGCTTGTCTACTTTATTGTCCAGAGACTGAACATTAGTGAGTAATATACTCGGAAGCGGTGAATGGTGTGCCCACCTCCTGAGCCGGACTAGAAGTCCACTCCGAATACCTCTTCTCTGCTGGCGGCGTCTTGGAGCAGCCTCTTGGATAAGTTAAATTGCCCTGAGGGGTACGAACAAAGGATCCAATTTGGGAAAGTCGTATTCTTGGTCGTAATGCTGGTGAATTACCGCCGCTCTGATATCCAAAAGTTATTTCCGGCTGTATGTAATAACACAAAAAACGTTCTGGGCTAATAATGTAACAAATAACAAACCAAAAAACTGAATACTGCAAAGTTGCTTAGGAGCTAGAAGCAGAGCTGCCATGTCTGTCAGCGCCATATTACTTACAAAGGCATCTCCTTGCAGGAGATTTGCGATGCGGTTTGTTGGGCATCCCCTTATACATTTATGAGGATCTACCGACTAGACGTCACTGCGCCCTCTTTGGCGCATATTGTCCTCAGTGTCGGGGCCTCTGAGGGTTGATATTGAGACTACCTGGCTTCGGAGAGTGTGTGCGATATGGGGGTTAGCCATATCCCACTAGTGAGATGGCGAAACGAATAATTGAAAGAAAACTAAAGGCTACTTACGTAACCCTGGTCCTCTGATATAATGAGTGAGACATCTCACCACATTTGGCACACTCGAGAATGATCAGAGGGCAGGCGGGTGGCTCTTCAGTATGAGGAGAGGGGCACCGACAGACATATATGATTGGTTCTTTGAGCTACTTAGGAGATTCTGGTTAATTCCACTAGTAAGATGTCTCACTCATAACATCAGACAACATGATCCAATCACTATCTAATCAAGGCTCGGTGAGTCTACACATGATATTAAAATGTATCTCTTATTGGTCCACTGTGTCCGCACTGTGACCAGATGAGGGCACAATCAGAATGTGGTCAAGATCCTGACATAGGACACATGTTAGTGCAAACTGCAAAGTATAAACAGAGCATTCATAAGCTCTGGTCCATAAGCTCTGGCTTTCATGTGATGGAGTTGTTCTAGTACCGTCTTCTCCTTGGTCTGGAAGATCTCGGCAGCCTCCTCCTGGGAGCAGGTCTGCTCATAGCACTCCCGCTCCAGGTTGCCGGGCATCATCTCCTCAAGGAAGAAGTTCACCCTGGGCCGCCGGGCCCCTCGGAGCAACTGCACTGCATCCCTCTGCTTCAGAAACACTGTGTACAACAGAGTAGGGTGAAGTTGCCCCTAGATGCTGATCTTGGGCCAGTTTAGCATTTTAGTTAGGATTGGGGAGGGGAAGCTGATCCTAGATCTGTACCTAGGGGAAACTTCACCCCAGAGCTGGCACAACACTGTAGTCCTGTGTGGCTCAGTTGGTAAGAGCATGACGCTAACAATGGCCGGATTGTGGGTTCAATTCCCCCAAGGATCACAACACATAAAAAATGTAGGCGTATGTACTGTAAACTGCTTGAAGAAAAAAAAAGTGTCTAAGTGGCATTTATATACAATACTGATGTCTGTAACCCATTGACTAGAGCAGAGATTTGCAGGTTTTAGTTGTGTAGCTTAATCATATCACTGAATTGAGTTATATTTTAAGTCACTGGAGTGAGAATATCAACCATCACAAAAGTAAATATCTCATCAAGTATCTAGCAAGCTGGAATTGAGGTAGGTGGTTTAACTACAGATTGCAAATACAGTACAATAAATGGGCACTTTCCACTGACTACAAGGTGAGGTGTTACCTTTTGATTCAAACTGTGACATCCCTCCTATCCAGGTAGAAGTTGAAGGGAGTGAACTGGGAGCAGCTAGACTTTTCTGAGTGGACAACAGTTCACAAATTGGTAAGAAAGGCAGGAACTGGAATAGTAAACCAGGACTTCCTTATCCGTATTACCTCATATAATTTCCATGGTAAAACAACCCAATTGACAGCACTTCGTATAATCCTTTAGCAGAAGGTCTGAATTTCTGAGGATCCTATTGCCGTTTTACTTCATCAGTGTCCATGTAGTACAGTCGTGGTCAAAAGTTTTGAGAATGACACAAATATTAATTTTCACAAAGTCTGCTACCTCAGTTTTTATGATGGCAATTTGCATATACTCCAGAATGTTATGAAGAGTGATCAGATGAATTGCAATTAATTGCAAAGTCCCTCTTTGCCATGAAAATGAACTTAATCCCCCCCAAAACATTTCCACTGCATTTCAGCCCTGCCACAAAAGGACCAGCTGACATCATGTCAGTGATTCTCTCCTTAACACAGGTGAGAGTGTTGACGAGGACAAGGCTGGAGATCACTCTGTCATGCTGATTGAGTTAGAATAACAGACTGGAAGCTTTAAAAGGAGGGTGGTGCTTGAAATCATTGTTCTTCCTCTGTTAACCATGGTTACCTGCAAGGACACACGTGCCGTCATCATTGCTTTGCACAAAAAGGGCTTCACAGGCAAGGATATTGCTGCTAGTAAGATTGCACCTAAATCAACCATTTATCGGATCATCAACAACTTCAAGGAGAGAGGTTCAATTGTTGTGAAGAAGGCTTCAGGGCGCCCAAGAAAGTCCAGCAAGCGCCAGGACCGTCTCCTAAAGTTGATTCAGCTGCGGGATCAGGGCACCACCAGTGCAAAGCTTGCTCAGGAATGGCAGCAGGCAGGTGTGAGTGCATCTGCACACACAGTGAGGCGAAGACTTTTGGAGGATGGTCTGGTGTCAAGCAGGGCAGCGAGAAAGCCACTTCTCTCCAGGAAAAACATCAGGGACAGACTGATATTCTGCAAAAGGTACAGGGATTGGACTGCTGAGGACTGGGGTAAAGTCATTTTCTCTGATTAATCCCCTTTCCGATTGTTTGGGGCATCCAGAAAAAAGCTTGTCCGGAGAAGACAAGGTGAGCGCTACCATCAGTCCTGTGTCATGCCAACATTAAAGCATCCTGAGACCATTCATGTGTGGGGTTGCTTCTCAGCCAAGGGAGTGGGCTCACTCACAATTTTGCCTAATAACACAGCCATGAATAAAGAATGGTACCAACACATCCTCCGAGAGCAACTTCTCCCAACCTTCCAAGAAGAGTTTGGTGACGAACAATGCCTTTTCCAGCATGATGGACCACCTTGCCATAAGGCAAAAGTGATAACTAAGTGGCTCGGGGAACAGAACATCTACATTTTGGGTCCATGGCCAGGAAACTCCCCAGACCTTCATCCCATTGAGAACTTGTGGTTGATCCTCAAGAGGCGGGTGGACGAACAAAAACCCACAAATTCGGACAAACTCCAAGCATTGATTATGCAAGAATGGGCTGCCATCAGTCAGGATGTGGCCCAGAAGTTAATTGACAGCATGCCAGGGCGGATTGCAGAGGTCTTGAAAAAGAAGGGTCAACACTGCAAATATTGACTCTTTGCATAAACTTAATGTTATTGTTAATAAAAGCCTTTGACACTTATGGAGTGCTTGTAATTATACTTCAGTATACCATAGTAACATCTGACAAAAATATCTAAAAACACTGAAGCAGCATAATTTGTGAAGACCAATACTTGTGTCATTCTCAAAACTTTTGACCACGACTGTACATACTTTGAGAGATCTACTTTGTGCCTCGAGCACACAGGACGCCTTGGGTTCACTAATCTAGATTTAGTTATGAGAGAAACGACCGTTTTCTGTGGGTGTCTGCTAAAATGGTGGCTTTTCCGCACAAGCTTGGCTGTTGACCTTTAATTATATTCTAAATATTGACACAGTGAATCATTGGCACTGGCCAGGGCAGCATTAAAGTCACTCAACAGTTTTGCACTACTCATCATACTCATGTGTCTGATTCTAAAGTATCATGAGACAATGTCTTATTGAGAAATAACTGTTTATCTGCCATAGTTCTAAAGTGTGGCCAGGGAAGCCGTCTACGTGTTCAGCACAATGTTGGACCTTCAAATTATGAACGAAACATTTTTAACATGCCTAAACATTTAAATCTTGAACGTAATCCACGTGATGGGATTGACTAAAGAAACGCATCCAAAGACCCAACTCACACATAAGACAATTTTTTATTACAGGATGGTGGTATTTCACTGTACAGGACATACATATTTACAGCCCAGGGAGTCGGGCTTATGTACATGGAAAAGAGAGGTATAGCATACAGTATTATTTCTAACGTATAAATTATCAATAAATACTGGAACGGAAGAGACCGCTTCCCAGGGGTTCTCGATTCAGGACAAGCAAAGAAAAAAGGGACAACCCCAAAGGTTTAGAGGAGGGAAATGATATGACCATACAGACCATAATATGACCATAATTAGAACGATTGCATCACTGCACAGCCAGACATAGAACATAAAACACAACTCGGATATCCACACGGGACTGAGCGGGAGAGAACATGACTAGGCCAAAGAGTTTCTCCTGACCCAGGGACTTGACCAGGAAGAAGACTGGGTCCTACTTATTATACCCTAGGTATTCCCCGAATCCCAAATAAACCCTTAGTCCCTACCTCCTATTCACTTGTGCAGATTTAAGAGGATAGGTATAAGCAATTGGCGACAATTCCACCTGGCCCGTCAGAGGGCAAAACTGAGCTATCACCATATTGCTTATTGACCTATCCAATCATCTCAGATCTACACAAGTGCCCACGGGGGTAGGGGCTAGCGGTTGAGTTGAGTTTCAGGATATAACATGGTCAGGAAAAACTAGAGGCCCTAAACATTACCGGCAGGTTTCTTGGACCCAGATTGAGTTTCCTCCTGAACTAAAAAGTACTTTCGAGGTAGATTCTCCATTAAGTGTGCTTTTCTAATCCAGAAGGAGGCTTAATCTGGGTCCGGGAAACTACATTCACCGAGGAGAATAATCTTAAGGCAGTGTTCATTGTTTGAAAAATGTGACAGATCTACTGTAAATCTACTTGACACCAAAGAGTGCCGAGACGTGCTCCACACACCCCGAGACCTGCCTGATATGTGACAGTTTGTAGATTATTTAAGGCATGGTTGAGTTGGGCTTTTCCCTACAATACATAAGTGTTGTTCAGTAGGTGGGAAACATTTTGAAACGGGAGACTACCTGAATCTCCGATTAGAACAAAGACCTTTGTTTTGCCTTGCAAAACAATTCGCTACGGTGAGCCCTACTGAACACGACCATTGGGAGCCCTTCGCGCTCTAACATTGGACGTCTGGTGACAAAGCAGGGTCGTCGCTTTCGTCTAGTTTACCAGCCCCGCATTCAACCTAGGTAGTTGAAATTGTAATTGTTATCTGTATAAAAAGGACAGGGATGAGGAGAGCCATACAGAGAAAGAGAAATTACACATGCACCTGGGAAAAGGCTGGAGGTTGTTGGTTCGATTCATTGGAGTGATTGGTTGATTGTCATTGCTTATGCTTGTAGTTCAGACCTCTTCCAGTCTTTCATATTACCTGGCATCCCATGTCATTTTCAGAAACATCCTGGTTCAAACACATTCGAACTCTGGGACAACATATTCAGTACAACGCATATAAGAAATAAATAGATGCATATTTCAATACAAAAACTCAGTCTGTTCCATCAGTCTTTTCCATGATCCAGTCAGTGGAAACTATGGAAACTATAGTCTATCACTCTGACCACTCATACGTTGGGCATCTCAAAAGACACCTCCTAGTATCCCCCATGCACTACATTACCTCTTGACCAGAGGCCTATGAAGCTCTGGCCAAAAATAGTGCACTATATGAGGAATAGGGTGTCAATCGAGATGCAGCCTTGCTAGTTTCTACATCTTCTGTGACTTGGCTAACGAGCTTCTGAAATGTATCAACGTTTTAAAAAGTCTAAATGGTCAAACGTTAATTGGTGGAGTTTGGTGCTGGTTTGTTGCTAAGGCATCCTGGGTAGTTGAGTTTTTCTATTGGCAGGCTTTGTTCCTGGTAGTCAGCCCGACTGGATTCCCTGCAATCTCTCCTGACTTTCCCCTCTCAACTGACGTCATTGAACACCCCTCCCCTGTGGTGATAGTGGTTTGGCCTCCCCCGTTTGCAGTTCAGTTGGTTGCTACTGGACATGAATGCTGCAGAGCTGGTGTGTGAAGAAAGGCACTGTGTTAAATCTGATTGGTTGACTAAACTCAAATCCATATTTGAGTATAGAGGTTAAGGTGAGTTGTTGGTCCCCTTGGGTTCAAGCTGTTCAAGGCTTGGTCAGGCTTGGGAGGTGTGGGTACAGCATGGCTGGGTACAGTCAGTTTGGGTAGAGAGTCCGGTGCAGCACACACAGGCGTACAGGAGAGAGCCTAGGCTTCGCTGGCAGTGCTGCTGCTGCGACTCAACTCTCTGATACCCTGGAGGATACGCTTCATGTGGCCAACCTTCGTCACCCCCAAGTCCTGCAATGGACGGACACACACACACACAAATTAGAACAAACACCAAGACACACGTGGACACATGTACCATGTAGGGTCAGGACTTTTTCCAGACGTCACCTGGCAGGGAAAACCCCAAGCTCTATAAATACCTTAAATCAATAGCCAGGGAATAAAATCAAAACACCCATGAGCCCCAGAGTAGCGAAACATAAGAAAGCTCTACCTGGCACCTGAAAGAATGGGTATGTCCAATAATATCTCCTTTCACATGACGTGTGCACTCGTTCACAGTGTTGGGGAAGCTACTCTGAAAATATAGTTTACATTTTACATTTTAGTCATTTAGCAGACTACACTAAAGCTACCCTTAAAGAAACAAAGTTTACTTAACTAAAGTTACTTTGAAAAAGTAGTAAACTACATCCAAACTATGCTGAACAAAAAATTTTACGCAACAATTTAAAAGATTTGACTGAGTTACAGTTCATATAAGGAAATCAGTCAATTGAAATAAATTCATTAAGCCCTAATCTATGGATTTCACATGACTGGGAATACAGATATGCATCTGTTGGTCACAGATACCAACAACAACAAAAAGTATGGCCGTGGATCAGAAAATCAGTCAGTGTCTGGTGTGACCACCATTTGCCTCATGCTACGCGACATCTCCTTCGCATAGAGTTGATCAGGCTGTTGATTGTGGCCTGTGGAATGTTGTCCCAATCCTCTTCAATGGCTGTGCGAAGTTGCTGGATATTGGCAGGAACTGGAACACACTGTCGTATACGTCGATCCAGAGCATCCCAAACATGCTCAATGGGTGACATGTCAGGTGAGTATGCAGGCCATGGAAGAACTGGGACATTTTCAGCTTACAGGAATTTTGTACAGATCCTTGCGACATGGGTCCGTGCATTGACGTGCTGAAACATGAGGCCATCAATAAAATGCGATTGTGTTCGTTGTCCGTAGCTTATGCCTGCCCATACCATAACCCCACCGCCACCATGGGGCACTCTGTTCACAACGTTGACATCAGCAAAACACTCGCCCCACAACGCCATACAAGTGGTTTGCGGTTGTGAGGCCGGTTGGACGTACTGCCAAATTCTCTAAAACGATGTTGGAGGCGGCTTATGGTAGAGAAATTACCATTCAATTCTCTGGCAACAGCTCTGGTGGACATTCCTGCAGTCAGCATGCTAATTGCACGCTCCCTCAAAACTTGAGACATCTGTGGCATGGTGTTGTGTGACATAACTGCACATTTTAGAGTGGCCTTTTATTTTCCCCAGCACAAGGTACACCTGTGTAATGATCATGCTGTTTAATCAGCTTCTTGATATGCCACACCTGTCAGGTGGATAGATTATCTTGGCAAAGGAGAAATGCTACCTAACAGGAATGTAAACAAATTTGTGCACAACATTTGAGAGAAATGGAAAATTGCGTATGGGAAATTTCTGGAAACTTTTACTTCAGCTCATGAAACATGGGACCAACACTTTACATGTTGCGTTTATGTTTATTTTTGTTCAGTATACTTTGTGAAAAATTATCATATCGAAAATGTCATAGATTACAAATTGCACTCTGGAATCAGATGCTAACATAATGTGTAATTTAGCCTTTTAAACCCAAAACGAATGTTTCAAGTGAAAATTAGGCAGGTCTGATGCCGAAAAAGAAAGGACATCTTGCCCACTTCACCCATATTTTCTGTTCTTTTTGCAAAAAAATAAGTGTGTAGTTCCAGTAGTTAGCTACACCGCAAAATGGCAAAAAACTACTGAAAACACTACCAATATTTGAATTTAGTTCAACTACCACCAAGCTACAGAAAAATGTAATGAAATTACTAGTTGAACTACATTTAGTTCTCTACTCCCCATCACTGCTCTTTCACTACTTCCCACAAACCTAAAAGCATTGGATTGGTGGAGGCATGAGCTAGTGGGAGTTTCTTATGCCACACTCATTTCCTTTCAAATCAGTGAAGGGAAGTAAACAAGTGCACACTTTGGGAGGAAGGAGAGATATCTGGGACAGCCTGTGTGTGTGTGCAGTACCTTGAGGTCCCTCCTCTCCAGGTGCAGCAGCTCGGCGCCGCGCACGTCGTGCCCAATAAAGATCTCCTTGTACTCGGTGAGACAGATGAGCTCCAGCCAGGTGGCTACCTCCTCTGTGCCCCACTGGTGCACTGCAGAAAGCAAGACCCCCTTCAGACCCCCAACCACACCACAGAGAGACGCCACAACCCTGGTACAGCACTTAACCGCAGCTCTAGGATCAGATGAACCTACCGTCAATCCTAACGTTGACCATTAGGGGGATGAAAAAATATATGACCCTGTATCAGTGGTTAAGGGGAACTTCGACCTACTCCAGTCCAGACCATAAACACACTGGGTCAGGGTAAGATTAGGTTGTCAGAAGATGCTGATCTAAGGTCAGTTTTTTTTACTTTTAATGGTTAAAGTTAAGATCAGGGCAGGGTAAGCTGACCATAGATGCCATAGATCTGTGTATACGGGTAGACTTCTACCTGGAGCCACTGGGCCAGGAGCTCTGCTTATGATAGCCAATCAGAGCGAAGGTCTTTGATCGGTTAACCAATCAGAAGAGAGATCGGTGGTGTGTGGAAGGTTGTGGCGACCTCAGAAAGAATTGAACGTGATTTTCAAAGAGTGTTGACACTGATTTGTCATCGTCCAAAGATGATTTAACCCAGAGTGTTCCAGACTAATTGCTGTGAGAGAGAGATTGGGAGAAAAAGAGAGGTAGATAGTACCTGGCAGTGTGAGAGTGGCACAGGCCTCCTTGTTCTTGTTGTTTTTGTCCTTCTTGAACTTGGGGACGAGACGGAACTTGGCACTGCGGCTACGCTTGGAGAAATCTGTCAGGTGTCCCTGCAGAAACAGACAGGTTAGAGAGAAAGACAGCCAGGTTAGACAGACAAGACAGATAGGTTAGAGAGAAAAACAGCCAGACAGACAGGTTAGACATTGGGTGATACAGACTGTCCAGTACTATAGACCCACAGAGTTGAACAGTTTTACTCTAGCCTAGCACTAACACACCGACCTGATTCAATTAATAAATCATCAAGACCTTGATTAGGCAGCCCTTTACACTCGTACCCGTATACGCGTTGAAAATGGCAGATTTAGACACTGATAAGCACCTAAATTGGAACAAAGTGGCTGTACAGTAACATGCTATACATGATGTCAGAGCTCAGGGTCTCCGCTTCACAGCTCTGTATGGGTTTTGACTGACAGCCTTTCTGAACTTGAGCACCGTGCGACAAGAAGTGGCCCCCATCCCTCTCGCTAATTGGGCAATTTTACCACATTTATTGTTGTCTAAATGAGGGAAATGCTGTAAATTACGAGGACTTGAAAGATGAGACGTTGTGGATTATAATAAATCCTGCTTTGATGTCCTACAAGCAAGCCAAACACCTGTTAGTCCAAATGTGCACTTCACATTTCCATATCATAAAACTCATTCAATATACTGTGTCAAAAGTTTATGATCAATTTGTTTGATGTACAGTTACAAGATGACATGGCGTTATACCCTGGGTTGTCCAGAATAGAATGAGGCTGTTTGCTGTATTCTGACGAAAATGTTCCACGGACCACGCATCTGAATGCACTCCATTCTATGCGCACCAAAATTACGATCTGCTTCTCTGAATTGCCTAGTGAGATCGTATTTGATAATTGAGCTAGTCATGTTGGCAATAGAACAAGCAAACAAATTATGCCCACCTGACCGATTGCAATTTATAATGGACCTTTTTTGGACTGCGTAAACAACAACAGTAATTGTGTAAAGACAGGGATGCAGGGCTGTGTTCCAAAGAAAACAACTACAAGTGTGATCGCTATAGTTCCTCAACGGCACAGCTAGGAGAGCTCAAAACAGCACCTTATAGTTGAAGACTGTTCTTTGAGTCATAAAAGTGCATTGAAATTACTTTGGAGAGGTGTGTGGCCACTTGGAATCACCAGTTAGACCTCTCACTCAAACCCTTGTCATTTGTTTGTCCTATGTTGCACCTACCCCAAATGTTCTTATTATTTTACTGAATGTATCCAGAGTATTTTCAGATTTCGTCATGAACAAATGTGGCGAAAAGTACAGCAAATGTAAAAAGTACAGTAAATGTAAAATGCACATAAAATCAACAGTATAATGTTTGGATTCAGTCTTGTGTCAGGTGAACTGTTGTGCCATCACCTTTAGTCTAATAATTTCCCCATAATCTCCAAACTGTTCCCTTTTAATTGTTACCATGGTTATAGATGTTTTCCATATTTCCACTTCAGTAAGAAACATTTCAATGTAGCCCTATCCATACAAGCCAATTCCCACAAGTGTAAGGGGTTAAATCAGGTGTGGTATTACTGGACTGGGACTAAAATGTACTCCCCTGTGGGTCCCTAGGACTAAGATTGAAAAACACTGAGGTAAGTGGCTGGTGTGAATAGTGTGTGTGGTAGCATCTAGATCTACCTCATCATCCCCAGGTTCGATGAGCTGACCCAGCCAGGGTATGTCTGGCAGTCTGAGTAGCTGCTGGGCCACAGTGCCCAGGGCTCCAGTCAACTGCTCCTTCTGAGGAGGGTCCAACTGCTGGGAAGACATTCTCAGTTACAAAAACATATGTAGACTGACACACTGACAGGCAGGCAGACAACAGCTTTGAGACTTACCAGGCACATCTTGCCTGCCAGTAGCAGCTCTGTCTCACTGTGAAGGGCCTTGACGTTACTGACCATCTGAACCACAACACTGCAGTTCAGACCCTGCGTAGAACAGACATTAACACATAACATATGTACACCAACCACAGATGCATTTCGTTAACCACAGAAGCAGGGGGACAATGTGCATTGTACAGTGGGGATAACAAGTATTTGATACACTGCCGATTTTGCAGGTTTTCCTACTTACAAAGCATGTAGAGGTCTGTCATTTTTATCATAAGTACACTTCAACTGTGAGAGACTGAATCTAAAACAAAAATCCAGAAAATCACATTGTATGATTTTAAACTAATTAATTTGCATTTTATTGCATGACATAAGTATTTGATACATCAGAAAAGCAGAACTTAATATTTGGTACAGAAACCTTTGTTTGCAATTACAGAGATCATACGTTTCCTGTAGGTCTTGACCAGGTTTGCACACACTGCAGCAGGGATTTTGGCCCACTCCTCCATACAGACCTTCTCCAGATCCTTCAGGCTTCGGGGCTGTCGCTGGGCAATACGGACTTTCAGCTCCCTCCAAAGATGTTCTATTGGGTTCAGGTCTGGAGACTGGCTAGGCCACTCCAGGACCTTGAGATGCTTCTTACGGAGCCACTCCTTAGTTGCCCTGGCTGTGTGTTTCGGGTCGTTGTCATGCTGGAAGACCCAGCCACGACCCATCTTCAATGCTCTTACTGAGGGAAGGAGGTTGTTGGCCAAGATCTCGCGATACATGGCCCCATCCATCCTCCCCTCAATACGGTGCAGTCGTCCTGTCCCCTTTGCAAAAAAGCATCCCCAAAGAATGATGTTTCCACCTCCATGCTTCACAGTTGGGATGGTGTTCTTGGGGTTGTACTCATTCTTCTTCTTCCTCCAAACACGGCGAGTGGAGTTTAGACCAAAAAGCTATATTTTTGTCTCATCAGACCACATGACCTTCTCCCATTCCTCCTCTGGATCATCCAGATGGTCATTGGCAAACTTCAGACGGGCCTGGACATGCGCTGGCTTGAGCAGGGGGACCTTGCGTGCGCTGCAGGATTTTAATCCATGACGGCGTAGTGTGTTACTAATGGTTTTCTTTGAGACTGTGGTCCCAGCTCTCTTCAGGTCATTGACCAGGTCCTGCCGTGTAGTTCTGGGCTGATCCCTCACCTTCCTCATGATCATTGATGCCCCACGAGGTGAGATCTTGCATGGAGCCCCAGACCGAGGGTGATTGACTGTCATCTTGAACTTCTTCCATTTTCTAATAATTGCGCCAACAGTTGTTGCCTTCTCACCAAGCTGCTTGCCTATTGTCCTGTAGCCCATCCCAGCCTTGTGCAGGTCTACAATTTTATCCCTGATGTCCTTACACAGCTCTTTGGTCTTGGCCATTGTGGAGAGGTTGGAGTCTGTTTGATTGAGTGTGTGGACAGGTGTCTTTTATACAGGTAACGAGTTCAAACAGGTGCAGTTAATACAGGTAATGAGTGGAGAACAGGAGGGCTTCTTAAAGACAAACGAACAGGTCTGTGAGAGACGGAATTCTTACTGGTTGGTAGGTGATCAAATACTTATGTCATGCAGGGCGGCAGGTAGCTTAGTGGGTAAGAGCGTTGTGCCAGTAACCGAAAGGTCGCTGGTTCTAATCCCCGAGCCGACTAGGTGAAAAATCTGTCGATGTGCCCTTGAGCAAGGCACTTAACCCTAATTGCTCCTGTAAGTCGCTCTGGATAAGAGCGTCTGCTAAAATGACCAAAAAAAAAAAAAAAAAAAAAAAAAAATGCAAATTAATTACTTAAAAATTATACAATGTGATTTTCTGGATTTTTGTATTAGATTCCGTCTCTCACAGTTGAAGTGTACCTATGATAAAAATTACAGACCTCTACATGCTTTGTAAGTAGGAAAACCTGCAAAATCGGCAGTGTATCAAATACTTGTTCTCCCCACTGTATGTGTGATTACTGTATGCAGGTTGTGTATATATTTGATTAATTAGTTGATTATATGTCATACACCATTTGGTGCCCACTGCCCAGCCCATATAGGCTTAATCCCAAGACACAAATCATCAAAGCACAAAAACAATGACATATTACAATTTAAGATGTATACAGTGGGGAGAACAAGTATTTGATACACTGCCGATTTTGCAGGTTTTCCTACTTACAAAGCATGTAGAGGTCTGTAATTTTTATCATAGGTACACTTCAACTGTGAGAGACGGAATCTAAAACAAAAATCCAGAAAATCACATTGTATGATTTTTAAGTAATTAATTTGCATTTTATTGCATGACATAAGTATTTGATACATCAGAAAAGCAGAACTTAATATTTGGTACAAAAACCTTTGTTTGCAATTACAGAGATCATACGTTTCCTGTAGGTCTTGACCAGGTTTGCACACACTGCAGCAGGGATTTTGGCCCACTCCTCCATACCTTCTCCAGATCCTTCAGGTTTCGGGGCTGTCGCTGAGCAATATGGACTTTCTGCTCCCTCCAAAGATTTTCTATTGGGTTCAGGTCTGGAGACTGGCTAGGCCACTCCAGGACCTTGAGATGCTTCTTACGGAGCCACTCCTTAGTTGCCCTGGCTGTGTGTTTCGGGTCGTTGTCATGCTGGAAGGCCCAGCCATGACCCATCTCCAATGCTCTTACTGAGGGAAGGATGTTGTTGGCCAAGATCTCGCGATACATGGCCCCATCCATCCTCCCCTCAATGCAGTGCAGTCGTCCTGTCCCCTTTGCAGAAAAGCATCCGACAAAGAATTATGTTTTCACCTCCATGCTTCACGGTTGGGATGGTGTTCTTGGGGTTGTACTCATCCTTCTTCTTCCTCCAAACACGGCGAGTGGAGTTTAGACCAAAAAGCTCTATTTTTGTCTTATCAGACCACATGACCTTCTCCCATTCCTCCTCTGGATCATCCAGATGGTCATTGGCAAACTTCAGACGGGCCTGGACATGCGCTGGCTTGAGCAGGGGGACCTTGTGTGCGCTGCAGAATTTAAATCCATGACGGCGTAGTGTGTTACTAATGGTTTTCTTTGAGACGGTGGTCCCAGCTCTCTTCAGGTCATGACCAGGTCCTGCCGTGTAGTTCTGGGGTGATCTCTCACCTTCCTCATGATCATTGATGCCCCACAAGGTGAGATCTTGCATGGAGCCCCAGACCGAGGATGATTGACCGTCATCTTGAACTTCTTCCATTTTCTAATAATTGCCCCAACAGTTGTTGCCTTCTCACCAAGCTGCTCCAAATATTAAGTTCTGCTTTTCTGATGTATCAAATACTTATGTCATGCAATAAAATGCAAATTAATTACTTAAAAATCATACAATGTGATTTTCTGGATTTTTGTTTTAGATTCCGTCTCTCACAGTTGAAGTGTACCTATGATAAAAATTAAAGACCTCTACATGCTTTGTAAGTAGGAAAACCTGCAAAATCGGCAGTGTATCAAATACTTGTTCTCCCCACTGTAGTATACTGACCCTAACATTAACCCTCCTACCCGATGTCTTGTTTTGACTTTGTTCCAGATTTCAGAAGGACTTTGGGCCACACCTCTGGTGTTTTCCTGCGGGGCACCCCCCTCCATGTTTTTTTGCGCCATAAAAACATATTTTCTTGAAAAAAGTGGTAGGCCTACATTTAAATATAGATTTTCATTGCATTTCAAATGTTATGATTACTTACAAAATTAACATCCAACTGGAGATCCTAATGTTGTATTTTTGCGTTAATGCTTTTATTTGACCACTAGAGAGCAGCCTCTTATAGGCTGAGGAACATTGATGAAGTTTGCCAATGAACATCTGAATGATTCAGGGGAGAACTGGGTGAAAGTGTTGTGGTCAGATGAGACCGAAATCGAGCTCTTTGGCATCAACTCAACTCGCCGTGTTTGGAGGAGGAGGAATGCTGCCTATGACCCCAAGAACACCATCCCCACCGTCAAACCTGGAGGTGGAAACATTATGCTTTGGGGGTGTTTTTCTGCTAAGGGGACAGGACAACTTCACCGCATCAAAGGGACGATGGACGGCACCATGTACCGTCAAATCTTGGGTGAGATCCTCCTTCCCTCAGCCAGGGCATTGAAAATGGGTCGTGGATGGGTATTCCAGCATGACAATGACCCAAAACACATGGCCAAGGCAACAAAGGAGTGGCTCAAGAAGAAGCACATTAAGGTCCTGGAATGGCCTAGCCAGTCTCCAGACCTTAATCCCATAGAAAATCTGTGAAGGTCAGGCTCGAAACATCAGGCTCGAAACCTTAATGACTTGGAGAAGATCTGCAAAGAGGAGTGGGACAAAATCCCTCCTGAGATGTGTGCAAACCTGGTGGCCAACTACAAGAAATGTCTGACCTCTTTGATTGCCAACAAGGGTTTTGCCACCAAGTACTAAGTCATGTTTTGCAGAGGGGTCAAATACTTATTTCCCTCATTAAAATGCAAATCAATTCATAAAATTTTTGACATGCGTTTTTCTGGATTTTTTTGTTGTTATTCTGTCTCTCACTGTTCAAATAAACCTACCATTAAAATTATAGACTGATCATGTCTTTGTCAGTGGGCAATCGTACAAAATCAGCAGGGGATCAAATACTTTTTTCCCTCACTGTATACGCAGGTCATTGGGGGAAGAATGCAAGGTCATATCCATCACTTTACCATAAGGGCTCTGCTAGAGTGGACATATCATGGAATATGATCAATAATTCCAAAATCAACATTTCTCTCTTCACTTTACTGTATCCTCTGTAACCTATAACTCACCTTGCTCTAACATAGGGGACTGAGTGGCGCAGCGGTCTAAGGTACTGCATCGCAGTGCTAGTGGCGTCACTACAGACTCGGGTTCGATCCCGGGCTGTATCACAACCGGCCGTGATCGGGAATCCCATAGGGCGGCGCACAATTGGCCCAGCGTCGTCCGGGTTAGGGGAGGGTTTGGCCAGGGTAGGCCGTCATTGTAAATTAGAATTGGTTCTTAACTGACATTCCTGGTTAAATAAAAATATATATTTTTTAAAACATACAGTTGCGGCCAAATATATTGGCACTCTTGCACTTTTCTTAAATAATTCCCTATTTCTTCTAGAATAAGTTGAAATTGAAAAACTATAGAACCAATTATATTATTGTAAACTTAAGTTCATAATTTTAATTTACAAATTAATGACAAATGGCATGGACAAAATTATTGGCACCCCGAAGCTAGTACTTGGTTGAACAGCCTTTGGCTAAGATACACTATATATACAAAATTATGTGGACACCCCTTCAAATTAGTGGATTCGGCTATTTCAGCCACACCCGTTGCTGACAGGTGTATAAAATCGAGCACACAGCCATGCAATCCCCATAGACAAACATTGGCAGTAGAATGGCCTTACTTAAGAGCTCAGTGACTTTCAACGTGGCACGGTCATAGGATGCCACCTTTCCAACAAGTCAGTTCATCAAATTTCTGCCCTGCTAGAGCTGCACTGTAAGTGCTGTTATTGTGAAGTGGAAACGTCTAGGAGTAACACCGGTTCAGCCGCGAAGTGGTAGGCCACACAAGCTCACAGAATGGGACTGCCGAGTGCTGAAGCGCGTAGTGCGTAAAAATCGTCTGTCCTCGGTTGATACACTCACTACCAAGTTCCAAACTGTCTCTGGAAGCAACATCAGCACAAGAACTGTTCGTCAGGAGCTTCATGAAATGGGTTTCCATGGCTGAGCAGCCGCACACAAGCCTAAGATCACCATGCGCAATGCCAAGCGTCGGCTGGAGTGGTTTAAAGCTTGCCGCCATTGGACTCTGGAGCAGTGGAAACGCGTTGTCTGGAATGATGAATCACGCGTCACCATCTGGCAGTCCGACGGACGAATCTGGGTTTGGCAGATGCCAGGAGAACGCTACCTGCCCCAATGCATAGTACCAACTGTAAAGTTTGGTGGAGGAGGATTAATGGTCTGGGGCTGTTTTTCATGGTTCGGGCTAAGCCCCTTACCTTCAGTGAAGGGAAATCTTAATGCTACAGCATACAATGACATTCTAGAGGATTATGTTATAGCAGTAAAGGGGGGACCAACTCTATATTAATGGTCATGATTTTGGAATGAGCTGTTCGACGAGTCCACATACTTTTGTCAATGTATTGTAACTGCCAACAAACGCTTCTTGTAGCCATCAAATGAGCTTGCTGCAGCTTTCTACTGGCTTTCTACAGCAAAGAGTCCAGATCTGAAACATCCAAAACCTATGGTGAGATCTGAAAACCGCACTTGGTGGCGGGCACCACTCAAATATTGAAGAATTAGAGCAGTTTGCTGCTGAAAAGTGGGCCAAATTGTCAGTAGAAAGGTGCAGCAAGCTCATTGATGACTACAACAAGCGTTTGTCTGCAGTTATCTTGGCCAAAGGCTGTGCAACCAAGTACTAGCTTACGTGGTGCCAATCATTTTGTCCATGCCATTGGGCTTTCTTTTCTAAATTAAAATTGGTTCTGCAATGTTGAAAATTCAATAAACTTATTTTTTTGAAGAAATAGGGAATTATTTAAGAAAAGTGCAAGGGTGACAATATATTTGGCTGCAACTGTATATAGTCAAGGACTCCCATTGCTCTTATTAAACCAGAGAATTGAGTGAAAGCAGGAGACTCGCACTGAAATTCACTGCCGTAAGCTTGTGGCTTATGGTATTATAATATAAGACATGGGCACGTGACTGAAAGTGGGGGTGCAATTTTATTTTATATTAAACATTTTAAAATTAAGGCCTCCCGAGTGGCGCAGCAGTCTAAGGCACTGCATCGCAGTTCTAGAGGTGTCAACCGGCTGTGATCGGGAGTCCCATAGGGCGGCGCACAATTGTCCGGGTTAGGGGAGGGTTTGGCCGGAGGGGGCTTTACTTGGCTCATCGCGCTCTAGCGACTCCTTGTGGCGGGCCGGGCGCCTACAGGCTGACCTCGGTCGTCAGTTGAACTGTGTTTCCTCCGACACATTGGTGCGGCTGGCCTCCCGGTTAAGCGGGCGGGTGTTAAGTAGTGCGGTTTGGCGGGTCATGTTTCGGAGGACGCATGACTCAACCTTCACCTCCCGAGCCCGTTGGGGAGTTGCAGCAATGAGACAAGATCGAAATTGGGGAGAAAAAGGGGGCAATAAACTAAAAAACTAAAACCAATTTTTAAATTAAATTAAATTAAATTTCTAAACAATTTCCTTCAATTCTACACTGTTTCTTCACAGGGGGAATCCATATGTATCACAACTAAATGTCTTAGGTTCTGCCACAATAAATTATATTGAACTCATGAACTCAAATGAAAAAATAGAGGCCAGATTATTATTTTTTTTGCATTTAACTAGGCCTGCAAGAAATGTGGCAAAGCAACTCACTTTTTGTCCTGAATACAAAGTGTTATGTTTGAGGCAAATCCAATGCAACACATTACTGAGTACCACTCTCTATTTTCAAGCATAGTGATGGCTGCATCATGTTATGGGTATGCTTGTAATCATTAAGGACTGGGGAGTTTTTCAGGATAAAAAAGAAACGGAATGGAGCCAAGCACAGGCAAAATCCTAGAGGAAAACATGCTTCAGTCTGCTTTCCACCAGACACTGGGAGGTGAATTCACCTTTCAGCAGGACAATAACCTAAAACACAAGGCCAAATCTATACTGGAGTTGCTTACCAAGAAGATAGTGAATGTTCCTGAGTGGCCTAGTTACAGTTTTTACTTAAATCTACTTGAAAATATATGGCAAGACCTGCAAATTGTTGTCTAGCAATGATCAACAAACAATTTGACAGAGTTTGAAGAATTTTGAAAATAATAAATGGGCAAATGTTGCACAATCCAGGTGTGGAAAGCTCCTAGAGACTTACCCAGAAAGACTCACAGCTGTCATCGCTGCCAAAAGTGATTCTACAAAGTATTGGCTCAGGGGTGTGAATACTTATGTAAATGTCATATTTCTGTATTTCATTTTCAATACATTTGCAAAAATGTCAAAAAACATGTTTTCACTTTGTCATTATGGGGCATTGTGTGTAGATGGGTGATTTTTGTATTTATTTAATCTATTTTGAATTCAGGCTGTAACCCAACAAAATGTGGAATATGTCAAGGGGTATGAATACCGTATGAGCCAAAAAAGACTGGCACTCGGCTGCATTTGGCACGCGGGCCGTATGTTGGGCACCCCTGTACTACTAGAAGTTGGTTGACTAGTATAAAAGAAAAGGTAGAACAGGAGCCGCACATACCCCTGTGCTCTTGGAGTTGGCGTAGACCACGTCCATGGCCTTTGAGCTTGCGTTGACGGCATGGGCCAGCTCCTGCTCCATACTGGGGTGGGACTGGGCGATCTCTCGGATACTGGGAACACACACACAGTTCGTGACGACCTCTAACAACTAATGTTACTGGGAAACTACACTGCAAGCATATCACAAGCATTCCGTAAGTGCTGTTTTTGGCATGCTACGCCAGAAGCAGCAAACGGTGCATCGGAGTGTCTGGTATAGTTTGGCCGTTAGATAACCCACGAGGGCATTGTATATCATGGTCATGGACAAATCCATTTTGATGATCTGAAATTCCAATTTGAGAAAAAATAATATTTTCAAGAATGTTTTTTTCAATCTAAATGGAATTTAACCCTACCCTGCTTTAATCTAATGCTATTATTAATTAATTAATGTTATCTTACCTGTGGATGAGGGCGCCGGCCGCCTGGCCAAACAGGTTGATCTGGGAGGCTTCTTCCTCGGATACGATCTCCGGCTGCAATGCATACTGGGGCAGGGGACGGGGGAACTCGCACCTCTGCTTGTCTTCCCACGACTTCAGCGTGCTCTCAAAGGCCTGGGACAAGCAGGCAACAGGTTAAATAGAATAGAATAGGATAGAATAGAATAGTTGTATTCTTCCCAAGGGAACTACAGTTGTGGCAAGTCAGATGCGATATGTCAAGTTAATATATGACTGCAATATAACGGCAACATTTACACAAGATAGATACAAATACTGTACAAACAAATCATGTCAATTACAACTGCAGAACATAATAAGGAGAACCTGTACCTTTTCTGATAATTTGCACTTTAATGTAATATATACAGTAGCATATTCACAGAATGAGCCTCAATGTCAGGTTGAATGCCAATGTTTGGATGCCGTGTATTTCCGGACCACGACTGGACCTGGAAAAACTGGATCTTACTTGGTCAGGCAAAACTCAAGGCCCTAGAAATAAGGAATCTGTGTAACCCCACAGATGTGTACTCACTCGGTCTCTGGTGAGGGTCTGGGTGCGGTTCTTGTGGATAATCTTGATATACCCAGGGGGCTGGACCCAGGCCTCTCCGTCCACCTGCACCGGCACCCCCTCATCCCCGAGGATGGTGATCTTCACTGTACGACACTGCAACAGGAGAACAGACGGGGAGAAAGATTCAACCAGACAGTACGCTATGAAACCACGAAAGAGACTGGTCATTTGCTATCTATGTCCATATTCATGGTCATACGCTCATGATTAAAAACATAAGTACTGGGCTAATAAAGTATACAGAAAGGCCTGCACACTGTATATGCTTCCATTTACAACCCAAATTACAAAATTACATATTGGTCTCCTTACACTATAAGCAGTTTATGGACAAGGTATGACAGCAATCGATGATTTGCTTTTGCTTTTTTTTATTTTACTAGGCAAGTCAGTTAAGAACAAATTCTTATTTACAATGATGGCCTACACCGGCCAAACCCGGACGGCGCTGGGCCAATTGTGCGCCGCCCTATGGGACTCCCAATCACGGCCGGTTGTGATACAGCCTGGAATCGACCCGGGGGTCTGTAGTGACGCCTCAAGCACTGAGATGCAGTGCCTTAGACCGCTGCGCCACTCGGGAGCCTGGTCACTGTTTCCAAAAGCACATTTTTTAGCATTTGTGGCACAGTCAGTGGTACAATACTGTGGAGTGTACGGCTTAAAGTGGTCCTATGGACAGATACTCCAATCTCCGCTGTGGTGCTTTGCAGCTCCTTCAGGGTTATCTTTGGTCTCTTTGTTGCCTCTCTGATTAATGCCCTTCTTGCCTGGTCTGTGAGTTTTGGTGGGCGGCCCTCTCTTGGCAGGTTTGTTGTGGTGCCATATTCTTTCAATTTTTTAATAATGGATTTAATGGTGCTCTGTGGGATGTTTATAACCCAACCTTGATCTGTACTTCTCCACAACTTTGTCCCTGACCTGTTTGGAGAGCTCCTTGGTCTTCATGGTGCCGCTTGCTTGGTGGTGCCCCTTGCTTAGTGGTGTTGCAGACTCTGGGGCCTTTCAGAACAGGTGTATATATACTGAGATCATGTGACAGATCATGTGACACTTAAGATTGCACACAGGTGAACTTTATTTAACTAATTATGTGACGTCTGAAGGTAATTGGTTGCACCAGATCTTATTTAGGGGCTTCATAGCAAAGGGGGTGAATACATATGCACACACCACTTTTCCGTTATTTATTTGTTATAATTTTTTGAAACAAGTAATTTTTTTCATTTCACTTCACCAATTTGGACTATTTTGTGTACATGAAATCAAAATCAAAATCAAAATAGGAAAAAACGCCAAGGGGGATGAATACTTTTGCTAGGACTGTATGTAGGCCTATGTACTTCTGTACTAAAACATCCGTTAATACAAAAATACAAATATGGGCAGAATATTGTATGAACTATTTGGATGGTTAAAGGCCAACATTTGGTCGTTTAAATTAAATCTGGTCGTGTCAATTCAAATGTGACTCGTTCCATTCTCGTTCCATTCTCAATTATTTTGTTGATTTAATATCCTGTCCTTTATTTACGATTATTATCGTTTTAAATAATGTATTTTTTTCCTGAAGAACACACAAACCTCTACTCTCATTCAAATTAGTTTTGATCACCAATTAACTATTATGAGAGTTTGGGCTGGCTATTGTCCAATTTAATGGCTCATCAAGGCGTGAACTGTGACCAATGTCCAACATTGCTGTAAGCCCAGTACTGTATCTAAAAACAAAAAACACAGCATCTGCATCTACAGTAGTAGAAATATATTATCGAATTAGATTTTTTAAAAGACTGTTTCAAAGTGCAGATGTTTATTAGGCTACTGTACAGTGTGACAAAAAACAACAGGACAATGACATTTTTACTGTAACCTAATTCCTTAGATAAGGGAGAGAAGCCATGTCTGGACTTCCTCGGCGACCTCAAGTACTCATTTATTGTTTTTTGGGGTTGCATCGCTCATGGGAGGGAAACTTCTGAGACACAGTATTCATGATGAACACTCAGAGGTTCACTTGTAAGTCAAATTTGCCTTGGGATCCATCCCAGTTGGTATTCTGTGTCCACTCGTGGTATTTCTCGTCGGTTACACATCCTTGGAATAGCAGAACAGCATAACGGTCTGGATGGCCATTGCTGTGCCTGGTGAGCAGTTCATCAAGTTATGGTGTCAGATGAGGAATGGAAATGTCAGGGTGAACCGACGACCTGACGAATCCGCCACGGTTGTTGCCTCTGCCTGTCAGAGGTGGAGTTTCAGAGATCAAAGGTGTGCCTGACATGGATTGTGACTCCAAAATCTCATCCCTTCAACACTTCATTCTCCGCCCCGCCAATGTGGCCTGGCACTCCGTCAATGCCGCCTGGCTCTGGACCAATGCGTCAGCTGTCGCCCATATCTCTGCCCTCAGAGAATGTTTATCTTTCTGCTGGTCTGACTTCAAATTACTCAAATAACTCTACATGTAGGTCCCTGAACAATTTATGGTTTATGTTCTCTCCCAGCTTCATGGTTTGAAAGAGGCGCGTAATTCCAGTCCATATAATAGGCCTACAGTGGGCTATGCATAGCCAAAATCACGGATACCATCCAATAATCTATTTAAGTCCTGCCCCCCAGCCCTGCCTCTTTTGTGGTTCACTGTCGGGACCACCTTTGGACTAGTATATGGCAGAGGTCTGACTCTCTGCCAATGCGGCCTGGCACCGTCAATGCCGCCTGGCTCCGGATAAATGCATTAGCCGTTGCCCGTATCCCTGCCCTTCAATGACTCGATCTCAGTCTTCAAAGCTTTAATCTGATGAGTGGAATCAGATGAGTGGAATGGTACTGCCCTGAGTCCCCAATCTTTGCTGTGCTAAAGACTTTAAAACCTTTTTTCGTTAGAACAGACTATCTGGGATTGATGATCATTTGTTCGTCTTCTTTTCGCCTTCTTTCTTCAATATAATCAAATCGAATTGTATTTGTCACACGCGCCGAATGCAACAGGTGTAGGACCTTACCGTGAAATGCTTACTTACAAGCCCTTAACCAACAATGCAGTTTTAAGAAAAATACTAAATAAACTAAAGTAAAAAAAAGTAAAACAATAAAATAGCAATAACGAGGCTTTATACAGGTGGTACCGGTACCGAGTCAATGTGCGGGGTACAGGTTATTCGAGGTAATTGAGGTAATATACAATATGTAATTCAGCAGGTTAAACCCATTCATTCAGAAGGTTAAAAACGTACTCCTAAACCTTGCTCAGATGACTGACTGCAGCATATCGGTAGCCTAAACTGTGGCACAAATTGGCTGATTTTTCACACCTAGCCAAGCTATAAGCCTAACCTTTTGTAAATGAATGGAGGTGTGAATGTTTCTGTCCGAGAATGTCTCTCCTCTCCCACTAGAGTCCTGCATCGGGCAAATAAATCAGGTGGTCCCGGAGTTGAAAGAGAACTTGGGTAAATACAATCGTGTGGACTGACAAAAAATAGGATACTTGTGCCTTACAGCCCCTTACATAAACAAAGAGTGAGTGCGCGTGTAGAGAGTGCTATCCACCACAGAGTGGGACAGTTCCCTGTGCAAAACTGAAGATAATATAAGGCCAGCTATTGTAAAAGAATACTTGGGGATCTTGTTGATTTCTTCTATTGCTTCAGTGGCCACACTCACCTTAGAAACAAGCAAACAGCCTACTCTTCACCTGGTAATTGTGTGGTTCCAAAGGATAAACTGTCACCTACAGCTGGATTTGTGGTGACAGAGAGGAGAAGCCAGCTGACTAGGCACGGTGGATGACATCCTTTTCCCGCACAGCAATTTGAAGAAAGCCAAGTGACGAATGGACTGTTTTGAAGTTATTGTTTTAGTAGCTTTATTTGTTGGCTAATTCAGGCTTTCGTTCAAGGGATGACTGGAATATTTTTGCTAATTAAATTGGCTACTTCTATGCCTAAAGATTGTTTTAGTAGCTTTATTTGTTGTCTAATTCAGGCTTTTGTTCATAGACCATACTCAGACCATATAGGCCTAGAGTTTAAAGAGGTGCAGCTGGTAGAAGTTTGATTAAGCCTATACTAAATACAATGTAGGATTTTTGCAGCCTTTATTCGATTCTGGAATTATTTATTTAAGTTTCAATTAAACTATTTTATTATCTAAACCAGTGGTTCCCAACCGGGGCTACTAGGCCAAGGGGTACTTGAGAAGACTCATGAGACCATAGGCTTACTGGTAAAATGCACATAAGGGGGTACTTCAGGGGTTCTCCGAGCAGAGAAGAATTCAGTTGGTGGTACAGTAACCGAAAAAGGTTGGAAACAATTGATCTAAACAATATTGAATGTACATTTCTTGTTTTGTTATGTTGACTATATTATATTACCAGGTTCATTTTGAATTCGATATTACTGCCTATAGTATGTATAGTAGAGAGGGGGTGGCATATTATAGCCTTGTACTCAACATTGTTAATGAAATTCGAACGCTATAGGCTAATAGGTATGTCGGAAAAATTATTTATTTTAAACCAAAGCCACGAATGAGTGAGTCACTCAGCTTTATGCGGACTAAACAAATAAATTGCCTAAATAAACTAGTAAATGTAATAAATAAAACAAATAAATTAAATAGCTCAGGTCTTGACCTTTTTCCCTCCATATCCACAATGTCAAGTCAGTTTTGTTTTGGCTTGGCTAGCTAATACAGCTAGCTAGCTATCTAGCTAGCTAGCTAATATGATTTGAAAGATGCAGTAACACCAGATCAACAGCATCAGCTTTTTGGCCACCTGCCCCTGGTTCCTAGAGGGAAGTGGACTGCGGTGTGAGGGGATGCAGGATTGAGGGATCACTGTATCGTAGGGGGCTTTTCCAGACTACTGCTGAGGTGTGGTGGTCTTACTGGAGCTTTTACTGGCGCCAAAGTGTCACTCAGGTGGGTGCTACATTTCAGTAGTGGATGATCCAGCCTACTTACGGAGGATGAGCTGTGAACATCAAAGACGACGAGGTGCCCAATGTGGAGCTCCGTGGCCTGTTTGTCAGATGTTTCTAACTCCCTGCCTGTGTGTGTGCCATTCAGAGGGTGAATGGGCAAGACAAAATATCGAAGTGCCTTTGAACGTGGTATGGTAGTAGGCAATGTCCCTCTAAGCTGCGCACGTGCGTGGGTGATCAGTAGAGCAGTAGCCCGAGACTGCCGCGCAGCTCCCCAGGACTGCCGCGCAGCTCCCCAGGACTGCCGCGCAGCTCCCCAGGACTGCCGCGCAGCTCCCCAGGACTGCCGCGCAGCTCCCCAGGACTGCCGCGCAGCTCCCCAGGACTGCCGCGCAGCTCCCCAGGACTGCCGCGCAGTAGAAACATCAGCCCATAGAGAGAAGCACAAGATTGAACTTCACTCAACTTTATAGAGCAATGGTCACCAACCGGTCGATTGCGATTGACTGGTTGATCTCCAAGGCATTTCTAGTCGATCGCCAAACATTTCTGTAAAAAAAACTACGATAAAGCCTTGTGTTCCTATTATTATTTTTTGTCTCGGGCTGTTGGCGGTAGGTGCACCCGATTCAGCTGCCCTGTGCGCCGGGTGTCTGAAGGTACAAACTCTGCCTTCCCGGCGGGCCCGGAGAGCAAATCAAGTGCACTATAGGCCTACCGCTGGCCAATCGGATGGCTCAGTTTACAGTGTCTGCAGGCATAAAATACATCTACAGCAAAGTTGATACTGTGAGATTTCAAAATGTGTTAAATCATGGTATTTCACGGAAAACTTTAGATTTTGCATGAATGACTCATGGGTGAAATATGTGTGAAACCCCAATGAATGCACAATTAAAGGTTCTGACCATAAAGATAGGGGGCATTACAAGTGTTATCAGTTTAGAGATTGGTACTTAGAGTTTTGAAAATACACCACCTACAACTGAAAGATTCGCCAAATAAGTGATTGAAAAAAACTAACAAATTACAAGAAAATCATATGAAAAGTGAGAAAGTGACTTTGTGAATTTGTTTGTTGTACTCAGTAAATTGAAAATGTGCTTAGTCTGTTTAGATTATTGTCCTTAATTGCACCAAAGTGATTGAAAAGAACTGTAACATCATGCACGGGTGACAAGCAAAGCAGAGCAGCACAACTAACGATTGTTTGTCAGATAAGCATTAGCGAAGTATCTCCAAAGGTGTCTTAGCTTTCATAGTGTATTATGATGCATGAAAACTTGGACAGACAGCCTCTTCTGTCCATTGAGACAATGCTGCTGACCTGTTTCAAGGGAATGTATGTCTCTAGCTGACAACTCTGTCTGGATGCCTCACCTAAGCGATGTTGTGGGTGGTGCGGCAGGTTAACCTGTGACACAGGCTGTGTCCCAAATGTCTATATATAGTGCACTACTGTTGAGCCCTGGTCCCAAAAGGGAATAGGGTGCCATTTGGCACACAGTCCGTGTCACAGGAATAGGATGCCAGGGTCACAGGAATAGGGTGCCAGGGCCCATTTGGGATGCAGACACAGTCATCTGTATGTTAACAGAGTCTGCAGTGTGTGTGTGTGTGTGTGTTATGTGTTACCTGTGCAATACGGTGGTGCTGCAGGTTGATGACTCTGGACACAGCCATTTGAATGCTGCCAAACACCGCCACCACCTCCAGGATCTTATCGTCAAAGGACGGCGCCGTGAACGTCTTCAGGGAAGAGGACATGTAATTGTTAAAATACAATGAGTTTACAAAACATTAGGACCTTCCTAATACTGAGTTGCACCCCCTTTTGCCCTCAGAACAGCCTCAATTCGTCGGGGCATGAACTCTACAAGGTGTCGAAAGCGTTCCACAGGGATGCAAGCCCATGTTGGTATGGTAGCAGGTGCGCCTGGCACCTGCTACCATACCCCATTCAAAGACACAAATCTTTTGTCTTGCCCATTCACCCTCTGAATGGCACACATACCCAATCCATGTCTCAATTGTCTCAAGGCTTAAAAATCCTTATTTAACCTGTCTCCCCCCTTCATCTACACTGATTGAAGTAGATTTTCACCTGGATTCACCTGGTTAGTCAATGTCATGGAAAGAGCATGTGTTCCTTATGTTTTGTACACTCAGCATATGCCACATATATTGTGAAGAGCTGTGGTCGAGTGGCAACACACAATATTAACACCGCTTCATTTTTTCCACATTTTGTTGTGTTACTGTCTGAATTTAAAGTGGATTAAACTGAAATTTAGTGTCACTGGCCTACACACAATACCCCATAATTTCAGTGGAACTATGTTTTTAGAAATGTTTACAAATTAATAAAAAGCTGAAATGTCTTGATTAATTTTCTGTAAGTATTCAACCCCTTTGTTATGGCAAGCCTAAATACGTTCACACTGTGTGCAATAATAGTGTATAACATGATTTTGTTATGACTACCTCATCTCTGTACCACTAACATACAATTAATTTTCTGTAAGGTCCCTCAGTCGAGCAGTGAATTTCAAACACAAATTTAACCACAAAGACCAGGGAGGTTTTCCAATGCCTCGCAAAGAAGGGCACCTACTGGTAGATGGGTAAAAATAAAAAACAGCAGACATTAAATATCCCTTTGAGAATGGTGAAGTTATTAATTACACTTTGTAATCCATGTCTCATTTGTCTCAAGCTTAAAAATCCTTCTTTATCCTGTCTCCTGCCCTTTACTTACACTGATTGAAGTGGATTTAACAGGTGACATCAATAAGGAATCATAGCTTTCACCTGGATTCACCTGGTCAGTCTATGTCATGGAAAGAGCAGGTGTTCCTAATGTTTTGTACATTAACTGTACATCTCACGTGGTTAGTCACACATTAACACAACAACGCTGACTGGGAGGATTGATGTGATGTGGGTTAGATTTGTGCTGGGGTATTCTGCTTTTGTAGAGGGAAGGGGTTATAAATAATAATAATAATAATAATTTGTATTATTATTATTATTATTATAAAAATATTACTTATTTACATAGCACTTTTCAAAAGACCCAAAGATGCTTAAAACATTAAAAACAAAAATGTGGAGGAAACATGTGAGTACTGTTAATGTCATGTAATCTTTATGACCTTGTATTATTGTGTTATAAAAAAAAGATCCAGCTGCCTATGGAGTCATATTAGGATTTTGATTACACTTACATCATCCTCTTTGGTCCCGCCCCAGAAGTTGGTGCCGCCTGCGTAGCTGGGGATGTTCAGGACAGCTATGCCCTGCAGACTGGGGAGAGGGATAGGCCTCCCGTCGCACTGAAACACACACACATTATCATACTGTAACAGAACAAAACTGTCTGCATATGCTCTGTTACAAACACCCACAATCACAATAATAACACCAGACATTCATCGAAAAGTCCAAAAACAGATGTGCCAATCCCAAATTGCCCCTTAGGGTCAGGGTTAGAGTTATGGGATGACAGTCAAGTCTCTTTAGGGAATGGCACATTGAGGCGCGTGACACAGATAAAATAGTATATGACGTACATCATTGTCCGTTTCCATCTGTCGAAAGTACAACTCATCTATGCTTTTTTCCCCGGACGAGTTGCATACGTACAAAGGCGTATATATTGTTCTTTGTCTGAGAAGTTTTTTGTTGGACAATTTCAACTAATCTCCGTTGTCATTCATCCAGCAACGGATGACAGCCATTGAAAAACCATGGGCTCCATCCGGAATATTCAGACAAAATCTCAATGTGGCCGTACCCTTAGTTGCACCCACTTGGTTATTGTTGTGTTTTCTTACCTCCAGCAGTACCTTCTGCTCTAGGTTCTTGTAGGTGCGATGCAGCAGCTCCTTGGTGCCCAGAACCCCGTACCACATCATGTTCTTGGTGCGACTCCTGAACACAGACCGACCCACAGCTTAACACAGTGACCGAGCACACACACATATACTGTATACATAGAAACAAAGCACAACACAAAGAAATGTACTCTGTTCTACAAACAAACATTAGGCTCTTTGTGAAGAGCAGTAGCACATAAATGGAAGACATTGCTATTCTAAAGGACAAAACACACCGTGAGGAAGAACAGTTTAAGCAGCAGGTGAAAGCTAACATGTCGCGGCCACTCACTGCTTTTAGCCGTTGGTCTTTGCGGTTTGCCTGAGCTATAAACAGTCTCTCCAGGATTTGGGGTGATATTTTTGTGATATTTGCAGTAAGAAATGCTTGATTTTGCTGCGGCAATACAGACATTTTGCATGGCAATTTGCGAAGATTTGTGTCCAAATTATCACGGAAATGCACTGACGGGGGACTAATTTCGGACTAATTTTCAACAATTCTACGCATTTCGCCTTGGCTAACGCAGCGTTCTTATGCTCAAACATTATAAGAAAATCAAAGTGGGCCCCAATTGGTGTGCCCTTCTTGCCCGGTCGGAATTCAGTGTTTTTGGAATTTTCGATTCTCCCTGACTGTCTAGGTTTTACATTGGTGATTGTTCTTTCCACAATCTTTCTACATTCTTTCTATGTGGTTTTAGTCTTTTAAGTTTACACTGAAATTGATTTCTGAACTGTTTGGTCTGTTTTACACTGACCCAGACTAGACCCCTTGAGACCCAGACCCAATCTATCAAAACCCAGATTCTGTGTATTGAGACCATGACCAGACCAACACTGTATTTACGTGGTCTCAAGACAAAGACCACGAGATCAAGACTCCATCTCTGCTTATCACCCTATCCAGGACTGGGTCTATCTGGTTTAGTTAGCAGGGGCCTCCGCCTCATTCCTCAGTTACCTGCACTTCTCTGGATGCTCGTCCCGCTTATTGTTGAAGTCCAGTGAGATCTTAGCATCCAGGCCGATCCCAAAGTAGTTGTTCATCACACATTTCTCAGTGTAGCAGTCACTGAAACCAAACACAGTACAAGGTCACTCACGACTCTGGGGCAAGAGGTAGATGATGATGATGATGAGGTTGAGCTTAAAGGAATAGTTCACTTGAAAAGCATGGGGAAAGCAGGGACATGGAAAGAGGAAGGAAGAGATCTTTCCCATGCTTTTTAATACACCACTAGCTAGTTCAATCCGTTTCCACTAGCATTACTCCATGCTCCAAAGACGCTGGCCCAGGAGATTCTGGACGTTGTTTAATAACCAGCTAACAAACCTAAAAACAGTTTGCATGAAATGACAACACCAAAGGTATGTTGAAAATAAGCTAAAACCTAAAAAGTTAACTAACCCTTTATGGGAAGGAGGAGAAAGACTGAAACGTGGACACTCACAAGGTCTCTGGGTCGAAGCTGAAGGAGTCAGCGTTGACCAGCAGTCTGCTGATGACCGAACTGCTGGAGAGGGAGCCAGAGATACCAGCCCTGAGACCTGAACCCACACATAAACACACACACACACTTAACACATACTGAACACTGACAATTGAGAACAGAGAGAGCAAAATTACATCACAGGAATATAAAGTGTAATAGTGTCAAAAATATAAGTCAATTATTTCCGGTGTACTAGTGCTGAGCGATTAACAGAGATGTCGGTTATTTTTTGGTTTTTAAACAACTAATTGTCCAATGTCAGTTCAATTATTTGATTTCCATTTCATTCTGTTTTTTTCTGTGAGCTCAATGCGTACAATGCGCTGCAGTTTCTCTAGAGATTAATCAGATCATGCCCAAACTGTGCGATATAGTAGGGAGTTGTAGTTTCCAACAGGCCAATATTCTACATAATTATCAAGTTTTCTGCGCTAAACTAACTGCAATGACCATAATCCAATGCGCGCCTACTTGTCCGGTCTGTGTTTCTTTTACAGCCTGCTATGTAAGGGACAGAAGAATGCGGATCAAGAGGGGATACATAGAGAGCAGTTTCTTCGCGAGGTATCTCTACCTGAAAATACATGATCTAAGTAATTGATAGTTGGTATTCAGTAGTCATAAAAGTATGCTTTATTTACTTGAAAGAACTACTAAAATAGTGATTTTATCAGACAGCATAGGCAGCAGCTCTATAGAGGAGATGATGACTTGGAATGAAATAATCATCAAATAAAACAAATGTAATATACACAACAACTGAAATATTTTATGAAAGTAAAGTAATGCGAATAACTGATAGTTATTAAGTGATAAGCAGTAATGGGCAGTCACTACCATCATGGGACTTTTATTAATTGTTTTAGTCTGTGTTGTTACAGCATTTAACACACATAATGCAATCCTGATTTGTTTAAAAAAATAATCGAACCGAAACCGAACCGACCTCAAAAAGCACTAATCGCGCAGCACTACGGTTTACACAAGTATCCAAGGGGGTAGGGGTCGATTTGGGATTGGGGAACTGAAGGCCCTTGGTACAGAGCTGGTGAGAACTTGTGCCCTTACTTGGGTAGAGGATCTTGGTGTTGAGCATCGGCATGTTCTCTCGACTTCCTGTCTGGGCAGGAAGTGACGCAGAGCTGCCCATTGACAGGCTTCCTTTGCTGATGAGCTTTTCACAAGGAGTCTTGGACACTACGGGATCAAGCAGAGACACAGAAAGACATGAGACACTGGGATGTTGATTTAAGGCCCACTCTTTAATTTGAAAAACAACACACATTTAGAAGTGATAATCTTCAAGAATAAATGGGCACGCATCATTAATTAAAATGATCCGTTTTGTCTGGGCCGTCCGTGTGCATTAGGGCACGCAATGAAAAACACTTTAAAAGGTAGTCCTTCCCTGGTTCGGTCTGTTTTCTTACGACCCAGGTTAGGAGACTCAGGGTTCAATGACTGACCTCTGCGGACTGGATGGCTCCTGGTGCTGTTACAGGCGTTCCCACTGTAGGACGACTGCAAAAACAGCTTGTCATGCTCTTCCTCCTCCTCCTCCTTCTCTGCCCCCAGAGAAAACACCTCCTGAGTCTGGGCATTCTGCTCGTCCACCACTGATAGAAGAATGGAGAGGAAGACCGTTCAGCAACAAGAGTAGGTACAGTGCCTTCGGAAAGTATTCAGACCCCTTGGTTTTTCCATATTTTGTTACATTACAGCCTTATTCTAAAATGGATTAAATACAAATTATCAGCAATCTACACACAATACCTCATAATGACAAAGCGAAAACAGGTTAGACATTTTCGCAAATAATAATAATAAAAAACAGAAATACCTTATTTTCATGAGTATTCAGACCCTTTGCTATGAGACTCGAAGTTGAGCTCAGGTGCATCCTGTTTCCATTGATCATCCTTGAGATGTTTTTATAACTTGATTGGAGTCCACCGGTGTTAAATTCAATTGATTGGACATGATTTGGAAAGGCACACACCGGTCTATATAAGGTCCCACAGTTGACAGTGCATGTCAGAGCAAAAACCAAGCCATGAGGTCGAAGGAATTGTCCGTAGAGCTCTGAAACAGGATTGTGTCGAGGCACAGATCTGGGGAAGGGTACGAAAAAATGTCTGCAGCATTGAAGGTCCCCAAGAACACAGTGGCCACCATCATTCTTAAATGGAAGAAGTTTGGAACCACCAAGACTCTTTCTAGAGCTGTCCACCCGGCCAAACTGAGCAATCAGGGGAGAAGGGCCTAGGTCAGGGAGGTGAAACCGATGGTCACTCTGACAGAGCTCAAGAGTTCCTCTGTGGAGATGGGAGAACCTTCTAGAAGGACAACCATCTCTGTAGCACTCCACCAATCAGGCCTTGTAGAGCGGCCAGACAGAAGCCACTCTTCAGTAAAAGGCACCTAAAGGACTCTCAGACCATGAAAAACAAGATTCTCTGGTCTGATGAAACCAAGATTGAACTCTTTGGCCTGAATGCCAAGCGTCATGTCTGGAGGAAACCTGGCACCTTCCAACAGGACAACGGCCCTAAGGGGGCTTCGGGACAAGTCTCTGAATGTCCTTGAATGGCCCAGCCAGAGCCCGGACTTGAACACCATCAAACATCTAAGGAGAGACCTGAAAATAGCTGTGCAGCAACGCTCCCCATCCAACCTGACAGAGCTTGAGAGGATCTGCAGAGAAGAATGGGAGAAACTCCCCAAATACACGTGCCAAGCTAGTAGCGTCATACCAAAGAAGACTCAATGCTGTAATCGCTGCCGAAGGTTCTTCAACAAAGTACTGAGTAAAGGGTCTGAATACTTATGTAAATGTGATATTTCCGGGAGTTTTTTTTTAATTATAATAAAATCAAAAAAACTGTTTTTGCTTTGTCATTATGGGGTATTGTGTGTAGATTGATGAGGGAAAAAAACAATTTAATCAATTTTAGAATAAGGCTGTAATGTAACAAAATGTGGAAAAAGTGAAGGGGTCTGAATACTTTCCAAAGGCACTGTATGTTGAAAACGTAGAGGAGAGAGGTAAAACCGCTCTCTTTTGGATGAGTATAGATAGCAACTATATTATCTCAGGGTCGGGGTACGTCCATTCCATTTCACCTCACTCAATTCAGGAAGTAAACTGTAATTCCAATAACTATCATACTCTGCAAGTCTGATCTGAGACATGGCTACAAGGAGTCCTGCTCTACTGTGGCAACTGCTTTTCATGGAGGTCTGAATTGGAATTGGAAATTCAGGTTACTTTCTGAATTGACCCCAACAGAACAGAAGTAGCAGTAGGAAGGTAACATCTCACCTTTCTCAGTGTGCTCGATAATCTGCCTGATGGCTTTCTTCAGGCTGTTGGCTCTCAGCATCAGCTGTTCCCTGGGTTTAAAGATGGCTGTCAGGGGCCTGGGGGAGCACGGGGGGCGGGCGGGTGATGGCACAAGAACCTCCTCGCCCTCTTCCTGCTCCTCAGTGATGGTGGGAGGAGGGGCAGGCATCATAGTAGATGCCTGTGCCTCCTCGTTGAGTGTCTTCAGCAGCGAGTCCAGCTTCTCCTTCAGAACCCCACACTGCAACCAATCAACACAGATCGTATTCACTTCATTAGTGCAAACATGGCTGGAGGGATTATCCACCATATTTCCTATACCAATTATTTACATAAAATCAGTGAAGGGATGTGAACAACTGCACACGTTGGGAGGAAGGTGAGATAATTGGTACAAAGCAATGGTTCCTCACAGCTTACCTTTTTGGCCATAGCCTCTGACTCCTCTGAGCTCTCCTTGTTCTTCTCATAGGCCTTCCCCACTCGAGCCACAAAGTCCTTCACTGTTTCACACAGTACCCTACGAACACGCACAACACAGTCAGGGCAACGGAAACCTACTCCTAAATACACTTGCGATAGTGAAGCTGGACATAAGAAACGGTATGGACATAGCAGGTAGGCAGACTGATTGAAGCGACAGACATACTTAGCCGAGGAGATGACCACTGAGTGCTGATCTGAAGTCAGGATCTTGGACAGGTGGGCCGCCACAGAGTCCTCATAGGTCAGAATATGTTGCACCTGTGGCACAGGTAACAATCAAGGTCGAAAACAGGCTAGTCTTTAGGAAATGTGTCTTCAACTGCACAGCATCACCACATACAGTGCATTCATGGTCAAAACATGTTGATACGACAGTAACTAAAATGGGGAGAAGTCTGACAATCTCTCATGGCTCAAAGTGGAGGAGAGATTGACTTCATCACTAATTGTTTTTGTAAGAAGTGTTGACAAGCTGAATGCACCGAGCCTTCTGTTAAACTCCTAGCACACAGCTCGGACACCCATGCATACACCACAAGACATGCCACCAGAGGTCTCTTCACAATCCCCAAGTCCAGAACAGACTATGGGAGGCGCACAGTACTACATAGAGCCATGACTACATGGAACTCTATTCCACATCAGGTAACTGATGCAAGCAGTATAATCATATTAAAAAAACAGATAAAAATACACTTTATGGAACAGCGGGGACTGTGAAATAGACACACACACACAGGCACAGACACACGCATACGCACACAAACGCTTGGCAGCAGCTTGTTTACAGACAGATTATTTCACTAATAATTCACTGTATCACAATTTCAGTGGGTCAGAAGTCAAGACCTCAGAAAAAAAATTGTAGACCTCCACAAGTCTGGTTCATCCTTGGGAGCAATTTCCAAACGCCTGAAGGTACCACGTTCATCTGTACAAACAATAGGACGCAAGTATAAACACCATGGGACCATGCAGCCGTCATCCCGCTCAGGAAGGAGACACGTTCTGTCTCCTAGAGATGAACGTACTTTGGTGCGAAAAGTGCAAATCAATCCCAGAACAACAGCAAAGGACCTTGTGAAGATGCTGGAGGAAACAGGTACAAAAGTATCTATATCCTCAGTAAAACGAGTCCTATATCGACATAACCTGAAAGGCCACTCAGCAAGGAAGAAGCCACTGCTCCAAAACCGCCATAAAAAAGCCAGACTACGGTTTGCAACTGCACATGGGGACAAAGATTGTACTTTTTGGAGAAATGTCCTATGGTCTGATGAAACAAAAATAGAACTGTTGTTATTGGATATATTGAAGCAACATCTCAAGACATCAGTCAGGAAGTTAAAGCTTGGTCGCAAATGGGTCTTCCAAATGGACAATGACCACAAGCATACTTCCAAAGTTGTGGCAAAATGGCTTAAGGACAACAAAGTCAAGGTGTTGGAGTGGCCATCACAAAGCCCTGACCTCAATCCTATAGAAAATGTGTGGGCAGAACTGAAAAAGTGTGTGCGAGCAAGGAGGCCTACAAACTTGAGTCAGTTACACCAGCTCTGTCAGGAGGAATGGGCCAAAATTCACCCAAATTATTGTGGGAAGCTTGTGGAAGTCTACCTGAAACGTTTGACCCAAGTTAAACAATTTAAAGGCAATGCTACCAAATACTAATTGAGTGTATGTAAACTTCTGACCCACTGGGAATGTGATGAAATAAATAAAAGCTGAAATAAATAATTATCTCTACTATTATTCTGACATTTCACATTCTTAAAATAAAGTGGTGATCCTAACTGACCTAAGACAGGGAATTTTTACTAGGATTAAATGTCAGGAATTGTGAAAAACTGAGTTTAAATGTATTTGGCGAAGATGTATGTAAACTTCCGACTTCAACTGTATATACAACAATGTAAGTCAAACAATATTACAACAACAAACTCATGTGGATAAGCTACAATTTCAGTTCATGGGAGGGGGAGAGTTAGTGTTGTTGGGCAGAGTTAGTTATTTAATAGTTACCTGTTAAAGACACCTGTCCACAGAAGTAATCAATCAATCAGATTCCAAACTCTCCACCATGGCCAAGACCAAAGAGCTCTCCAAGGATGTCAGGGTTAAGATTGTAGACCTACACAAGGCTAGAATGGGCTACAAGACCATCGCCAAGCAGCTTGGTGAGAAGGTGACAACAGTTGGTGCGATTATTCGCAAATGGAAGAAACACAAAAGAACTGTCAATCTCCCTCGGCCTGGGGCTCCATGCAAGATCTCACCTCGTGGAGTTGCAATGATCATGAGAACGGTGAGGAATCAGCCCAGAACTACACGGGAGGATCTTGTCAATGATCTCAAGGAAGCTGGGACCATAGTCACCAAGAAAACAATTGGTAACACACTACGCCGTGAAGGACTGAAATCCTGCAGCGCCCGCAAGGTCCCCCTGCTCAATAATAATAAATAATAATATGCCATTTAGCAGACGCTTTTATCCAAAGCGACTTACAGTCATGCGTGCATACATTTTTTTTGTGTATGGGTGGTCCCAGGGATCGAACCCACTACCTTGGCGTTATAAGCGCCGTGCTCTACCAGCTGAGCTCAAGAAAGCACATATACAGGCCCGTCTGAAGTTTGCCAATGAACATCTGAATGATTCAGAGGAGAACTGGTTGAAAGTGTTGTGGTCAGATGAGACCAAAATCGAGCTCTTTGGCATCAACTCAACTCGCCGTGTTTGGAGGAGGAGGAATGCTGCCTATGACCCCAAGAACACCATCCCCACCGTCAAACATGGAGGTGGAAACATTATGCTTTGGGGGTGTTTTTCTGCTAAGGGGACAGGACAACTTCACCGCATCAAAGGGACGATGGACGGCACCATGTACCGTCAAATCTTGGGTGAGATCCTCCTTCCCTCAGCCAGGGCATTGAAAATGGGTCGTGGATGGGTATTCCAGCATGACAATGACCCAAAACACATGGCCAAGGCAACAAAGGAGTGGCTCAAGAAGAAGCACATTAAGGTCCTGGAATGGCCTAGCCAGTCTCCAGACCTTAATCCCATAGAAAATCTGTGAAGGTCAGGCTCGAAACATCAGGCTCGAAACCTTAATGACTTGGAGAAGATCTGCAAAGAGGAGTGGGACAAAATCCCTCCTGAGATGTGTGCAAACCTGGTGGCCAACTACAAGAAATGTCTGACCTCTTTGATTGCCAACAAGGGTTTTGCCACCAAGTACTAAGTCATGTTTTGCAGAGGGGTCAAATACTTATTTCCCTCATTAAAATGCAAATCAATTCATAAAATTTTTGACATGCGTTTTTCTGGATTTTTTTGTTGTTATTCTGTCTCTCACTGTTCAAATAAACCTACCATTAAAATTATAGACTGATCATGTCTTTGTCAGTGGGCAAACGTACAAAATCAGCAGGGGATCAAATACTTTTTTCCCTCACTGTATATCTGAAGACAAGTGTCTAATGACTCCATAAATGGCATGTAACTGCAATTGTACTCTAATTCAATTAAAATTATCAGGATGTGTATGACAGGAATGTATGTAATTGACAGGTACCTCAGAGTCATCGCTGCAATCCTCCGTCACCATGGAGCTGGAATGTTGCCGCGGGAACTTCGTCTCGTACACCATAATACTCCACCTGGGCACAAAATAAAAACAATGGATAGTTTACGGGCTGGGAGTTTTTTCTTCCTGACCTGACCAGGAGAAACTTCTTTGAGTAATGATAGCTGGCTTAAAGCTACAATATGTAACTTTTTGGGCGACCCGACCAAATTCACATAGAAAATTGAGTTATAGATCTGTCATTCTCATTGAAAGCAAGTCTAAGAAGCAGTAGATCTGTTCTATGTGCTCTATTTCTATGTTTCCCGTTCTTAAGTTTAGTTTTTTCGTCTTTTATTTTCGGTTTTGTACACAAGCTTCAAACAGCTTAAAATACAATATTTCTGGTTATGGGAAACATATTTCACAGCGGTTTCGATAGTACAATGATTCTCTACACAATTACTGCTTGTTTTGTCACATAAACTGAAATTGGGCCAACTGTTAGAATTTTAACAACCAGGAAATGGTGGAGCGATTTCTGCATATGGTTCCTTTAATGGTGTCTTTTTAACAGTTAGTTACCTGCTCTTCCTCCCTCTTCATCCCTCTCTCACCTGTCAAGCATCTTGGTGATTATTTCCCTCACCCCCTGTTCTCTCTCCTCCTCCCTAAGTCTCTTTTTCTTTCACTCCTCACCGTCCTCCTCCCTCTCCCTCACCTACCTGTCGAGCATCTCGGTGCTGGCTCTCTACAACTTCTCCCCCCTCTACCTCCTCCCTCCCTCTCTCTGTCCTCCTCCCTCCCTACCTCTCTTACCTGTCAAGCATCTTGGTGCTGGCCCTCTCAAGCTTCTCCAGTATTTGAGGCAGCTGTGTGTCGTCGTCGCAGGCCGAGCCCCAGCCCAGGACACGGGCGAGGTCATTTCCTGTCCCCAGGGGCAGAACACCCAGCTGGCACTGCAACACAACAAGTTATTTATCCTGTTACAACTGACCCCTGTTACATTTAGCCCTGTTCTCCCCCATTTAATCCTAATTCAGAAAACATGAATACAGCTCACTTATACAAAATCTTTGATTAGTAACTCCTACCATTTTGTTTTTGTCATAGAAATGCATATTGATGGTTATAGTTATTATCTATTGAATGGTGAAATTACCTACTCATTCATTGACAAATTATGCTATTTTGATGGTTTCAGCTTGATTTTTCACATGTATTACATGCTCTAGGATGTTGCAAAAGTCATCTCCTCATTAAACGACAAATGATACTGTTTTGATAAGAGTTATTTTATGACAGGTATTTTAAGTTGATGGTGTTAGTGCATTTTGAAAGAGAAAAGTGTTGTTTTGGCAAACACAATTGAGTTTAGTGGGATTTGGTAACTGTTTTGCAAAAGTGAACCCTGTTTCGAGCAAAGAGTTCGTGTAATCGAGAAAAACGAATACATGTGAACAGAGTCCGGAAAGCCAGGACTTCACTACCTCACAACCAGCAGAGGGCAGTGTCTGTTTGTTTATCTGTCCATCTATCTAATAGAGGCAGGCAGTGTGACAAAACGGTATCTTTGTTACTAGATTGTTGAAAGAGGAACAAGGGAAACATGAGAGCGGCTGGCTGGCTGGCACAGTAGCCAGAGCTGCCTGCTAGGCTCAGGGCTTGCTTAGGGATGATGGGAGCGTAGCCAAAGCTCTTTCTCAATTCGTCTTTTCTCGAGTTCTCTCCTCGCCTCCTTCCCAAAACCCATTGGATGAGAAAGTCTGATGTCCAAGAACGTGAGTAATCAAGGAAACACGAATTGAGAACGAGCCCAAGATTCAGTGGGTGTAGCCCAACTGATGGAAGTTTATTTTCAGCTCAGTGCAGATGAAGGGGGGGTGTGTGAACTTGCCTGTTTGTGGAGCGTCAGAGTGTCGATCTCAGAGAGGACCCAGCCCACGCTGCCGTCACCCCCACACACTAGGATCCGGAACGTGTCGAACTTCTGGAAGAGCCGCAAACTAGGAGAGACACAGAAGAGAGAGCCCTCTAAGACAAGCAGCAATACACACACAGTGCCGTCGGAAACACACACAGCATGTAAGACGCATGCACGTACGCACGCACACAGGGCAGACTCACCCGAGGTGCGGCCCCCCGTTCATGAGGTCAAAGACTTGGGCGGGGTTGAGCAGCTGTTTAAAGCGCCGCAGGAACTTGATGCCCTGGTTGTCTCCGCTTTTACTGTTGACGAACACCAGGAGAGGGCTGGTGCAGGAGGGCGGGCAGGTGGCCTTCCAGAACCCTGAGGACCAATGACAGGCAGATGAGGAACAATGAAAAACAGTAACAGACAGATGAGGACCAATGACAGGCAGATGAGGACCAATGACAGGCACATAGAGGGCCACAGACAGGAACAGCATCCAACCCCTGTTGCCAGGAGAGTAAACAAGGTCCGGAGTCAGGAGCTTTAACCGCTATACCAGACTCTGGCACACACCTGAACTTCTAGGGTCGGTTTCCCGGACACAGATTAATGGAGAATCTCCATTGAGCATGCTTTTTAGTCCAGGAATAGGCTTAATCTGTGTCTGGGAAACCAGCCCCTAACATCTAATAAGAAAGAGCGTATAAAACAAAACAAAAAATGCTACGTTAACATTCCCAAAATGTCCAGGTTTTGCTTAAAAAATTGTTGAAAAATTCTGAATTTTGTGCTTATTACCTTATAATTCCGAGAGTCTTCCAACTGGGATTTCTGGAAAACCTGGGAATTTTGGGAAAGTTTTGAATTTCGCAACCCTAGGCCTAATGAACACTCCCTGGCCGGTCACGCAGACATCCCTATGTGTCCTGTTCACCCACAAACACAGGTGTAAAGTGAAGTTGCCCCTGATCTTGGGTCAGTTTAGCACTTTCCCCAATAATAGTTAAGGTTAGGATTGGGGGAGGGAAAGCTCACCGTCTGAGTCGATGCTGTTGAGGGCTGTGGGGGGGATGACCGACACCTTACACTGCCCCAAAGGACACTTAGTGGATAGCTGCTCCTTACACACCATGTGCACCTGGACATAAACATGCATGCACGCATGCGCGCACACACACACAAACACACACTCTATTTTTAGTCAGAGCATTACGACAAGTATGTAGAGTCAACAACCTGATAAGTACAATGGCCTAGTGACTGTTGTGAATGTGTCATGAATCAGTGCATGCAGAAATAAAAAATACATGACTACTGTATTGTGGCTGCTGAAAAGTATAGTAATGCAGTTTGCACTTATCCGATTTGCACTTATCCCTCAAAAACATACCCAAATACGCACGCACGCAGACTCACCATGGCCTTGCACCAGAGGCAGCGCCAATCCTGCAGTCGGAGCACACTGCCACACGTCTTGTCACACACTGTACACTTAGCACTGACCGGCAGGTTGCCCTCCAGCCACTGGTGAGGCAAAGAGATCTACAGTGAGGGAGAAGTTACTGTTATTTTCAGTAAGTATTTATTTCTGTCATCATTGCCTTGCAAACACTATGTGGTTACACTTTTCATGCCAATAAAGCCTTTAGAATTGAATTGAGAGACAGAGCGAGAGAGTGGGTTAGAGAGGGAGGAAGGGAGGGAGGGAGAAAGAGGGCAGGAGAGAAAGAGGGAGAGAGAGAGGGGAACCATCCTTTGCCCATAGACAACAAATTGCACTAAAGGGAAGCCGGATGTGGAGGTCCTGGGCTGGCGTGGTTACATGTGGTCTGCGGTTGTGAGGCCGGTTGGAGATACTGCCAAATTCTCTAAAGCGAACTTGGAGGCAGCTTATGACAGAGAAATGAACATTAAATTATTTGGCAAAAGCTCTGGTGGACATTCCTGCAGTCAGCATGCCAATTGCACGCTCCCTCAAAACTTGAGACATCTGTGGCATTGTGTTGTGTGACCAAACTGCACATTTTAGAGTGGCCTTTTATAGTTCCCAGCACAAGGTGCACCTGTGTAATGATCATGCTGTTTAATCAGCTTCTTGATATGCCACACCTGTCAGGTGGATAGATTATATTTGCAAAGGAGAAATGCTCACTAACAGGGACGTAAACAAATTTGTGGCAAAGATTTAAATACGTTTTTTGTGCGTCTGGAAAATTTCTGGGATCTTTTATTTCAGCTCATGAAACATGGGACTCTTTCAATGTTGCATTTATATTTTTGTTCTGTGTAAATGTGTAGGCTGCATTTCTTCACAAAACTAACAACACAGTGGCATATTATTCCAGCAGTTTTAAACTCTATATGATAAAAACATTTGAAAACGGACTTGAGATATTTAGTAATGCAAACAAATAGTTTCTTTCTGGTGAGTTTGTCTGAACAGCATCCTCTTACCTCTCAAATATCCACCACACAGTACAAAACCAAGCCCTGTCCTGCTTTATACACACTACACCACTGCTTTTAGTGCTTTGTTCCCACAGGATGTTTTGTACCCAAAGTGTGAGTGAATGAGTAAGGGCAGTGAGTGTTTATTTATTTATATTAATTTTTTATATTATTTATTATAATTTATTTATGTAGTAGTGAATGGGAATTAGCTTTGAGAACAAACTGATTGACCCTGTTGTACAGTGAGGGAAAAAAGTATTTGATCCCTTGCTGATTTTGTACGTTTGCCCACTGACAAAGAAATGATCAGTCTATAATGTTAATGGTAGGTTTATTTGAACAGTGAGAGACAGAATAACAACAAAAAAATCCAGAAAAATGCATGTCAGAAATGTTATAAATTGATTTGCATTTTAATGAGGGAAATAAGTATTTGATCCCCTCTCAATCAGAAAGATTTCTGGCTCCCAGGTGTCTTTTATACAGGTAACGAGCTGAGATTAGGAGCACACTCTTAAAGGGAGTGCTCCTAATCTCAGTTTGTTACCTGTATAAAAGACACATGTCCACAGAAGCAATCAATCAACTCTCCACCATGGCCAAGACCAAAGAGCTCTCCAAGGATGTCAGGGACAGAATTGTAGACCTACACAAGGCTGGAATGGGCTACAAGACCATCACCAAGCAGCTTGGTGAGAAGGTGACAACAGTTGGTGCGATTATTCGCAAATGGAAGAAACACAAAGAACTGTCAATCTCCCTCGGCCTGGGGCTCCATGCAAGATCTCACCTCGTGGAGTTGCAATGATCATGAGAACGGTGAGGAATCAGCCCAGAACTACACAGGAGGATCTTGTCAATGATCTCAATGCAGCTGGGACCATAGTCACCAAGAAAACAATTGGTAACACACTACGCCGTGAAGGACTGAAATCCTGCAGCGCCCGCAAGGTCCCCCTGCTCAAGAAAGCACATATACATGCCCGTCTGAAGTTTGCCAATGAACATCTGAATGATTCAGAGGAGAACTGGGTGAAAGTGTTGTGGTCAGATGAGACCAAAATCGAGCTCTTTGGCATCAACTCAACTCGCCGTGTTTGGAGGAGGAGGAATGCTGCCTATGACCCCAAGAACACCATCCCCACCGTCAAACATGGAGGTGGAAACATTATGCTTTGGGGGTGTTTTTCTGCTAAGGGGACAGGACAACTTCACCGCATCAAAGGGACGATGGACGGGGCCATGTACCGTCAAATCTTGGGTGATAACCTCCTTCCATCAGCCAGGGCATTGAAAATGGGTCGTGGATGGGTATTCCAGCATGACAATGACCCAAAACACACGGCCAAGGCAACAAAGGAGTGGCTCAAGAAGAAGCATATCAAGGTCCTGGAGTGGCCTTGCCAGTCTCCAGACCTTAATCCCATTGAAAATCTGTGGAGGGAGCTGAAGGTTCGAGTTGCCAAACGTCAGCCTCGAAACCTTAATGACTTGGAGAAGATCTGCAAAGAGGAGTGGGACAAAATCCCTCCTGAGATGTGTGCAAACCTGGTGGCCAACTACAAGAAACATCTGACCTCTGATTGCCAACAAGGGTTTTGCCACCAAGTACTAAGTCATGTTTTGCAGAGGGGTCAAATACTTATTTCCCTCATTAAAATGCAAATCAATTTATAACATTTTTGACATGCGTTTTTCTGGATTTTTTTGTTGTTATTCTGTCTCTCACTGTTCAAATAAACCTACCATTAAAATTATAGACTGATCATTACTTTGTCAGTGGGCAAACGTACAAAATCAGCAGGGGATCAAATACTTTTTTCCCTCACTGTAGGTATAATTCCAGACGTCTTTAACAGCAGGAATAGTGCGCACGGGAGCTATAGGCTACTACTTGTAATCAACAATTTGTTGAATACATTGATTATAAGGCTGAAGTGAGTCTATATAGGCTTTACGTACATACATTTCTTGATACACTGTCCATATAGGATATTATGGATTTTTTAAACCCGTTTTTTAATGTTGCATGTTTTTTCTTTTTAATATTGTATGACATATTTTATGTATGCTTTTGCATAATTTTAATTATGTTTAATAAACCGGCTATACTGCACTCCTATCTAGCAGGGGTTCAGGGGACCTATTTTTGAGGAGCCCTCACACAGCTCCAGGGTGAAGTTTCCCCTAGGTACAGATCTAGGATCAGCTTCCCCTCCCCAATCCTAAACCTACCCAAGATCAGCACTCACCCCATCCTCATCTTCGATGATGTCCTTCCCAATGGATGCCAGAGTAGTCCACTTGCAGTTGTTGGTGGCTCGGACAGCACAGCGTTTGTGGGCCTTGAATTTACACACTGTGGGAAGGAGAAGCGGCAGGTAGCTTAGTGGTTAAGAGTGTTGTGCCAGTAACCGAAAGGTCGCTGGTTCTAATCCCCGAGCTGATTAGGTGTAAAATCTGTCGATGTGCCCTTGAGCAAGGCACTTAACCCTAATTGCTCCTGTAAGTCGCTCTGGATAAGAGCGTCTGCTAAATGACTAAAATGTAAAATGAGAAATGCATCAGATTGATACACACACACACACATACAAAAAGACAGACACACAGACACCCACATGCACACACTGTGACGCAACATTACACCAGTACACAGAGACAGATGGTGTGTTAGATAGATAGCATTACCTTTGACATTGCGTTTGGATAGAATAACACGAGGGTGAAGTTACTAAAGATCACCCTGATACTATGTGTTGGCTATAGCATTTCCCTTCCCTGCCGCATTGCATTACAGTGTTGCTTGAACAGATGTAGCATAGAGCATCCCAAATGGCCCCCTATTCCTTATATAGTGCACTACCAGAGCCCAATGAGGCCAAAGTAGTGTACTACACAGGGAATAGGGGGGCATTTGGGATGCAGATGTAGAGATCAGCAGCAGCAGTGTAACCCACTTCCCACAACGATACAATGTGCCTTCAAGGCCCAAACTGTGATATACAGCAGTTTTGGTTCATTCTCCCCCTGCTGTGCTCCACATACATTCCTGAGGCTCCTTCTAAGAAAGCCAAGAGGAGAGATGTATGTTTTACAAGCTTTTTGGACATAAAGGGTCTGGGACAGTGTCATCTGTATGTGCCGGCGTCTGGGGTTAACTGAAGAAATGCAGCAATTCCTCTCTCAGAATGAACAATGGTCCCCTTTTGGGACAGTTTATGGCTTTTGGCAGGTGACTCTAGCTTCTGGAGTGTATGTGTGTGTATAGGGGGAGTGGAGGTATAATTGTGCTGTACTAGGCCGTTTGTTAAGAAGTAGCTTTGAGTGGTATATGTTGGGGAAGGGAAGTCACTACCCTCTAGGGCAGGGGTAGGCAACTAGATTCAGCCGCGGGCAGA